>NC_138773.1:71867043-72266333 GCF_965119305.1 Pelophylax lessonae | reverse complement strand
ATTCCTCCCAATCATACCAACGATGGGGCACTATTCCTCCCAATCATACCAACGATGGGGCACTATTCCTCCCAATCATACCAACGATTGGGCACTATTCCTCCCAATCATAACAACGATGGGGCACTATTCCTCCCAATGATACCAATGATGGGGCACTATTCCTCCCAATCATACCAACGATGGGGCACTATTCCTCCCAATCATACCAACGATGGGGCACTATTCCTCCCAATTATACCAACGAGGGGGCACTATTCCTCCCCCTAATACCAAATGTGGCAATGTTTACTCCCACTGATGCCAGGAAAATGTCCGATCCTGATGGCCACAGCTGGACCCCCTTAAAGTCTGAAGGACAATTAACTGGCCATTTGTATAGAAACATAGAATGTGTCGGCAGATAAGAACCATTTGGCCCATCTAGTCTGCCCAATATATCTGAATCCTATGAATAGTCCCTGGCCCTATCTTATATGAAGGATAGCCTTATGCCTATCCCATGCATGCTTAATCTCCTTCACTGTATTTGCAGCTACCACTTCTGCAGGAAGGTTATTCCATGCATCCACTACTCTCTCAGTAAAGTAATACTTCCTCATATTACTTTTAAACCTTTGCCCCTCTAATTTAAAACTGTGTCCTCTTGTGGTAGTTTTTCTTCTTTTAAATATGCTCTCCTCCTTTACCGAGTTGATTCCCTTTATGTATTTAAAAGTTTCTATCATATCCCCTCTGTCTCTTCTTTCTTCCAAGCTATACATGTTAAGGTCCTTTAACCTTTCCTGGTAAGTTTTTTCCTGCAATCCATGTACTAGTTTAGTAGCTCTTCTCTGAACTCTCTCTAGAGTATCTATATCCTTCTGGAGATATGACCTCCAGTACTGCGCACAATACTCCAAGTGAGGTCTCACCAGTGTTCTGTACAGCGGCATAAGCACTTCTCTCTTTCTACTGCTTATACCTCTCCCTATACATCCAAGCATTCTGCTGGCATTTCGTGCTGCTCTATTACATTGTCTTCCCACCTTTAAGTCTTCTGAAATAATTACTCCTAAATCCCTTTCCTCTGATACTGAGGTCAGGACTGTGTCAAATATTCTATATTCTGCCCTTGGGTTTTTACGCCCCAGGTGCATTATCTTGCACTTATCCACATTAAATTTCAGTTGCCAGAGTTCTGACCATTCTTCTAGTTTTCCTAAATCCTTTTCCATTTGGCGTTTCCCTCCAGGAACATCAACTCTGTTACATATCTTTGTGTCATCAGCAAAAAGACAAACCTTACCATCGAGGCCTTTTGCAATATCACTTATGAAGATATTAAACAAAATTGGTCCCAGTACAGATCCCTGAGGTACCCCACTGGTAACATGACCTTGTTCTGAATGTTCTCCATTGACTACAACCCTCTGTTGTCTGTCACTCAGCCACTGCCTAATCCACTCAACATTATGGGAGTCCATGCTCAATGACTGCAGTTTATTGATAAGTCTTCTATGTGGGACAGTGTCAAAAGCCTTACTAAAATCTAGATATGCAATGTCTACTGCACCTCCACCGTCTATTATTTTAGTCACCCAGTCAAAAAAATCTATAAGATCTCCCTGAAGTAAACCCATGTTGTTTTTCATCTTGCAATCCATGGGATTTAGGATGTTCCACAATCATATCCTTTAATAGGGTTTCCATTAATTTGCCTATTATTGATGTCAGAAAGTTATAGAAAGATAGAAAGTATAGAAAGTTTGGAGACCCCTGCTTTACAGTAAAGCCAGCCATACATGGATCAAATTTGTCTGGTTCAGCAAGGACTGCTGCAGAGAATTTAGATCCATGTATGGGAACAGTGGTTGTACAGAAGTCGAACCAGCCTGTCGGATAAAGGATGTTCGATCAGTGCCGCCGGCTATAGCTGGCAGTGCTGATAAGTATATTCAGACAGCAGGAAAGTCTCCCTGCTGTCACAATACAGTAGCTCAATGGGAGTTATTCCTCCATCCACCTTATATGTGTGGATGGAGGAATTGGGCCAGTTTTTTTCATTCAACCCACTGGTTGAATGAAAAAAAAAAACGGAATCATCTTTGGGGTGATTAAGTTATAACACATACAGCAACATACCATGAGTGTGACAACTGAACACTGGTCACAAGTGTCTCAGCTGTGACATACATTTTAAAAAATAACCAATACTTCCATTATACCCAGCCTCTTTCTGCTCTCTTCAATACCTGTCAGATACACAGGAAATTAAGGAAAAAACGAACTAATAGGGACACAGGCAGCAATAGTTGATACTTACCTGCTCTGTGCAATACTCGCCCCAAATCCCAAACCTCCTCCTCTGGGATCCCTCGCTTGTGCTCTCGGCTCTGCTTATTCTCTGTGCACTCCCATAGGAAGCTGCTTCCTATGGTGGCGAACCTGCAGGCTCCCTCCTGAGGTGGACTGTGCGCGTCCATTGACACACAGCAGCTTGACCCTGCCCCCACTCCCTCCTCACAGGATTTGATTGACAGCAATGGAGGCCAATGGCTTTGGCTGCTGTCTCTGAGCCTGTAAGGAAAGAGAGAGACCAGCACTGCTGCAGACAAGCACAGCACTGGATCCATGACACTCTAAAGAAAAATTTGGGCTGGAGTTGGGCTTGTTCACACCTAGACAGATGTGGTAATATGCAATCCCATTGTTGGGTGTTGAAAGATTAAATATAAATTGCCTTAGAGAAATTAGAATAGAGAATTAGAGAAGATAGGTCAACCCGCCCAAAATGCTGCATACTGTAGCAACTTTTTTTTAATACACTGCAAAACAAGGCTCTTTGTCCTGGTTTACACTGGTTCGAACCTGGTTCTCGCATCGCACCAGAATCGCACAGTGGTTCACACTGAGATCTGCGAATCACTGGGGGGGGGTCAATGTAAAGTTAATGGCACCCCCAGATTGATTCTCAGATCGCAGTGTGAACTGTGAAATGGTGCAGGAATCGGATCGCATGGGTGTTCACCATTTTGGTGCAAATGCAATGCGATTTCAGCCATACATTTTGTATGGCTGAAATCGCATCGCACAGACATCGCATGTGATCTGCACAGCAATGCGGTGCATACCACATGCGATGTCTGGCATTGCACTAGTGGTGTGAACCGGCACTTAAAGTTGAAGTTCAGCAAAACAGGTAAAATACAGATGAAATACATATATGGGAGCTGTCTTACCTGCCAAAGAATTGGTACCTCTTTCCATTCAGTCCTGAGATTTACACAGCCCTGCCACACAGCACATTCTTGTCTGGCAGGGTATAAGACCTAATTTTTTTTTCCGCTGAAATTTAAGGCTATGTCCATCCTGTTTAATGCTACACTCATGTTTAGCGTGGTTGCATAAAACATCCCCAACACCAACATTTACCCAGCCAACCCACCCCCCCCCCCCCCCCCCACCCATCACACACACTCAAACACACTTTGCCTGGCTTCTGTCGGTCGAGCATGCTGGAAAACCAGCAGCCGACTGGCTCCCGATCAGCACTCTCAGCCAATGACTGGAGTGTTCTGGCGGGGTGCGGAAGTGAACACAATAGCTCAGCAGGGGAGATCGCTTTACTAACATTGGGCTGTATTCCTTCCCCACTCTGTCCAAAGCTAAAAGTAACTACGTATTAAGGATTTAACCTACTTACAAAAAAAAATTCTAAGGCTGATTTTTTAAAAAAAATCTCCTGTGGTATCCTGGAAAAGTTATCTAATTGGCTCACGTTTCCTAAATAAAAACATGACCATAGTATTTATCTAACATTCATATCACGTGAATTACTAATATTAATTGAGGCCGTGTGCCATATGATATCTGCTCCAGCTATGGTATGCTAACATTCCATGCAGTGAATCCACACACATTCCATGCAGTGAATTCGCTCGTTGGGTTTACATTAGACGTGTGTATTATAATTACACACTCTAGATTTTATGTAAATGTCGTTGAGTGTAGCAATGAGGCAATCTGCTGAGTTGTTATATTTACATTCCAATTCCAATTCCAAATTCAGCTTTTTTGACCCTTCAGCTTCAACTAGTGCAAAACAATTTTATAATAATGTTTTGGCAAATGCTTTTTCTGCCTAGAAACATTGCTCAGAAATGCAGAGTTTAAAGCGGTGTTCCAGTTGTGGAGAAAAAAAAATTAAAAGTCAGCAGCTACAAATACGGTAGCTGCTGACTTTTAATATATAGACACTTACCTGTCCTGGGAGTCCACGATGTCGGCACCCCAGCCGATTTTCGGATCAGCTGCCGAGTGCTGCCGCTGCCATTCACTCTAAGGGAAACCAGCAATGAAGCCTTTCCGCTTCACAGCCGGTTCCCTACTGCGCATGCGCGACGCACGCTGTGCATTCTTATTGGCTTGGCGGCGGGGAAAGGAGAAAGGGACGGAACTTCCGAGTGATGATGCTGCAGCGCTGTCTCCCAGAAGTGGGGAAGGGTACATGTCAAAAACAGGTACCAGTTCCCCCCTCCCCCCTAAAAGGTGGAACCCGGAGGGGGGGGGGGGGGCGGGAAGAAGCAGATGAGCGGAAGTTCTACGTTTGAGAGGAACTCCACTTTAACTTTTTTTACGCTGTATCCAGGTGCCCCTTTTCTGCCAAACTACCCATTCTACAAAATTTTTTTTTAACATTATTAAAATCAGGAATATTCAGAGAACCAAATTAGAAAATGGCACAGAAGAGGCTCACTAATAATAGCAACAGCATTGTTGGATGTCTGCTCTTAGGAGAATTTGTAAAGTACTGTGCATCCGGGAAGTATTGACAGCCAGTGGTGTATTTTGGTTTTGTGCTGCCCTAGGCAAGACTAAAATTTGGCGCTCCTCCTCCCCCTCCTAAGTATGTGCCTCCCTCAAAAATTGAAGGACTATAAGTCCCAACAAGAACCCCTGAGATCTCACGAGGGGGGGGGTGAGGGGGGGGTGAGAGGGGGTGGGAGAGAGAGAGGAGGTGGGTAAGGGAGGGTGAGAGGGTGAGAGAGAAAGGGGGTGAGAAACAGAGAGAGAGGGAGAAGGTGGTAAGAGAGAGGATGGTGGGAGAGGGAGAGAGAGAGGGAGAGAGGGTGGTGGGAGAGAGAGAGAGGGTGGAGGGAGAGAGAGAGAGAAAGAGGGTGGAATGAGAGAAGGAGAGAGGGGGATGAGAGAGGGAGAGAGAGGGGGGTGAGAGAGAGAGAGAGAGATAGAGGGGGAAGGTAGAAAAGAGAGAGAGGGGGATGAGAGAGAGAGGGGGGGGATGAGAGAGACAGGGGGGAGAGAGAGAGGGGGGTGAGAGAGAGAGAGGAGGGAGGGGGATAAGAAAGAGAGGATGGGGGAAAGAGAGAGAAGGTAGATAAGGGAGAGAGAGGAGGGAGGGGGGTGAGAGAGGGAGGGGAGTTGGAGAAAGAGAGGGGGGTGAGAGAGAGGGGGAGGGAGAAAGAGGGAAAGAGGGGTAGGAGAGAAAGGGAGGGGGTGGGTGAGAGAGAGGGGGAATGGAGAGAGAGAGGGATAGAGAGACAGAGAGAAAGAGAGAGGGGGGTGAGCGAAAGAAAGGGAGAGGGGGTAAGTGAAAGAGAGGGTGGGAGAGAGAGGGGGGAGGGTGGGAGAGAAAGAGGGGGGTGGGAGAGAGAGAGAGGGGGTGGGAGAGAGAGGGAGGTGGGAGAGAGAGGGAGAGGGGGTGGGAGAGGGAGGGAGGGAGGGGGGTTGGGAGACCCCCTAGGCCCCACAAGCACTAGGTGCGGAGGGGGGGGGGGGGAGTTGAATCCTCCTCCACTTTGATTTATGGGCAGGGCCAGGGAGTCAAAAAACTGAAAAACATTGCCACAGCATGATGCTGCCACCACCATGCTTCACTGTAGGGATGTTATTGGTCAGGTGATGAGCGGTGCCTGGTTTCCTTCAGACATGTCACTTGCTATTCAGGCCAAAGAGTTCAATCTTTGCTTCATCAGACCAGAGAATTTTGTTTTTCATGGTCTGAGAGTCCTTCAGGTGCCTTTTGGCAAACTCCAGACGGGCTGTCATGTGCCTTTTACGGAGTAGTGGCTTCTGTCTGCCCACTCTAACATACAGGCCTGATTGGTGGAGTGCTGCAGAGATGTTTGTTCTTCTGGAAGCTTTCCTCTCTCCACAGAGAAATGCTGGAGCTCTGTCAGAGTGACCGTAAGGTACTTGGTCACCACCCTGATTTAGGCCCTTCTTCCCCAAGCGCTCAATTTGGTCTGGCGGCCCGCTCTATGAAGAATCCTGGTGGTTCCAAACTTCTTCCATTTACAGATGATGGAGGCCACTGTGCTCATTGGGACCTTCAATGCTTCAAAAAATGTTCTGTACCCTTCCCCAGATCTGTGCCTTGACACAATTCTGTCTCGGAGGTCTACAGACAATTCCTTAGACTTTGTGGCTTAGTTTGTGCTCTGACAGGCACTGTTAATTGTGGGACCTTATATAGACAGGTGTTTGCCTTTCTAAATCATGTCCAATCAACTGAATATTAAAAGAGTAAGGGCTCTTTCACACGGGCGGTCCGATCAGATCCGCCTGTCAGTTTTTTAGGCGGATCTGATCGGATCCTCCATGCAGCTCTATGGGGCAGCGGGTGTCAGCGGAGGTCACCTCCGCTGACACCCGCTGCCATCCGCATCCGATCCTGTGCTGAAATCTGGACGGATGGAAACCCTATTTTTCCATCCGTTCAGTAATCGGAGAGGAGCAGATCTGATGAGAGCGGACAAGCGGTCCGCTCTCCTCCGATCCCCCATAGAGGGCAGCGGGGGCTGAGACACCTCCATCTCCGCTCTGCAAGCGGAGACGGAGCTGTCATCCGCCCGGCTCAGCGGGGATCACGGATCGATCCCCGCTGAGCAACACGGATCCGCCTGCGGAGGCGGACCGTGTGAAAGAAGCCTTATGGGTAAACCCGCGCTATGGTGCTATATAAAAAGTGCATGGTATGCCTATTGGTTATGTGAATCAAAATAAAATTAAATTATTAAAACTGTGAAAAAAATATAAATAATTTTTTGAAGCTGCTGCTAAAGTGAAAGGTGTAATACCTCATGTATTATTGGCAGAAATTAAACTAGCGCTGCTTCCAGATATAAATCACATAAAATGAAGGATACATGAATAGTGCTACATAAAAAGTGTCAGTGCATAAATAAAGTGCATTAGTGCAAACTAAGTGTCAGTGCTGATGAATTCTTCTGGTGAAATCCAAGGTGCCACTCCGTGCTCCCCTCCTGAAATCCCCACTCACCAACAGTAATATTCAAGCAGGCATGGAATACTTCCTTAGGCAAAGTGTGTAGATATGACTCCTCTCCTCTCTTTCGATATTAGGGCTCTCAGCACGGTTGTGTTATAGAAATCAATGAGAGAAAGATTTCCATAGTGTGATACTGTTTTATTTATTAGAAGTTTAAAAAGTACACTTACAAAGTTAAAAACAATTCCAAGCATGTGTGAAGGTTATGATCGCCGCCTCTGCATGCGTTCCAACCACCAGATGTGACGTCACTCTATGGTTCCCGCTAGACGCGTTTCGCCACAATGGTCGTCTTCAGAAGCTATTATCGAAAGAGAGGAGAGGAGTCATATCTACACACTTTGCCTAAGGAAGTACTCCATGCCTGCTTGAATATTACTGTTGGTGAGTGGAGATTTCAGGAGGGGAGCACGGAGTGACACCTTGGATTTCACCAGAATAATTCATCAGCACTGACACCTTGTTTACATTAATGGACTTTATTTATGCACTGGCACTTTTTATGTAGCAATATTCATGTATTATTCATTATATGTGATTATTATGTGGAAGCAGCGCTAGTTTAATTTCTGTCAATCAACTGAAAATACCACAGGTGGACTCCAACCAAGTTGTAGAAACATCTCAAGGATTATCGGTGGAAACAGGATGCACCTGAGCTCAATTTTGAGTGTCTTGGCAAAGGCTGTGAATACTTATGTACAGTACATGTGATTTTTTCGTTTTTAATTTTTAATACATTTGCAAAGATTTCAAACAAACTTCTTTCATAATGTCATTATGGGATATTGTTTGTAGAATTTTTAGGAAAATAAAGAATTAATCCATTTTGGAATAATGGCTGTACCATAACAAAATGTGGAAAAGCTGAATAGCTGTGAATACTTTCCAGATGCACTGTATATTTTAAGCCCAAACATTTTTTTTCATTTGGTGGTGCGTGAAAGTGTTAGAAACCCTGTGAAACCTTTACTGCTCTCTTTGCCTCCACTGAAGAAATTCACTTTCTCTATTGTCACTGGGATAAAAATAGCTTGAACATGTCAAATTTTACAGTTGTCACTGGACCCGAAGATAGTGGGGAAGTGTAACTTTCATGCGTTTTTGTTTGCGGATGGATTTACAGCTGCAGAATTATTACACTCAGTAGCCTTGTAGAGAATCTGTTGAACAACATATCCAACTCTCAGGACTTCATCACCGTGTACAGCCTGTTATATACTATATATATATATTAATAGATGTTTAATGGAGGGATAGAGTATATGAGGATATATAGATGAGAGACAGGCTATTGTATGGTGAGCACTAGAAGTAGTATAGGAGAGTTGCAGGTGATGGTAAGCAGATAGGTTCTGATGTCAAGTATAGTGCAAATGGTAAGAGGACACAGATGGAGTATACTTTAGACAGAGTAACCTAGTGCAAGGATAGTTCAAGGTAGTCCCAAGAGCTAACAGTCTTATGCAGATGATAGTGAATAGATAGATACAGATAGTCTTGGTAATTGCAGTAGATGACAGTAGGAGATTGGTTAGTAAGAATCCCCTGCGGGGTACTTATCACTTAGATAGGTTAGGAAATGCAATGTCCAGAGGAGAGGGGTGATCCCATAGCGAGATACGGATCACCAGCGAGGTTTCCGGCTTAGTTCAGCAAGGAAGGTATGTCAGCAGCTCCGACTTCTCAGGCGTAGGTGCGATGAACATGTGGGTTTGAACGAGCGATGAGTGAGAGCAAACCGGCGATTGAAATAGCCGCTCATAGCGGCGCTCGGCAGTGATGTCATCCGGTCTTAAAGGTGTATGCGTCCTTTGTATATACAAGATGGGACGCAAAGAGAGGAGAAATATAGGAACAAGGGTACCATAGGTACCGGAACATTACAGGAAGTGGGGATAACTGTTGTGGTGTCAACTGTCTGAGGGCACTATGACGTACCTGGTTGAAGGCCAAGATGACAAGTGGGCTTCCCATACACCTCTAGTCTAGACATCCCTGGAGTGTAGCACAAGGAGTAGGAAGGCACAAAGTGGTAGGGGTCCAGTGCACAGAAGCTTCTTCCAGGGGGGGCAGGCTTGGCTGTGAACCTAGCACACACTGACAGGAGGATTCCCGGGAGCATATAGACCTGAAGGAAGTTGGCTGGAATACTGGAACACAGTAAGCTGGAAGCAAGGTATGAATGGTGGTGGTTGATAGCTAAGGAGACAGACAGCAGGCAGGATAGATGGCAGTGTCATAGTCAAGAACAAACCAGGAATAATAAAAGAAAAGACATGGTCATCAACTAGCAGAGGTCAAACCAGCAATCAGCAGAGGCAAACTGTAGTTTGGAACAACCTGAGGTCAGCCAAAATTCAGCAGATACAAACCGTAGTCAAGAAATAGCCAAGATAAAACCAGCAATCAGCAGAGAGAAGCCATTGTCAGTAAATAGCTAATAACAAACCAGGAATCAGCAGAGAGAAGCCATGGTCAGGAAATAGCTAATAACAAACCAGAAATCAGCAGAGAGAAGCCATGGTCAGGAAATAGCTGACTTCAAACAACCAATAAGCAGAGACAAACAGTTTATTTGGATACAAACCGCGCAACTGTCAGTTAAAGTA
The DNA here is from genome assembly GCF_965119305.1 of Pelophylax lessonae. Taxonomy (NCBI): domain Eukaryota; kingdom Metazoa; phylum Chordata; class Amphibia; order Anura; family Ranidae; genus Pelophylax; species Pelophylax lessonae. Next base: position 72,256,430 of record NC_138773.1, on the reverse strand, counting down.
ACACAGGGCCATATCGCAAAAAAATGCCTGTTCATAAAGGAGGGTAAATCTTCCAGAGGTCAATTGGTAAAAAATGAGTGATGTACATTTTTATATCAGTTGTGATGCAATGACAGTCTTTTCATAATGAGTACAATGCAACTTTAAATAACGGGTGCATGTTAACCCACTGCAATGGATCGCTTTAGTGTGACTGGGCCCTATGGGTGACTTCCTCTTACTTCCTTTTGTGGGACAGAAGTAAATTGTAATCTCCACAACTGGACAAAGCAAAATCCTATATGAGTCTGATCAGACAGTATCAGTATCAGTCACCCTGACCAGGTAGCATAAGACTGCTGATGATAATGCTTGCTCTTGAAATTTACATCATAACAGCCCGTACCATTATTGGGCCCATCTCCTCTATAGTCTACATCAGTGATCTTCAAACTGCGGCCCAAGGGTCCGGATGTGGCCCTTTGCCTGCTTTTATCTAGCCCTTGGGGCACTATTTCATTAATTGACACCAACAATGGGGCATAATTCCTACCAATGACACCAACGAAGGGCCTCAATTCCTACCAATGACACCAATGATGGGGCCCAATTACAGTAATGATGGGGCACAATGACCTTGGGGCACTATTTCATTATTTGACCCAAACAATGGGGCATAATTCCTACCAATGACACCAACGAAGGGCCTCAATTCCTACCAATGACACCAATGATGGGGCCCAATTACAGTAATGATGGGGCACAATTCCTCCCAATGACACCAACGATTGGGCAATATTCCTCCCAATGACACCAATGATAGGGCACAATTCCTACCAATGACACCAATGATGTGGCACAATTCCTAGCAATGACACCAATGTTAGAGCCCAATGACAGCAATGATGGGACACAATTCCTACCAATGACACCAATGATGGGGCCCATTGACAGCAATGATGGGACACAATTCCTACCAATGACACCAATGATGGGGCATGGTTTACTCCAACTGATGCTGGGACATTTTCTACTCCCAATGGCCACAGTCCGGCCCCCTAAACACTGAAGGACAGTAACCCAGCCCTTTAATTAGAAAGTTTGAAGACCCCTGGTCTACATGATAATAGCCTGTATCTATGTATTTATGTTTTGATCCCATTGCAGACATGATTCGTATAATTATCGGACTAACGCTTGCCTTGAGCTCTATTTCGGCTTTGAAGATCGGAGCATTTAACATCCAGTCTTTTGGAGACTCTAAGATGTCAAACCCTGAAGTGAAATCGGTCATTATGAAGGTGAGGATTATTTTTGGGTCATAATAAAGTGAATGTATAGCCAAAGCATATTGTTTTTTGTTTTTAATAGAATAGGAAAGAGTTAAAACGCCTGCCAGGTTATTTCTGCTGTGGGAGTAGCATTGGGAAAATTTCCATTCACTTCCCCTCTTGGACAGGTGTCCCCGGGGCTGCTGATAGAAATCGCGGGGCCCTGTACAGACTACCAGACAGGGCCCCCCCCAAGAAAATATTAAAGCTATATTTCGCTAAAAATAGAATAAATTAATTATTAGAAGACCCAAATACAACATAACTCACAGAATTCCTGCTAAATCTAAAAGACAAAACGAAATTAATAAATAAAATGAAGATGAGTTAAAAAAATATATATAAAGTCTGGGCAGTTGGTGCTCTGAATTCAGAGAGACAGAGGAAGGGAAACAAAGTTACAGAGATAACAAACTTAGGAGCAGAGCTAACATTACAGCCAGCGATGGGAGGGGGGGGACGCACAGGGAGGTGGATTAGTGAGGGACCACTGTCGCTGACAGCAGGAAGAGGGGTAGAAACCAGCTTTCAGCTGCTGGAGGAAGAGTTCTGCAATTGTCGTCCATCACTAATCCCCCTCGCTGTTTGGGCCCCCCCTGTGTGCTTGGGCCCCCTACAAGAGGACCAGTGTTCCCCCCCTATCTGCGGCCCTGGGTATTATTATTGGATAATTTCCCCTCACCTTGAACTGAAGACAAGTCTTACAAATATGACAGTTTATAACCCTTCCCACTATCCAAAACCATAAAGAAAAGTTGTGCAACTAGGGGTAAGAAGCAGAGGCAAATGCCTAGGACACAAATAAAACATATAATTGGAGTGACTTGCAGCTTTCCCTACCCTACACCAGCTAAATGGAATGGTGGGGGAACAAATGTAAGATTATAGACAGCCTGAGCTTTGTCCACAAAGGAAAAAGAAACAAGTTCACTTTTATTCCTTTTACCAGCACCTCATATTAGGGGTCAATATTATGTATAGCTATATAGTACAATGATGATATTAAAGAGGTATTAAAACTAGGGATCGACCGATTATCGGCACCGCCGATATATTGGGGCCGATATGCACTTTCCCCGATATATCGGTCCCCGAGGTTAACGATATTGCCGATATTTCAGGAAAGTGCTTGTACCGGAGTGATGCCTGCAGCGAGAGGCATCACCCCGTTACCGACGTCCAAACGGTCGGCTGTCTTGTAATGACAACTGATGCGGATGAGAAGCCGCTCGGCTGTCATAAAAAGGAGCGGGAGGGGAGGGGACCCCCCCCCCTCTCGCCGCCTTCCGCGGCTCGACCGAGTCTTCCATCCCACCGGGAGACCCAGCATCCTACCTGCACGGCCGCCGAAGACCCGATCAAAGTCGCATTCGGCTCTGATCGGGTCTCCATGTAAAAAAAACGGAAGTGATGTCATGACATCACTTCCGGGTACTGGCACCAAATTAAAAAAACTGACAGCATTCAAAACAGCCAAACTTGGCGTTTTGAATGCTTTTCAGTGCCAAAGAAGTACCTGTGCAAAAAAAAAAAAAAAATGTTTTTTACAATACCAATATACATTGACCAAAATATCGGTATCGGCATCGGCATTAAAAACACGATATTGGTTGATCACTAATTAAAACCCCAAACAAGGATGTAATATATTGCAGCCTACCAATTTTTACATTTTATAGCTGCAGTTGTTTTTTTTCTTTTAGGATTTTTGTTTTTACTTTATTTTCAACTGGCAAACCAACAAGTAAGACCCTTCCTTAGAGGGGCCTCCGCTCTATGAAGGAGCAATGGAGACACCGTTGAAGAGCAGCATTGTCAATCTGGGAAGTGGGTAGAAGTCTCCATGATTAAGCCCACAAGGGTGAAATGCGTTGCAGTGGAGCAGGGTGGTATGGCAGTTAGAAGTCAATGATTGTGTGATCAGAATAAAGTGATTTTAAGCACAGTGACACCCCTTTCTTCTTCTATCATAGACAAAGGGTAGTGTTAGGGAGAGGGTACTGTTAGATGTACTCGCAGATTTAGAAAGACTTCACTAACAAGTTAAATCAGAACTAAACTCCGCTATTGTTACCTTTGCATTAATGGTCCAACAGTCGCATGGTCCCTCGCTGGCATCTTCTCCCTTGGTTCTTCTGATGTATGATGATGGCACACCCTCGCATGTGCTGGACTGCAGTCAACGCGGCACACAGGCACTGTGCCGGAATGTAAGCTAAGCAACACATGTGCAGCTCAATGTACATTCTACAGAAGACAGTAAGGAGGCAGGTAGGTTTAGTTTATTGCAGAAGAGACATACTGCAATGAAGAGCCTGCCTGCTCACAGTTTTTTACCATTAGATTTTAGTTTTGCTTTAATGCCAAACTCTAACACTTTTAAAGCAGAACTTCATCCAATAGGGGAAGTTCCGCTCTTCCTCCTCCCCCGCACTTTGCATTTGGTACAATTTTTTTGGGGGGGAGGAGCGTGTATCTGGCTTTGACAGGAACCCAATACCCCACATTCAGTCAGATCGCCGCAGCAATCCCAGCAGAAGTTTTCCCTCCCCCCTCCTTTCTCTGCAGCCTTCTGTGACACATCACAGGTCCCAGAAAGCTGTGGGACCAATCAGATAATGCAGCACGGCTAACGCAGTGAGAAGCCGCAAGCAGTCGCAGCTGGCTGCCCACAGTTTATATGCCGGCACCAGTGGCCAAAGCCCGGGGAAGAAAGCGGCCGGGTGAGGACAGTGTTAAATCCAGGGATAGGTCAGTGTCTGTTTATTATAAGCCAGCAGCTACAGTTTTTGTCAAAATATGACTGAAGCACCTCTTTAAGCAATTACAGCAACAGCTTTTTATTCTACTTTTGAGATAAAGGTTTTACATAAATAAATAAAAGCTGACCCTGTTAGCAACCCTGTCAGTGGAAAAAATGGTCTGTCCATATCCTCTAACTGCCACTTTTGCTGGATGGCTTGGTATGTTAAAGGAAGTTGAAAAATAACTTACTGGTTGGATAATGAGGGGAAAATAAAGGAAAAATGCCTAAAAATGAAAACTAGGAATTAGTAAGATGCAATATAACACATCTTTGTTTTTTTTTTAATACCAGTTTTATTTTGTAAATTGTATGCAAATTGCTATCTGTGAAAACTGTTTTAGATGTTAAAGAAAAATGTAAAATTCAGACAGTTGAATATTGACTAGGAGCTTTGGGAATCCAGAGTATTTTCATTCAGAACACTTTTCCATACATGAGGATATATATATATATATATATATATATCCAATGGTTGCCACCGCACACAAATCAGGGATAAAATATAGAGGAGAGCGGCACTCACAGGTCTTGAAAGGTGAACAGACAACGTTCACCTTCGGCCTCTCTGTAGAATTATAACGTATTCCCTACTGCGTCAGACCTATAGTTCTGCAATTAGCACAGCTCATGTCCTCTCATGCTCCAGCTTTGACTCTGTAGGGGGCATATCAGACCTCAGCAAGTTGATCACTGCTTGCACACAGAGAGCAGGGGTCCCACTCCACACGTGGCTGGCAGGGGATGGGCTTTTCTACTGTGGCTGCTTTTTATAGAAAACAAACTGTACGTTGTACACCTTTCCTTTTTTGCAGCTGAGATTAATTTAGCTAATTTAAAACAAAGGTTTGTTTGGGCTTTATTAAAAGCTGAGGAGCCAATGGGTATGGCCTATAAATGCGCTCAGATTTAGTTGCCCATCTTCCAGAAACTGTCAGGTTGCTGGCCTGGGCCTGTCTTGATGGTTCTTTCTTGCATTCACAGATATTGCCTCGCTATGATCTTGTGCTGATTCAGGAGGTCAGGGACACTGATCTCAGTGCTGTTGAAACAATGATGAGTGAACTTAACAGGTAAGAATGTACTTGTCATCATTAAGCTGTTTTTTTTTTTTTTTGCACCATTGATTTTTCCATTCTACATAAAGCTTCTTCTAATGCAACAGAATGGTACTACCAGGACAGACATCATGCTAGCTAAGTGCTAGCTAAGCTTCCAATTAGGGTTGACTCTTTTACCTAGGGCCAAACCTATTTAAGCAAAATACTGAACCATCATTAGATGTGGAATACGGCTTTTGAAGAAGGTGGATTATTTTCTTAATTTTTTGCATAACAGTGCTGACCTCAAAAGTACCTAGCCTTATCTACAATACAATAGGGCCGACAACTGACCATCATGAAACTTTTTCTTCACTGCTTTCCATGTTTTTTTAGTCTGGACAAGGCATAAACCATAGCTCCCAGCTGTCCCTAATTTTCGAGGGACTGTCCCTGATTTGTCCCTTATTTTGGTCTGATCTATATAGTTGTATATAAAACGCACTATTTATCTTTCAAAAAGTCTTCCAAGTTCTAAACCTTTCATCTAATTTTTAAATTCCTGCATTTGTAATTTTTAAAAGTCAGTATAAAGAAATAGTAGTGGAAAAAAACAAAATAAAAATGAGGTTTTAACTGATCTTTTTTTTTTTATAATTCTCCTTTAAGGGGGTGTGGCCTATGCCAACATGCTTTTGTTAAAAGGTGTCCCTGGTTCCCATTTTTAAAAAGGTTGGTGTGTTCACAACTCTTCTGCAGTACAAATAAAAAAAGAGGGACACCAAAGCAAGAGGAGCACCATTAAATTCAAATAAATATTTGAAAATATTCAAAAGTCATGTGATCAATCTGTCTTGCAGTCATGGGTTCTCTGTTGTGTTAAGCACAAAGAGCTTAATGGGATGCCTCAAGCTTCACACTGTGGCCTGCATTTTATAAATGGCATGTGTATACTGAACATATAACGAGAGGTCACCTCAGAACTGCCTGCAGTGCCAAGGGGAAGACACACAATGGCACTCCCATGCGGATCCTAAAGACAGTAAGGGGCCTGTTTAAAGCAGAGAATTGATCATCCCTATCCACTTTGTACTTGAGAAAAGCATGGTTCACATGCTTTTCTCAAGTACAAAGTGGATAGGGATGATCAATTCTCTGCTTTAAACAGGCCCCTTACTGTCTTTGGGATCCGCATGGGAGTGCCATTGTGTGTCTCCGCCTCCTTCTGTGCATAGCACTGCAGGCAGTTCTGAGGTGACCTCTTATTACATGTTCAGTTGGAATTGCTGGGGTTTGTGACAATTTTCCATTTATGTAGGGTTGCATTTTTTTAAATCGGGCTCAGGCTCATAACTGCAAAAATCACACACATTTTGTCATTATTAACCACAAAGAAGTGTAAAAGCATGCAATTGTGTTTTATAATAGACACTGTGTGCAAAACATACAAGCAGTATAGAAAAATTATGCAAAATGATGAAGTTATCTAATTATTGATTGTTGTAACTTTTTTCACTGTTGGAGAGATTTCCCCTCATTCCTAGTCTGGTGACCACACAGGAAGTAAAATCTCCCTAACAAAGACATAGAAAGCATGGTTTTTATTATTCCCTATTCCTTTTTACAGAAATGTGTTATCACAATCATCTGTGCCCTCCTTGGAGAGATTTTGTGTACATCCTGTCTTCGTGACCACACAGGAAAATCTCTCCAATGGATACAGAAGCAAGTGAACTTCTAAGCCTTCCCACCTCTGTCCAACATTAAAAACAGAAAATTGAATATCAAATACTTACTACAATTTTTTTCCTGACAAGCTGCATGTCAGCCTACCACTGGGTATGCCCCGTCCATACCCCCACCTGCAGGACCTAACTCATATATTTTACTCCCTCTCTCGGGCCGGAGTTACGTAGCTAGGGTTCCACACCTGGGAGGGAGTTTGTGCTGACATTGAGCCTGACAAGAAAGGAAAATTGCGATAAGTATTTGATCTTTAATTTTCTGTTTTCCTGACAGCTCCATGTCAGCCTACCACTGGGAATTAACTAGATAATCAGGGTGGGAAGATATGGGAACAAAATTGGGGTAATTATGGCCTCTGGCTGAAGAGATAACTATTTTGCAAAATTAACAGTGGTTATAAATAATGAATCTATGCGATAATGAGATAATGAGAATTATTGGTATGTATGGATGACTATGGTGCTACCTTGCATATTGACTTCAGCGAGACTCTACAGGCGGCTTCACAGGTGGTTGAAAAGCTTCTTGTGGAATATGTCGTTATTCCCACCATTACTGCCAACCGACTATCATATGCCAGGGAGATCACTTTCACAAGCTTAGAAGCAATCACTCTACTCGAAGCTCTGGCCCCCTTGGTTGAACCTCCCTGAACGATGCCCCTTACTTTTTTCGCAACAATTAGCTACCAGGGTGAGGTCCGTGTATACAAATCTTTGTGCATACAACTAAAAAAAAAAAAATATATATATATATATATATATATATATTATACAATAAAGTGCAAAAATAATGTGTCCATTTATCACAATTCCACAAAAAGTTTAGTAGTGCAGAAGATATCTCCAACAAATTAAGGCTCTATTCCCTTGATACAGTGTCCATATTATGAATCCCATAAAAGTGCTCTCGTGTTCACTTCTTGAATACATGTAGACAAATAATGCAGTGCTCCAGTGATCCTCCATCACAATGCAGTCCGACATTCCGACTGTGTGGCTTTAATGTTTGAATGGTTTGTTCTAAATATATGATAATCATGATTTAGGATACTTTATACAGTATTGTGTATGCATATTTTCGTTTTATACTAAAAATGATTTACTTTAATTGCAGCCATTGTAAAGAACCTCAGTATTCCTATGTGGTCAGTGATTGTTTGGGACGGGGTGCTTACAAGGAACGCTACCTGTATGTCTTTAGGTGAGATTTAACTTTAAGATGGCTGGGGATTGTCTACATTACAATATGGAAAAGGTATGCTTCAATCAAGCATCATCTTTTTGCATTTTACCAGTGAACAGATCTACTGTATGTATTATTTTGGCTGTTCACACTAAAATGCTATGGTAGCTGGTACACATATTACTATATGGATGGAGAAGCATGTGACTACCTCCATTTTTTTCTATGTGACAGCCCTAGTGTTTGGTGATAGGATTGGGGCTGTCAGATGGGGGGGTCCTTAATCTCTGTATAAAAAACAACTGTAGTGAATTGGAGCTTAGGGGATTCTTTTCTCATTCCCAGGAGGCTGACTGCAGTGGTGTGTGCATAAAATGTAAAAATGTCCTATTGGGGGGGGGGGGGGGCATTGCAATAAAGTGATCCTACTGCTCTCCAGATGGAGATTGGAGAATTTAGTGGTCCCTAGGATTTTCACTGTGGGGCCCTATTAGATATAGTTAGGAACCCTTGTTGGGAGAATGTTTTATAATGGCACACTGCTACTTTTGAACATCAAAAGAGAAAAGTTATAACTCGATCTTCATTATGTCTAGGTTAGACATGTGCGGAATGGTCTTGTTTTCTATGTACTTTGTTAAAACTCAATAAAAAGAATTAGAATTAAAAAAAAAGACGCGCAGAACGAAAAAAAATGTGTTTCAAAATGGTAATTAACTAATTTAGTTAAGGGTAAATTCATTAAATAATTTTTGGAATTCGTTAATTTTTCTTTATTTATTTTCTAATTAAATTCGGATTTTTTGAATTCAACCGAATTAAATTCAAATAAACCAAATTCGGAAAATTCGGATTCTAATTTTTTTCAATTCGAATGCACCTACTGAATTTTTCACATCTAAGAATTACAGTATGTTTACATTTCATTTTCGTTTCCAAATTTTAATCTAATTGAACTTCAAATGTCGTAATTTGGATGAATTTAGTTTAGTTATTTTCTAAAGGATTCGTTTACATTCATTACTATTTTGATACAGAATTCGGATATATAACCAAAAATTTGTCCAAATTTAAATTTGTAAATAAACAAATTGCACAAGTCTAGCCCAGGTCAATGATTCAAAAAGTGATGAGCACAGCAGCCAGACAACTAGGATTTTCAGAAGGTCAGCAATGGCAGGGTACATATTTCCTTAGTATACTGTATATGCTATAAACCTATAGACATAAGGAGATGCTTTATTCCATGCTGTAGGTGCCTATAATTTGATATCACACTGTGTACAGAACTCTAGGAGAAGCAGAGAGCCATTTACTGGAACTCATAGGGGAGGATTTTAGGGAATGTTTATTTACTAGTTGAAAACTGCAGTCAAGGCTGAAAGGAAAACAATAATTTTGGTGTGTTAGAGAAATTTTAGGATAATTGCAATGTTAGTGCCGGTTCACACTGAAGTGGCACGACTTCGGGGGCGACCTGTGAAGTCGCGTGCACCGCGACTTCGGCGCGACTTGCACGGACTTCACAGAATGAATGTCTATGCAAGTCGCTCCAGTTCGCCCCGATATAGTACAGGAACCTTTTTCTAAGTCAGAGCGACTTGTGTTGCTCCTATTAGAATGGTTCCCGTACCACACAACGGACCGCGACTTGTCAGGCTGACAAGTCGCCCGACAAGTCGTATTAGTGTGAATGGATGTTTATTAGCTCATATAGATTTTATATGTGCTATGTCTGGAGTTGCACTTTAATTCCTGGAATGTTATATCATCTTTTAGGAATGACAAGGTCAATGTACAGAACTCCTACCATTATCACGATCATAACCTGTACACTGGAGAAGACACATTCAGCAGGGAACCATTTGTGGTCCACTTCAATTGCCCAAACACAGGTAAGAGTGATGTTCTTAAAGGAGATGTATGGGATTACTCTTTTTTTCCTCATTTAAACCCCTTTCACACATACGGACCTGTGTGAAAGGGTATGATACGGGAAGCAGGCTCATCTAGAGATGTGCACAATGGAAACATTTTTTAGTTTTGAATTCATTAATAAGTTAATAATTGAATTTGTCATATTCGTTATGTTAGAATGATTCATTTTTGGAATGGGTTTGTAAAATCAGATTTAGTTAGTATATTAGTTATTTTTCAATTGATTTGAATTGTGGAAAGTGGCTATATTTGTTCTGTTTCATGATATTCTAATCTGTATTTTTTCTTTTCGATTCTATTCTTTTCGAACAGTTTAGAATTTCAGAAGACTGCTATATTCATTCTATTTTTTGATCTATTCTATTCTTTTATGTTTTATTCTATTTTTTTATTATTTTATATTCTATTCTTTTATTTTCTCTTCTATTGTATCCGGTTCTATTCTATTTGTTTCAATTCTCTTCTATATTTTTCTATTCTTTAACCACTTTACTACCGCTTACGGGAATACTACTGCGGCAGAGTGGCTCGTTCCCGTCCAGTCACGTAGTATTAACGTGACTGGACTCCTCCCCTTCTGGGCGGCGCTTGCGCGCCGCCGGAGGCTCGCTCCCGCTGTTTTCATTCACAGCGGGAGTCGGGCCAGGGGAGGAGCAGCGGCGATTGCCGCTGCTCTTACCCGATCGTCGGGGATCGAGTCTGGAGATCCGCCCGCTGTGTGTAAACACAGCGGGCGGATCTCCATAGTGACAGGGAGTGACAGATCGGACTGTTCAGCATAGCTGGACATCCGATCTGTCCATGAATCACATAGTCACCTCCCCCCCTACACGTCAGTAAGCACCAGGCATACATTAACCCCTCCCTCTCCAATAAAATTAACCCCTTCCCTGCCAGTGTCATTTTTACAGTAACAGTGCATATATATAGCACTGATTACTGCAGTAATGTCACTGGTACCCCCAAAAGTGTCAAAAATGTCAGTCAGGGGTCCGGTCTGTCCGCCGCAATGTCGCAGTCCCGCAAAAAAAATCGCAGATCGCCGCCATTACGCGTTAAAAAAAAAACACCAAAAATGACAGAAATCTTTCCCTTTGTTAGTAAACGCAATAACTTTTGCGCAAACCAATCAAAATACGCTTATTGCGATTTTTTTTACCAAACATATGTAGCATAAAACAAATTGGCAAAAAACTTTTAAAAAAATTGTTTTTTACATCTTTTTTGGGGGGAATTTCATATAAAAAAATGTGAAAAATATTGTTATTTTTTCAAAATAAACGCTCTTTTTTTGTTTATAGCGCAAAAAGTAAAAATCGCACAGGTGATCAAATACCACCAAAAGAAAGCTCTGTTTGTGGGAGAAAAAGGACGTAAATTTCGTTTGGGTACGGCGTCGCACGACCGCGCAATTGTCAGTTGAAGTCGCACAGCGCCGAATCGCAAAAAGTGGCCTGGACGGAAGACAGCAAAATCCTCCGGTTGTAAAGTGGTTAAAGCAGAGACGTCAGTTTTTCTGCACGTGTTCTACAAGGGCACAAAAAAAAAAAAAAATGTGCCCTGTTCATACCATAATATTGATATCACTGGATTCTGTCACTGACGTGACAACACTATGGTGTAGACAGGGCACTAAACTGAGGGGCATGAAAACTGATGTCAACGTGCATAAAAATTCACTGAAAAGCACATAAAACTGATGTGAAACTGATGTAAACTCATGTCTCTGCCAGTGAAATCTGTGCAGTTTTCCCATCAGTTTTCATGCACGTATGGGGTAAACGAGCCCTGAGTAGGAATCATCTTATTTCAGTTTTATACCTTACTGTATTTATTGCAATATGTTTCCATTTGCATTTCCAATTCATTTTCGAATTCAGATAATTTGTTATTTTGTTACGTTATTGAGTTTCGTTATCATTTATTTTGGATTAGTTGAAATTCGTTACCATTGTGATTCGTAAATTCGGATACATTCAAATCTCAGAATAATGAAAATTTTGTCCGAGTTTTAATTTGTAACAAAACAAATTGCACATGTCTAGGCTCTTTTAATCTGGAAGAGAACACTGTGCAAAGTGATGTAGACCATAGTGATCAATCAGCACTAATTTTTCATGAATCTTGCAAATTTAGGCTTATAAGAAAACGTGAAATTCTGGCGGGTTCTATGAACTTTCCAACAAGCCAGGTCACCTGGAAATTTTAGGTGTAGATGGATTCTGATAAGCTAAGCGACCGAGTGGGTTCTCATATACACTGCTTTAAAAAAATTAAAGGAACACTTTTTAATCAGAGTATAGCATCAAGTCAAATAAACTCCTGGGATATTGATCTTTGCCAGTTAAGTAGCAGAGGGGGTTGTTAATCAGTTTCAGCTGCTTTAGTGTTAATGAAATTAACAACAGGTGCACTAGATGGGCAACAATGAGACAACCTCCAAAACAGGAGTGGTTTTACAGGTGCAGGCCACTGACATTTTTTTCCCTACTCATCTTTTCTGACTGTTTTTCACTAGTTTTGCATTTGGCTAGGGTCAGTGTCACTACTGGTAGCATGAGGTGATACCTGGACCTTATAGAGGTTGCAAAGACAGTCCAACCCCTCCAGGGTGGCACATCAATACGTACCATTGGCAGAAGGTTTGCTGTGTCTCCCAGCACAGTTTCAAGAGCATGGAGGCGATTCCAGGAGACAGGCAGTTACTCTAGCAGAGCTGGACAGGGCCGTAGAAGGTCCTTAACATATCAGCAGGACCAGTATCTGCTCCTTTGTGCAAAGAGGAACAGAATGAGCACTGCCAGAGCCCTACAAAATGACCTCCAGCAGGATACTGGTGTGAATGTCTCTGACCAAACAATCAGAAACAGACTTTATGAGGGTGGCCTGAGGGCCCAATGTCCTCTAGTGGGCCCTGTGCTCACTGCCCGCACCATGGAGCTCAATTGGCATTCGCCATTGAACACCAGAATTGTCAGGTCTGCCACTGGCATGTTGTACTTTTCACAGATGAGAGCAGGTTCATCCTGAGCAAATGTGACAGACATGTAAGGATCAGAACATTATGCTGCCTGTAACATCGTTCAGCATGACTGGTTTAGTGGTGGGTCAGTGATGGTCTGGGGAGGCATATCCATGGAGGGATGCACAGACCTCTACAGGCTAGACAATGGTACCCTGACTGCCAATAGGTATCAGGATGAAATAATTTGACCCACTGTCAGACCCTATGCTGGTGCAATAAGTCCTGGGTTCCTCCTGGTGCATGACAATGCCCGGCCTCATGTGGCGAGAGTATGCAGACAGTTCCTGGAGGATGAAGGAATTTATACCATTGAATGGTCCCCACACTTGCCCGACCTAAATCCAAAAGAACACCTGTGGGACATTATGTTTCTGTCCATCCGACGCTTCCAGCTTGCACCTCAGTCTGTTCAGGAGCTCAGTGATGCCCTGCTCCAGATCTGGGAGGAAATACCCCAGGACACCATCTGTCGTCTCATTAGAAGCATGTCCCAATGTTGTCAGGCATGCATCCAAGCATGTGGGGGCCATACAAACTACTGAGTACCATTCTGAGTTGCTGCAATGAAATTTCAGCAAAATGGACTAGCCTGTTGCATAATTTTTCACTTTGCTTTTTGGCGTGTCTTTGAATTCAACCCTCAATAGGTTGATAGTTTTCATTTCCATCAAGCAATGTGGCATTCTTTCCTTCCTAACACATTACCCAGTCCATATCTGTATAGATATCAAGCATGATATTTTTCTCCATTGAAATCTGATGTGTTTTTAAAGAGTTCCTTTAATTTTTTGAGCAGTGTATTTTGGGGACCCTCAACAATGAGTTTTCTTAGCTAAGAAAACTCACTCTGTCCCTACTTGTTCCCTCTATTTTGTGTTTCTGGCCACCTTGGTGTTTCAACGACACCTTTCATGTTCTGTGTGACACAAAATTAATTAGAAATATAACAGGTAGAGTGGAATGTACTTGGAATGGTCATGGTAGATGTGCAAAACTGTGAATTTAAAGAAAGCAAGTTGTAACCATGTGACCTAACCTCATAAATCTAGAATAGTTGCCTCTTTATTCCGCTTGGTGGCAGTGATTTGCCCATCAGAGCAAAACAAGAGGTTCACTTTAATAGTGGCACCACCAGGAGCACATGCTAAATTTCCCATCACCACCATTTATGGGTTCGGGGGATTAGGTGACTCCCACGACAGAAATTGTGCTGGGCGATTGTCCCATCACCAATGCCATTAAAGGGAGCCTATTGCTTTGCCCTGCACAGACACCCAAACATACAAGGCCATTTATGTTATGATATCATTATGTTTTTTTCCCCAGAGATTCAAGATTTTGTGCTGGTTCCTCTACATGCTGCACCTAAGGATGCTGTTCGTGAGATAGATGCCTTATATGATGTTTACCGTGATGTGTTGGACAAATGGCAAACTGATGTAAGCACTGTGACCTTACACATATAACGATTGTTTTAAATATAGAACAATATTCCACATTTTATAGTATTTACTAAAGAAAAACTTTACATGTACCTTCCATGGAAATTCCACATGTACTGTACATATAGAAGAAACATTCACATGGTTTATTATAGTGCTATATTGTAAATGGTGGTGTTGCCCATAGAGCACCAGTCTCATTGGCTGCTTTCTAAGGAAGGATAAAAATGGGTGTTATGGTTTATTTTCTGTAAAGGAATGATTGTGCTGCTACTAGCTAGAAGCCACCAGCCCGAATCTCTCTTTCATGACCTAGATACATACAGTGATGTGATTAAGTATTTGCCCCCTTCCTGAATTTATTTTTTTTGCATATTTGTCACACTTAAATGAGTCTCACATTTGTCAAAAAACATCTAGATTATCCCCAAGACTTTGGGCAAATATTCTGTGGACTGATGAGACAAAAGTTGAACTTTTTAGAAGGTGCACGTCCTTTTACATTTGGCATAAAACAAACACAGCATTTCATAAAAAGAATATCATACCAACAGTCAAACATCATATCAACAGTCTGCACTCTACCAGAAAATCCCAAATGAGAATTTCCGGCCATCAGTTTATGACCTCTTGGGTTATGCAGCAGGACAATGATCTGAAACACACCAGCAACTCCACCTCTGAATGGCTCACACAAAAAAAAAAAAAAAAAGGTTTTGGAGTGGCCTAGTCAAAGTCCGTACTTAATTTTCGATTGAGATGCTGGGGCGTGACCTTGCAGTTGCTGAGGGGATAGTGAACACCACGGTTGAAGCCAGACAAGTTGCCTCTGCTCTGTGGGACCTTCTATCGGGGCTAGAAGATTGGACTCCATAAAGGAGCTCCCTAACATTGTGGACTGCCATACTGGACCCAGCCTCACTTCCCCTTAAACTGATTGCTAATATAACAAGCATCCATAATACGTCAGAACACTGACGTTTGGGATCTTCGTGGAAACACTATGGGACACCCTCTTCACTGCTTTTCTTCTCTTCTGTATTTTTCATCCTCACTGTTTATTATCTCGGTGGGCGTTTCGACACATCCATATACGTCTATGACCGCCTTACGAGCTCTTATCCCTTTTCATCCATCCTGGACTGAAGCAAAAAAAAATGTATGCAACCTCCTTATCACATACAATAATCACAAACCAGGCACTCCTGGGGTGCCTGTAGGGTGGAGGGATAGAAGTAAGCCTGTGAGGCTCCCCAGCGGTTCTTCTGCTGCTAGCCAACGAGCATAGGAAGGGCGCTAATACGGACAAAAGGGCCATGGGTTTAAAGTAAGCTCCATATACATTAGGAAATAATTGTGGTGTTTTTTTTTTCTAGAATATTATTTTCCTGGGAGATTTCAATGCTGGCTGCAACTACGTCACAGAATCTGATTGGGACAGCATACGCCTGCACACCTGTGAGGACTTTCTCTGGCTGATTCCTCATGATGTGGACACCACTGTGGGGACAACACATTGTGCATATGACAGGTAGATGGAAGAAAAAAAGTCAATCTAGTTTCTGTTCTCCAAAAATGAAAGCTGGTTTGGGTAGTAGTAACAATGTGCGTTTAGCTACAAGCACCCACACCTGCTCAGCTGTCATATTGTTGGGACCAGAATGTGTCCATGCAGCAATAGACATGAATAGGGCTGCTTGCATGTGGATTCACACACCTGTGCATGGAAAGACAGCCTTTCGCATGGGTTTACAGATAGATGCGCCCATGCAAATGACGCCTAAAAGCTGCTGCGGCTAAACGGTGCGCAAAGCGGTACATACATTTAGGGCAGTATGCACCCAGGGGCGAATGACCGAAACATTAACAGTCTGCTCCATACCCGTTAAGCCGCAGTTTCTGTGCACAGCCTGCTATTCAAAAGACAGGCTGTTCGCAGATGTACTCTTGTTCAGGAAATATGCGCAGGAAGCATCAGCGTTTACAAGAGTACATTTGCATACAGCCATTCCCAGGGCACTGGGAATATACGGAAGGAAGAAAATTCCTATAAACGTTTATGTGAATGTTTCTTATTCCCAGATGACTTCTCCTGCATTTAGATAAGCTAAATGCAGGAGTGCCAGTGTGAATGAGGCCTTAGTGTGTTCACTGATCAATAAATCTAAACATGTAAAAAATTATCTTTATTTTGTCATTCAGAATAGTGGTTAGCGGTACAGACCTGCAAAATGCCATAGTTCAAGACTCTGCTCAAGTTTTCAACTTTCATAAGCAGTACAAGCTGACACAAGAACAGGTAAGTCAGTGACAAAAATCTTAACATGATTTTATATTGTTTAGGAAAAATGTTTTTAGTTTTTTTCAAGTGTTTCTGAGCTGATTTGTGTCATATTTCTCGTAACTTGCAAAGTGTTCTAAGAAAGCTTTTGCTTAAGCTGGCCATTTACAAGTAGAATTATGTTTAAGGAAAAATTTCAACCACCTGACCAGGCCATTTTTTTGCGATACGGTAGTGCAATACTTTTCCTGACAATTGCGTGGTCATGCAACACTGTACCCACATAATACATATTATATGTGTCCTTTTTTACGACAAATAGAGCTTTCTTTGGGTGGCATTTGATCACCTCTGCACTTTTTACTTTTTGCCCTATAAACAAAAAAAAAACTGACAATTTTGAAAAATGTTTCGCTCTGCTAAAATTGAAAAACAATCAAATTTCTTCATAAATTTAGGCCACTATGTATTCTGCTTCATACTTTTGATAAAAAAATAAAAATAAAAAGTTTCTTCAAACTAGGGGATTTTTTTTTTTTACTAGTGATGGCAGCGATGAGTGACTTATAGTGAGACTGTGATATTGCAGCAGACGTTCTGATGGACACTTTTGGGGGACCAGTGACACTAATACAGAGAATAATGCTAAAAAATATGCACTGTCACTGTATTGATGACACTGGCTGGGAAGGGGTTAACATCAGGGGCAATTAAAGGGTTAACAGTGTTTATGTGAACTGTGTGAGGTGCTTTTACTAGCGGAAGAGATGGAATTTGTTCCCTGGTTTGCAGAGACACAAATTCCATCCCTTCCCTCCTGTCAGAACAGCGATCTGCCTTGTTTACATAGGCAGGTTACCGTTCTACCTCTCTGCCGAACGGTCGGTGGACATCAGGTACAGTACAGCTGCCGATCAGCTTCTGCTGTATGTAATCACAGTAAACCCGGCGGTGCGCATGCGTGCCCCCTACTCGGAAGTGTCGGATTACGTTCATTTATGTGATCTGGTGAACAGGTGCTGCCCGGTAGCAGTAAAACTGCTATAGGATGGACCTGACCTAGTTAAAATAACATTTGTTTGATTTTCTAATCGTTAAGCTGACCAAAGACTGAATGAAATTCGGACAGTTCAGCAAGGACAGGCCGAATTTCGATCAGTTTGTGGCCGCCCCTGCTCGACAGAAGATCACAGCGCAGTGTCTGACATTCATTTGTACAGGTGTCTGCCTGCAGCTGTGCTCAAAAACCTTACGTCCCTTTGTACGTGGTTTGGCTCTCTGTGGCTATATGATCGAGGCCTTACAGACTTTAAAGAGATATTGTCACCTTGCCAAAACACTCCCACGACGCTCCTTTCTTTATCACAGACGGCAATTAAATCACCGCTGCTGATGATGTCACTCTATAGGTTAACTAACAGAGCTTGAACCTACCATTTGTCTGCCTTTATTAAGAGCATCTTTCCAGACTGGTCATTTGGCCTAAACAAGCCACAGCCGTCTTTCTGAGATTAGTATAAGAAGTTGAAATTAAAGCGCCACACCACTGCTAAGAGGTCCAGATACAACTTTATTCCATTAAAGGTCAGGGCTACAATTCAAAAAGTAGGAAACCCGTTTCAGAGGTCTAAATGCACCTTTATTAGGGCTTGACTGGAAAGAAAATGAACAAACCAGAAGTGAACTAGACTTACTGTACAATGGTATTTTTTCCGCTGTGAATTCAAAGCACAGGTTCTTCTGGTTTGTTCACTTTGTTGCCAGTCAAGTCCTGATGAAGGGGGCTTTTAGACCCTAGAAACGTGTTGGCTACTTTTTGAATTGTACACCAGACCTTTAATAGAATAAAGTTGTATCTGGACCTCAAATAGAAGTGGTGTGGCACTTCAATTTCAACTCACTTCAAGCTGAGACTAAAGATTCTCTGGGCTGTAGAAACTGCCTAGTAAACAGATCATTTACAACGACAGTAGTACCTTAAGATAATAATACCAGTAAAATAAACCTACAGACATAGTGCTATCTTTCCACTTTTCTCAACTTTCTGAGGTTGGTATGCAGCTGGGGTGGGTTTAATGTAGATTTGTTCAGGACTAGTGAGGGTAGGTTAGTGTAGTTTTTATTAATAGTACGCTTTAATAAATTCATCAACATGCAGTATTATCATTTAGACTGCAACAGACACATTCAGGTGGATTTACTAAACCTGGAGAGTGCAAAATCTTGTGCAGCTCTGCATAGAAACCAATCAGCTTCCAGGTTTTTTGTCAAACTTTAATTGAACAAGCTGAAGTTAGAAGATAACTGTCTACCATGCACAGCTGCACCAGATTTTGCACTCTCTGGTTTTAGTAAATCAACCCCACTGCCTGAGAGCACTGACTCATTCGTGCAGATATTTTTTTCAAACCCGAAACTAATGGTTTGGCTAGAGAATCTTCCTTGCAAATATTTGGTTCCTTCCTTTCGCAGAATTTTTTTTTTTTTTTTTTTTTTTTTTAATTTAGCAACCTATAGTCTGTTTCCAGGACAGAAGTGATTAAGAATCAGCAATACTCTTTGATTAAAAAAAAATTGCAATATATGTAGAAGAATTGAAGGTGGGGGCGTGGACATTTAATGCTGCATGGTAAATCAATGAACGTTATAAAACATTTAGCATTAATAAATGATGGGTTCTCATTTAACTTTTTGCAGGCTTTAGCTGTGAGTGACCACTACCCTGTGGAGCTGGAACTAACATTAGCTTAAAAGGAAAATCGGTAGAGGATGTCATGCTTCGTCATCTGCGTGGGCAAAGAGACCCTTGAAAGTTCCATGTTACTTACGAAGGAGCAATCACATCCTATCCAATCATGGAAGAAAAATAATATTATGTACATTGCATATATATCGAAGCAGTTTACTTAAAGAGACTCTGTTACAAGACCATTTATTTCAACAACAATCTTCCTTCTGGACGATATATATTAATTTAAAGTGTTTTATACATGATATTTACATATAAACCCCCCCCCCCCCTTGTGTAGACATCCAAAAACTATGATACTGCTACTACTGGGCTCTTCTACCATCATGGATATGATTTTAGTAGCCCTAGCAGACAGAGAGCTGTCGCTCAAGCAGGAGGTGGTAAAGGGTGCAGGAGCTGGGCCAACACAGATTAATTAGATACTCCCAGGAGGAGGAGATGGCTATAATGTGCAAGGGAGGAGCTGGGCTAGGGAATCGACCAGAAGAATTTACCCCTTAATGACCAGGCCATATTTTGCAATTCGGCACTGCATTATTTTAACGGACAATTGCACGGTTGTGCGACACTGTACCCAAATAAAATTGATCTCCTTTTTTTCCCACAAATAGAGCTTTCTTTTGGTGCTATTTGATCACCTCTGCGATTTTTATTTTTTGCGCTATAAACAAAAAACAAGCAACAATCCTGAAAAAAAAACAAAACAATATTTTTCACATTCTGCTATATGACATTCTCGAAAAAAAAATGTAAAAATCAAAAATTAACATTTTAGGTCAATTTGTTTTCTGCTACATATTTTTGGTAAAAAAACAAAAAAAACAAAAACGCAATAAGACCAAGTTCACACTGGGGCGACTTGTCAGGCGACCTGGTCGCCTGACAAGTCGCCGTGGGTCGCTGGCCATAGAGTATCACAGGACCAGTTCTAATAGGAGCGACACAAGTCGCTCCGACTTAGAAAAAGGGTCCTGTACTACTTTGGGGCGACCTGGAGCGACCTGCATTGACTTCAATGATATGAAGTCTGTGCATGCCGCTCCGAGGTTGCAGTGCGAGCTGTGCACCGCGACTTCACAGGTCGCCCCGGGAAGTCGGGTCGCCTGTATGTGAACCGGCTCTTAGCGTATTTTGATTGGTTTGCGCAAAAGTTATAGCGTCTAAACTACGGGAAAGATTTGTCAATTTTATTGTTTGTTTTTTTTTTTTTTTTTTTAACTAGTCATTTTTAGCGGGACTGCGACATTGCGGCGGACAGATCGGACCCCTAACTGACATTTTTGGGAGGACCAGTGACATTACTACAGTAATCAGTGCAAAAAATATGCACTGTTACTGTAATAATGACGCTGGCAGGGAAGGGGTTAACACTGTGGGTGATCAAGGGGTTAAATGTGAGCCTAGGGCAGTGATTCTAACTGTCGAGGGGGCGAGGCTTGTGAAATTATCACAGAGACCTGTGATCCTATATAGAAGGATCACAGGGCTCTATGATCCTACCAGGGAGAATGGTCAGCTGTGCTTACAACAGCTGACCGTTCTTCTCTCTACGCAGGGAACGATCGCGGGTGTCAGGCGGCAATCTGAGCTGCCTGCCCTGTGCATCGGAGTCCCCGCTGCCGAGTGGGGGCGGGAGTGCACCGCCGACGGCGCGCGTTCGCCCCCTGGCTGCAGGCATGCGACCGACATAGGTCTACATCATTTCGCGCAGGATGGCCGCTCTGCCGCAGTAAAACTGCGGCGGGCGGTCCAGAAGCCGTCAAGTAGTTACATTTTTGAACAAGTTCAAAGACACATCGCAAGTGGTTAAAAAAATGATAAATGTAAAACACTGCAATTAATCATTAAAAGGGATTCTAAGAGCCGGTTCACACTGGGGCGACTTGTCAGGCGACCTGGTCGCCTGACAAGTCACCGTGGGTCGCCTGCCATAGATTAGCACAGGACCGTTCTAATAGGAACGACACAAGTCGCTCCGATTTAGAAAAAGGGTCCTGTACTACTTTGGGGCGACCTGCAGTGACCTGCAGTGACTTCAATGATATGAAGTCTGTGCATGCCGCTCCGAGGTCGCGGTGCGCGCTGTGCACCGCGACTTCACAGGTCGCCCCGGCAAGTCGGGTCGCCCCTATGTGAACCGGCTCTAAAGCAAATCTATATTTTTTTTTTTTCAAAAACAAATGTGCACTAGCTTTTCACAGAGCAGCCCGATCCTTTTTTTTTTGGGTCCCCCGTTGGCGGTCCTCCCCACCCCTGCCGAATGCCCCCATAGCAAGCCTCGCTCCTGGGGTGTGTCCATTCACACCCAGAGCATGGCTCAGCCCCGCCCCTGCCCCCTGCTCATTCCTCATTGGCTGAGATTGACAGCAAGTAAGTATAACATTTTTTTATTATAATTAAAAAGAAAAAAAAATTTACAATAAAGCTATCATGAGAAAAATATGGAGGCTGCTGTTGCTGTCCTTTTGAAGATGCTAAGCTATTATGTTGTCCCACTTGCTTCATTGTTGCTGATTTATCAAAGGAGTGGAGCTAAAGCCTGCTCATTTTGCAGGGGGATTTTCACTTTCCTTAGTGAATGTGGTGGAAATTGACTTTGCACAGCATCCTAAATTATGCAAAGGGAACTAAAAAAACAAAAACAAAAAAAAAACAGGATTTTTTCCCTGCACATTAGAATATTTACTTTGCAAAATGAACAGACTTTTCTTCAGTAAATTAGCCGCCTTGACTCTTATAAGTATGCAAATCAGGAAAGTAAGAGAAAAGTATTTTATGCATGCTTATTCCGGGTCAGTGAATTGAGTTATGGAGAATGGCATTTTAGGAAAATTAGGTTGTCAGGAGGGATAAGCAATGGCAGCCTTCATTATTCTTTTTTTGGTGATAGGTTTCTTTTAAATTACGAATTTGAGCCATGAAGAAATCAAAAAATTAATGGAGAATGGATTCTGGTAACTCAAAGCAGGCGGTGATGACAGCCTGTTCACATGAAAGTATTATATTGTACCATATATACTGTGTTCTCGATTTAATTATGTGAACTAGTAAGGGCTCTTTCACACGGGCGTTCCTTTTTTTTTGCCCGATCAGGTCCTTTTTTTTTTTTTTTGTAACGGACACGGATGACACTTGTGTCATCCGATCCGTATGTCCGTTTTTCATCCCATCCGTTTGCGGATGAAAAACTGACATAATGCATGTCTATGTAAATACGGATGTCTGCGGATGACATCACTGACATCCGTTTTTGCTTCCGTTCCGTGTTTTGAAAGGAAGAAAAAATAGGGTTCTCCTCCGTTCAAAAAAACTGAACTGAACTGAACTGACAAAAAACGGATGTCAGAGGATGATCATCCGATGACATCCGTATTTACATAGAGATACATTATGTCCGTTTTTCATCCGCAAACGGATGGGATGAAAAATGGACATACGGAACGCCCGTGTGAAAGAGCCCTAAAGCTGATTGACTTAAGTACAACCAGCTTGTCAGATTTTTTTTTTGCAACCGATTACTGCAGAGTGCAGACGACTATAGCCGCTAGAAGTGATCATTGTGTTCTGCCAGCAGGGAAGGCTCCCTGCTACCACAACACAATAGCACTGTGGGATGGATTCCCCCATTAACACTGACTGTGTTGATGGGGAAATGTAGCAATTTTCTTTCAAACTGCACCATATATGGATTCAATAAAGATGTGCTTAGTTAATGGATAGTAAAAACTAATCTAGGAGGAAAGAAAAAGGAGGGACAGTGGTGGGGTACTAGGCTAGTTTTTACTATCCATCAACTAGCACACCTTTAAGAAAGCCAGAGATGATACAAATTTTCTTTCCTGCAACCACAGTAAAGAATATCACTTAATTCCCCCATCAACATAGTGTTGATAGGGGAACAGAGTGATTTTGTTTCCTACAACCGAAAACTTGCATCATCTTTGGCTTGCTTAAAGGTGTGCTTACTACAGGGTACATGCTGCAAAATGTGTAGATGAGGAAAAATATGTGAAAAAAATATTAGGACCAGATATGGGCTCATTCACACTTGTGGCAGTCCTTGCCTCCCCACTGAAAAGCAGATCACCTTTACAGAAGATGGTTGACAAACGGCTGGGAGGTGATGTGTGTTAACCTTGAAATGCCAGCAGAACTGTGTATATTTCATTAGCTACAAAGTGGTTGCGGTGCTGAACCATTTACTTCAATGGGTTGTGTTTGGCAGCAGTGCTGCCAGCCAATCAAAGCACTGCTGCTGTGACGTGTACCACATTGTTGTAGGTTGAGTGGTATGGGGGTGGGTGGTAAAACCCTAGCTACAAGTTTTAATATGTCCTATTGATGTTAAATATTTAAATATTTTCTGCTGGATTACTCCATAATTGTATTAAAAGTATGTAAATATAAAATTAGTGAAAGCTATATGATTTGTGTGGTTGTGAAAGATTGAAGTGTGGATGGCTGTTGGGGAAAGAATATATTCACCTTGTCTGGGGTGTGGTCGAGCAGTGCCATCATTATGATATTCGGAGTAAATAATATTTTATGGTTCTGGCTTTAATATAAAGCATATACTGCATTATTCTGTACTCTCTGAATAAAAAGGGGAAGCCATCCTAACCTGGAGAAGACAGTGATTAATGCTAGCGGCTATAGAAGCTACTAGCAATAATTGCAAGTGATATCAGGAGACTGGTTTTACCCAAGTTGATCAATCAACTTGCCACATTCAGCCTGCCCACACACAGTTCGTATCTTGGTCGATTTTAGATGAACCGGCAAAGATTCGAACCGTCTATGCTCGGCCCTAGATTTAGGTATTTGGTGAGTTATGAATCAGTTTTCTGTCCATCAAATACTTAGTGCACCACCACTAATAGTTAATCTGGGCCAAGTTGTGCAAAGTCTTACAGCTGGTCTTATTTACAAATCAGCTACAGCATGAGTAGAAATGCCTTACTTCTGCCGAAATGCTGATAAGGTCCCTAGCTCTGTGTGGAAGCAGAGGTCTCTCTGCAGAGGTTCTGCATTCAGTAACATTTTGAGCCAGCAGCAGTGTATTTCAGCCCTCTATAGAGAGACCACTGCTTCCAAACAGAGCAAGGCAGGGAACAAACTTTCCTACTCAGGCTGTCTGCTTTTAAAAGGGAACCAACTGTAAGACTTTGTGCACCTTTTGTTTTGATGCCTTAGTGAAATTATATAGAACAAAATAATATCCAAACATTTTTATATATATTTTTCGCTCAACTTACAAATTTGTTTTGGTTAGAGTAGGGAATGATTAAAACCCCTGTCAGGTTTTCTTTTTTTTGCGGTGTCCCAATGGGGAGATTTTGCTTTACCTTTTGTCCCAGAAACACAGGAGGAAAAGATCTCTGCAAACTGAAGGGAAATTCCCTCCTAAAAAGTCACCAGAGAAGAAGTCCAATTCGCACATTTCCTTCTATTCCTGTTCCAGTGTAAACTTAAAAATCTGCCAAAACTTTGTCCTGGCGAAAAAATTCACCGTGAAAAGAGTGGGTGAATCTCATCAGACAGAAAAAAAAAACAAAACCTGAACAAGGGTATCAACAACTGCCCATTTTATACACCAAAAAAAAAAATTTGATGAACTTTTGATGCTTCCAAAAAAAAGTTGATTTCAACATAATGGCAATGTGTATTTTGGCAGCGATTAGGTCTTAT
Source organism: Pelophylax lessonae (assembly GCF_965119305.1). Taxonomy (NCBI): domain Eukaryota; kingdom Metazoa; phylum Chordata; class Amphibia; order Anura; family Ranidae; genus Pelophylax; species Pelophylax lessonae. The sequence continues at coordinate 72,231,220 of NC_138773.1, read as the reverse complement.
CCTAAATAGTAAATCCAAAATGTTATTATAATTTATAATATATATATATATAGAACAGTCAATTTGAAAACAATTCATGTTTACATTAAAGTGCTGCAATCATTTACTTTTCAAAGGTCTATTTTACTGACAGAACCTTGTATCAATGTATATGGAAAGAAACAGAAACGATCCCTGTGTCAACAACGGTGTGGGTATGGGAGGGTCTGAGTTGTTGACATGTCAAATGCTGGTTCTTTGTACTGTAATACTGCCAGAATAGAGAGGAATTTATTTGCTGTTCACCTGATCTTTAACGAACAGGCAAACAATAGCACACAGACCAAAAGACCAGATCCAGCCAAGAGGATATCATGGTGAACAAAGGATTGTACTTCTAAATACAGAAGGGTATACACAGTCTGATTGATAGGGGATATCCAATGGTTGACCATAGCATCAGGAGCCACTACTTTTTTTGTGTAACACAGCCTAAGTGGTCACCAGTATTTGCAGTTGGCCCATTCACCAAGAACAGAATTAGTTAAAATTAATGAGCAATAGCAAATGCTGTGAACTTGTTATGGCACCCTATAGATGGCATGAGAAGAGCACCATCACTTTTTTCTCCTTTACAGGAAATTATCCGCTCAATGTTTATGTGAATGTCTGCAACTGTGTACCGCTTTTTTCCACATTTCTGGAGATATGGAGTTATGCAAGTTTCTCAAAAAAAACGGAATTTTTGTAAAATCTTACCTGTAAAATTCCTTTCTCCGAGTCCTCCGACAGTCGCCGCCTCTTCATATTCGTCACATATAGGGGTATTAGACTTTGCTCCGAAGGAGTAGCTAGGCAACAGAATATGTTAACAATAAAGCTTTGAACATATCCCACCCTCAAGGGGTGGTCCCCTCAGTCAATACCCTCCTACTTCCTGCAACCATATCTCAGTTTTAGTGGAAAAGCAGTAGAGTATACAACCAAACCCCAAAAGAGGGGCGGGGGCGGCGACTGTCGGAGGACTCAGAGAAAGGAATTTTACAGGTAAGATTTTACAAAAATTCCGTTTTCTCTTACGTCCTCCGACAGTCGCCGCCTCTTCATATTCGTCACATATGGGGACGTCCCAAAGCAGTGCAAACATGAGGGGTGGGAAACGCATCCGCGCCGAAAAGGCAACGCAGTCTCCGCATCAAAGAAAGGAACCTTACCAAAGGAAGGAAACCAGCTGGGCAACAGTAAAAAACAAGTGCTCAACAGGAGCAACAACCCAGGAAAAGACAAAAAACCAGGGGATACAAAACTTATCCCAACAGCCAGGAGTCCCCAACAAGGGACCCTAGGGAACAGCCGCACTAAGAACCTTGCGGCCAAAGGAAGCATCCGCCGATGCCTGAACATCTACTTTGTAGAATTTTGTGAAAGTGTGCACGGTCGACCAAGTCGCCGCCTTACACACCTGGGCTACAGAAGCCCCATGACGACAGGCCCAAGACGTACTCAGAGATCTAGTAGAGTGCGCCTTCACAGGTACAGGAGGAACCTTTCCCTGCAAAGCATAGGCCTGTTCAATGGTCTGCCTGATCCATTTGGCGACGGTAGAGGCCGAAGCCGCCATGCCCTTCCGAGGACCCTCTGGAAGAACAAACAAGGAGTCCGTCTTTCGAAAAGACTCAGTCGATTTAAGGTAAACCCTTATCGCCCGAACAACATCCAGAGAATGCAATCTCACCTCCTTTGGATGTTTAGGCTTCGCGCACAACGAAGGCAAGACAATATCCTCATTAAGATGGAATTCCGAAACTCGTTTCGGAAGAAAAGAAGGATTAGGTCGCAAGACCACCTTATCCAAATGAATAACCAGGTACGGAGACTTGCAGGACAAAGCCGCCAGCTCCGACACTCTGCGAGCCGAAGTGATCGCCACCAAAAAGGCGACCTTTTTGGACAACATAGACAACGAGATCTCCCTGATCTGTTCAAAAGGAGCACGTTGTAACACAGATAGAACGAGATTCAAGTCCCAAGGGGGCAGAGGATCCCTCCTAGGGGGAACCAGATGCCGCACACCCTGAACAAAGGTGCCAACCAAGGAGTTGGAAGCCACGGGACGTTGAAACAGAACGGCCAGCGCAGACACCTGACCCTTTATCGTAGCCAGCGCCAAACGCTGATCAACACCCGTCTGAAGGAAAGACAGCACACGGGAAACCGAGTACGTGCGGGGTGAAAACCCCCTGGACTCACACCAGGCAAAATAGGCCTTCCAAGTACGGTAATAAACCTTCCCCGAGGAAGACTTCCTCGCGTTGATCAAAGTATGAACGACCTCTGGAGAGAGACCCTTCTCCTTCAGGACCTCGGTCTCAACAGCCAGGCCGTCAAAGCCAGCGACTGTAAAGCAGGATGGTAAATCGGTCCTTGAGACAGTAGATCGTCTCGAAGAGGCAGACGCCACGGGGCGTCGACCGCCAGATTCACGAGGTCTGCGTACCAGGACCGGCGAGGCCAGTCCGGTGCCACAAGAATCACCGTGCTGCGTTCCGAGTGTAACCTGCGAAGGAACCTGGACAGCAACTGAATCGGTGGAAACGCGTACATCAGCCTGTACTGATGCCACGGGGCCACTAACGCGTCCGACGCGTCTGCCCGAGGGTCGCGCGTCCTTGCCACGAACCTTCTCACCTTGTTGTTGAGACGAGACGCGAACAGGTCCACATCTGGAAGACCCCACTTCGCGCACAACATCTGGAAGACAGCCGGGTAGAGAGACCATTCCCCCTGATCCAGGGTCTGGCGACTCAGATAGTCCGCCTGCCAGTTCTCCACCCCCGGAATGTGAACCGCCGTTATCGCCGGGACATGAGTCTCGGCCCAAGACAGAATGTCGGCCACTTCTCGAACCGCTCGGGCACTCCGCCCCCTTGGTGGTTGATGTAGGCCACCGCCGTGGCATTGTCCGTCTGCACCCGAACCGGGCAGTCCTGCAGCCGGTCCGTCCAGCGATGAAGACAGACTTATCGCACGCAAATTCCAGAATGTTGATCGGAAGGGAAGACTCCCCCTCCGACCAAGTCCCCTGGGCGGACAGAACGCCCAGAACTCCACCCCAGCCCGACAGGCTGGCGTCCGTGGTGATCACCGTCCACGAGACAGGACGAAATGACTTGCCCCCGAACACCAACGGGGACTGGAGCCACCACAGAAGGTTTCCTCTGGTGCGATGACTCAACGAGATTTGAAGATCCAGAGATTGAGGTCGCCCGTCCCACCTGGACAGGATCTCCGCTTGGAGACCCCGCGTGTGAAACTGGGCGAAGGGAATCGCCTCGAAGGCCGAGACCATCAATCCCAGACATCCCATGCACGTCCGCAGAGACGAGTGCGGAACGTCCCTGAGGGACCTGACTTCCTCCTGGAGAGTCCCGAGTTTGTCTTCCGGCAGGAAGACCTTCGCCTGCACCGAGTCCAGAATCATTCCCAGGTAGGGAAGACGAACCGACGGACTCAGTGTCGACTTTGGAAAATTTATCGTCCAACCAAACTCCTGCAGAGTTTGCATCGTGACAGACAGGTCCTTCTCCAGACCCTGGCTGGTCGCAGACCGAACCAGAATGTCGTCCAGATACCCCAGGACAGAAACACCCTGGGCCCTCAATAACGCCAGAACCGGTGCAAGCACCTTGGTGAAGACCCGCGGAGCCGAGGCGAGACCAAAAGGCAACGCCACGAACTGGTAGTGATCCTCCGCAATGGCAAATCGAAGGAACCTCTGGTGACCTTCGAAAATGGGGATGTGAAGATACGCATCCTTCAAATCGATGGAGGCCATGAATTCCCCCGGAACCAGGGCAGCCACCACCGACCGCAGGGATTCCATGCGGAACTTGCGAACCCGCACTTGCCCTCCTTCCTGGGCACGGTGAACAGTTTGGAATAAAACCCCCGAAATCTGTCCCGATGAGGCACCGGAACCACCACTCCCTGAGCCCTCAGGTCCCGCACCGCCAGGTGCAGGTCCCGTAAACGCTCCGGAGACAGTTGAAGATTTGAGGGAAAAAAATCTGCTCTCCGGCCGAGAGAGAAACTCGATCTTGTAACCAGATCGAACGATTTCCTGAACCCATCTGTCCCGCACACGGGCCAACCAGAGCTGAAGAAAACCGAGCAAGCGTCCCCCCACCCCAAAACTGGGTGAGGGCGCCCCTTCAGGCCGAACTGTTATGGGCTGCAGATCCGGATTGGCCGGACTTCTGTTTACCAGACCAGGGCTTCTTCTGAGAGCCTTGACCTTTGAACGGCTTGCCCTTGTAGTGCGGCCGAAAGGCACGAAAGGACCCCTGAGGGGGCCGAAAATTAGCATGCTTCTTCCCAGCAGCTCCCTTAGCCTTGGGGAAATGGGGCAAGAGAGTGCTCTTACCCCCGGTGATCCCCTTAATCAACACATCCAGGGACTCCCCAAAAAGGCGAGACCCATCATAAGGTAGATTGGCTAAGGTCTTACGTGAAGACTGGTCCACCGACCAACATTTTAACCAAACCAGGCGGCGAGACAACACCGCCACGCTGTGCACACGTGCAGCCAACGGAACCAGGTCCAGGTCCGCATCACACAGATACATGACACCCTGGTGGATTTGATCCACCATATCCAGGGTCGCCGGCGAGGCCGAGTCGGCCACTAGGACGCGCCTAAGCATCTGCGTCCAACTTGCGATCGCCTGGGCCGCCATGAGAGAAGCAAACAGAGCCTTAAGCATAGAACCCGTAACAGAATAAGTATGACGGGCAAGAGACTCCAGTCTCCTATCCGTGGCATCACGGAACACAGGGGAATCCTCTGCAGGAATCGCAGTGGCTTTGTTCAAAACCGCAATTGCGTGATCCACTGGGGGAGGTACACACCACCTTTCATCAGTGGAAGGCGAAAAAGGATAACGCAGCTTGAATCTACTTGGTACCGCAAAAGGTTTGCGCAGATTGCGCCATTGTTCCTTAACAGCGCGCTGAAAATCATCATTGCAGGGAAAAACCTGCGGCGTCCTGCATTTTCTCTGCGTCCCATAAGCCGCCAAGGCAGCGGGGGGACACACTTCGTCCTGCAAACGCAGCGTTTGCTTTATGGAAGCAATCAACTCATCCATGATTGCAAGCTCTTCAGGCGAGCCAGGGGGAGAATTATCAACCCCCTCAACTTCAGCCTCCACCTCGGACCCCACTAGATCAAGAGAGGAGCGGGACCCCGATAAGGAGGCCCCCGCCATAACAGCCCCATCACCTTCACCCTCAGAATCGGAGGAAAGAGCAACTCTGAGCCTTTTAGTAGATTGAGCAGCCACCAGCATCTGCACCTGAGCAGCAAGGCCAGCCACAATAGTGGCTAAATCCCCCCCTGGGGGGGAAACAGCGGTCCCCTGGCTTTCCACCAAGGCTGTAGGAAATTTGCCCTCCTGAGAATCCATTGCCCCTGTAATGCCAGACAACAAAGGGTTAACTGCCCCTTTTAAGCAAGTGCAGCCCACTGCACCACACTCAAGCACAATAAGACCCCCACAGGGAATATGCAAACTGAACACAGGCAATGGATAGCAAGAACAGAAGGATAAAACCTGAGGAGACCCTCGCCGCTGCTGCTGCCTCGATCGGTGTTCCTGGAAAGAGGAAGTGATGCTGCCAGGGCGCTCTATGTAAGCCTATGGAGGCTACAAGAAAATAGCCGCCATGCATGTAAAACATGCGGCCGGAGCGAGTGTAGGCAAAATGGCACCGTTTGGCGCCGAAACCGCCGCTCCACAGTGCAGTAAAACACACATTACATTCCAGTATCAGAATACATGTCAGATCGCCGCAGCGATCGCTGTATATGGCCAAACATGCCAAAAAAACATGCCCCACAGCACACAGCTTCACACACTGACCAGGCTGACACACACAGTGTCACACAGCTCCCCCCCCCCCCTTGCAGCCCACAGCATGCAGCCGAGAGATAGGGAGACAAGCAGTGTGAATAGAGGCAGGTTACACAGTCCCAGACTGACACCCCCCCAGACAGACAGGTCCCCACATAAATACACTTACCTCACATGGCGTGGGGGACCCGCACAGGCGAACAAGCCGCTGCACATGAGGCAGGGAGAGTCGCATTCAAGACGCACAAAATGGGGGTTAAAAAACCGCACAGCGTCCAGTGAGGTAGCCACCTCACCAATCATCCCTGCACCGAACAGGGATGGGTCGTTCACTGTGCCAGGAGCGTTACCTGGCTGAACGCTCGATGGCAGACTGGGAAGCCACTGACCCACGACCTGCGACCAGGGGGATCAGCCCGAGACCCAGTCCGCATGATCCTCTTCATCAGAAGAACTAACTAACGCTGACAAAAATAACAGCTAAGTAAAGGCAGAGAGAAAACTCAAACAAAATTTTAAAAAGAAGAAAGAGTCTGGGGCAGAAAGCCCCAGCACAGAGAGAGCCAGCCACTCCTGACAAGCTAGACATTAAAACTGAGATATGGTTGCAGGAAGTAGGAGGGTATTGACTGAGGGGACCACCCCTTGAGGGTGGGATATGTTAAAAGCTTTATTGTTAACATATTCTGTTGCCTAGCTACTCCTTCGGAGCAAAGTCTAATACCCCTATATGTGACGAATATGAAGAGGCGGCGACTGTCGGAGGACGTAAGAGAAATATTGTTATTTTAATTTGGGTGCAGTAGGGATGCACCGAAAAGAAAATTCTGGGCCGAAACAGAAACCCAAAATTCAGGATGCCCTTGACCAAAAACCGAAAATGACTTCCCCCCCCCCCCAAATGATTTTAAAATAGTTTTTTCTTTGCCCTGTATTACAGTAAGTTTCCACCATTAACAAGAATGTTTAGTTGAGTGGAAGGTTTGCGTTTATGGACCTGCTGGCAGTGTTGGTGTCGCAGAGTCGCAGAATTGTGTGTGCATACCTACTTCAGTTGGACTCCAGTGGATCCCATAAGAGCCGTTTCACACTAGCACGACTTGTCAGCTTGACAAGTCGCGCATCATCGCGGTCCATTGACGCTACAGGACCCATTCAGGAGCGACACAAGTCACTCTGACTTAGAAAAAGGGTCCTGTACTACCTGGGGGCGACCTCGGAGCGACTTGCATAGACTTCCATTATGTGAAGTCCCTGCAAGTCGCTCCGAAGTCGTGGTGCATTGTAATGCACAAGTCGCCCCCGAAGTAGTAAGGAGTCGTGTCGCCCCAGTGTGAACCGACTCTAAGAGGGTGCAGTGAATAACAATTCACAAAGAAGATGTGTAATATACAAGAGATCTATCAAATACTGTGAATCGCATACTCCACACAGCGGTGTGTGATGCAAATCCCAAGAAGTAGATAGTAATCAAATGTGAACAGCAATAATCCAATTAAATAAAACGCCATAATTCGTATACTAAACAATGATCAAGAAAATGTGCAAATAATGCAACAGATCAAGAATAAATTCGTAATAGATGTGCAAATATGACAATAAGTGCTGGAAAATGGATATAATAAATTTATTATACCCATTTTCCAGCACTTATTGTCATATTTGCACATCTATTAGGAATTTATTCCTGATCTGTTGCATTATTCGCACATTTTCTTGATCATTGTTTAGTATGCGAATCATGATGTTATATTTCATTTGATTATTGCCGTTCACATTTGATTACTATCTACTTTATAGGATTTGAATAACACAGCTTTGTGGAGTATGCGATTCACGGCATTTTGATATATCTATTGTATATTACACATCTTTGCGAATTGTTATTCACTGCAAATAAGCGCCAATTTATTTTGCCTTTCTTATATGGTGGTGACACTTTAAAATTTGTAGCTGCTTTCTCTTTCATTCCTTTTTATTATTACTTTTATTTTATACACCACATCACTTCCTTTGTAGCGCATTGGCCAGAGAGAGAGAAAAAACACACACACACACACACACACACACACACACACACACACACACACACACACACACACACACACACACACACACACACACACACACACACACACACACACAGAGAGAGAGAGAGAGAGAGAGAGAGAGAGAGAGAGAGAGAGAGAGAGAGATTACCTTCCTCGGCAGCACCAGAGCACATGAAGGGAGGGGGAGAGAGAGAGAACTAAACCACAGCAAGACAGCCAGATTGCCTTCCTTGGCAGCACCAGGGCACATGAAGCGTGAGAGAGAACGCTGGGTCCTCTCCTCGGGATGTCACTGGTTGCTAGACGCCAGTCGGCTAGCCATCCTAGCAACCAGTGTAGCTCACAATAAAGCGTCCGGCGCCGGCGGAGGAGAAGGACGGAGCGGTCAACGGAGATACCCGCCTGACAGGGAAGTGAAGGGCTCACTTCTTACAGCTATTAGCAGCCATTCATTTTCGGCATCTTTAACTCGTTTTCGGCCGCAATGGGATAGGCCCATTTTTGGCCAAAAAATATTGGTTGCCGAAATTTCGGTGCACCACTAGGGTGCAGTATCTTTGTAAGAATTAAAGCCCAACTGCAACCAAAAATGACTTGGGTCTTAGATTAAGTAGGGTGAGAGCCTTTGTCAGGTTTTGATTTTCATCTATGTACATATTAAAGAGATTTTTCCTCACTGTTTGATTACTTTTTTTTTTTTTAACAAAAAACTACCAACATTGTGATTTTAAGAAATCTCACAGTTGCTAAAGCAAGAGCAGCAGAAGGGAATGCAGCTGACGTACAGCATACTGGGCTGGCCAGCTGCAAGCAGTTCTGTTCCACTAGCATTGGAAAGAGATAATTTATGTGCAAACCGCAAACTTGGATTTTTGTACTTACCGTAAAATCCATTTCTCTGAGTTCATCGACAGACACAGCACCCACCCCTCTATAGAGTTCTGACACTTAACACTGCTTGCTACTAAACGGATTACCTAGAGCAGAGAGGGAGGTTATATACCAAGCTGAGGACAGCCCATGGGCGTAGCCACATATTTTTTAATTGCCTACTCCTAGGAGGCGGCAATATAACCCAGTAGTTATGATTTATGCAGCGATGTGTCCAGTCGATGAACTCAGAGAAATGGATTTTACAGTAAGTACTAAAATCCAATTTTTCTCTTTCGTTCATCAACGGACACCGCGCTCCATACATCATAACTACTGGGATGTCCAAAAGGAAAATGAGGGGTGGAGAAAATAACCCAAGGCTAAACACAAGTGCCCTTAACCAGGACACAGGAGCCCCGTCTGAAATTTAAAAAAAAACACCCCTCAAGAGGGAACAGCCCCTCTTAAACAGCAGCCTGCAAAACTTTGTGCCAAAAGAAGCATCCGAAGATGCCAAAATATCTACCTTATAGATCCTTGTGAAGGTATGCACCGAGGACAAAGTGGCCACCTTGCAAACCTGCGATATTGATGCCCAATGACGGAAGGCCCAAGAAGGTCTCAGCGCCCGAGTAGAATGCGCTGTGACAGGGAAAGGTGGAACCTGACCTTTAATAGGATAGGCCTGAGTCACTGTCTGTCTGATCCATCTGAAGATGGTAGCTGAAGAAGCGGCCAGCCCTTTTCTTGGTCCATCCGTTAACCACAAAAAGCGAGTCTGACCTCTGAAAGGACTCCGTAGCTGCCAGATACACCTGAATCGCACAAACCACATCCAACGTACGCAAAGCAAAATTCCTTGGAATGAGCCGGCTTGGGACACAAGGAAGGCAACACAATGTCCTCATTCAAATGGAAGTCAGAGGCAACTTTGGGCAGGAACGATGGACAAGAATGAAGAACCACTTTAACCCTATGGACCACCAAATAGGGACTGCGGCAGGATAATGCCACCAATTCCAAAACTCTGCAGCCTGATGTAATAGTCACCAAGAATGTCACCACCTGGGATAACGTAGACAAGGGAATCTCCCGAATTTTCTCAAATGGAGGTTTCTGGAGAACTGAAAGCACCAAATTTAAATCCCATGGCGGCAAAAAAGAGACCGTACAGGTGGAGCCACATGTCGAACCCCCTGAATGAAGGTACGAACTAAAGAGTGCATGGCTAGGGGTCACTTAAAGAAGATTGCCAAGGCAGACACCTTGCCCTTGATGGTACGGATGGCCAACTTCTGATCAAAAACCCGGTGAAAGTTTAAGATCCGAGCCACAGAAAAGGATTGAGTATGAGCGCCAACCGACACCAAGAAATGTATGCTTTCCAAGTTTCATCACCTTCACCATAGTAGGAATCACTGATCCAGACAAACCTCTATCTCTCAGTACCTGGCTTTCAATAGCTAAGCCATTAAAACCAGCGACTGTAAAGCAGGATGGTAGATTAGCCCATGGGACAACTGGTCTTCTCTAAGAGGAAGCCCCTAAAGGACATTTACGGCGACCAGGATGATTGGAAGATCTTCGCTCTTGATTCCTCACAGGAACTGCGTAAGAAGCCTAAGCCAAGGATGATACTGGCCTTACTGTGGCCCTTGGATGCCTGCGGCGTCTGTCAGAGAACCCTGTGTGTATCCCCCTGTGGAGCTAAACCTGCTAAAGGAGATGCATGTAGGACTGTGCAAACAGAACTGTCTTGAAGGTTGATACCACCAGACTCAGAACCTGTATGCAAATCAGGAGAGAGAACTGTCTGTGTGACAGCAGTCGGTGAATCATGGCCTGTGGTCCAGAGGAAGGACCACCCTGGTCAGAAATAAAAATCAGACCTAGGTAGATCAATTCCCTGGATAGGGATAGGGGGGACGTTCGGTAGTTCGGACGTCACCTGAACCTTTGCAGGAATTAAACCTGCACAAGAAGATTTAGGACCTAAAAAAAACCTGAAGAGAACAAACTTTGCCCCCCTTTCTGGGTACCCCCAAAAGAAACATTTTGCGGATCTCCTTGACAATCACAAAAAAAAAGTCCACGGGGCCGGAAACCAGTGAAGATGTCCCCCCCACCCCAATAACGGGTGAGGGCAGACCTTAATGCTGAACGGGTCTTGTCTGCTGGTCCGGAGAAGCTAGCTTAGAACCTCCCATTCTCTGTCCTCAGAGACCCACCAGACTCCAGGTCCAGACAGGGGGAAAGGAGAGGGGGAAGCCCAGCTCACTGAGGGATTTAAGGATGGGAGGAGGGAACCTGCAGGCAGGTCTGACTGTCCCTGGAGGTTACCTGCGTCCACCCCAAAAAAACGCAAAAGGGGAGAGGGGGGACTGTACTTACCCTTTCATGGTGCGAGTAATGTTCCAGACAGAATCCGCCACCGAAGTAGGGGAGCAGTCAGCCAAGGGACCGCTGCGACTCAGACCCAAGCCCAATCGTATGCGACCATGCGAGACGTTTAACTCGCGGGCCACCCTCTTTCCATGAGGCTATGTCGTGGCCGACCTAGCACGTCGCTGCGGTCTGCACGTGCTCGCTGTCTGGGCTGGGGGGGGGGGACCACTGGATCTAGATTATCCAGCCCGTCGCCCAGCCTGGCAGTTGATTGTAGATCACCCGAGAGAAAAAAAACAAAAAAGATGCAAGGAAGGAGAAAAAATTGCTTAGACCAGAGATCCCAGCCAGAAGCCTAGGTTCTCCTGACTAGACAGATTAAAACTGATTATCTAGAGCAGAGAGGGTGGTTATATACCAAGCTGAGGATGGCCCATGGGTGTAGCCAGGTGTTTTTGTTCTGCCTAGTCCTACTCCTGGAGGAGGCAATATAACCCAGTAGTTATGATTTATGGAGCACTGTGTCCGTCGGTGAACGAAAGAGAAATATCTGTTTTACGTTTTTGTGATTTTCTTTCTCCTAAATATAAAAGAAAAAAAAAAAAAAGAAGAAGAAGATATAAATTGTATAAATATAGACCTAATTTACATAGGTGCTAAGAGCACTAGTCCATAAAGGGGCAGACAGTGTGCGTTCAGGGCCACTCACTCGCACCCGTATGCTTGGCAAAATTTAATGGCGTTCTTCCACCAGGCGCCCAAGGGAATTCTGCAAGATGGCGCCGGTTCATTTCCCTCAGCATGCGGCAGTAGGCATTCCTCACCCACACCGCACACTGGACGACCTTCTACTCGGGGATCACCTCTCAGCGCATCTTCCCCAGCAGCATTTACCCCACTAATCAGCAGTCCAGTAAAATCCAAAATCAGATGGGCAGAGGACAGCCCTGCTATGGGTAAGTTTAAACCTTACTATACCTTACTTGCTGACACCAGGGAGCTTCCAGACTCCATCACCTAATTTCCCACATCTAAATCAGCCTATCATGGATACTACCATGAAAGACATGTTGATTTCACTCAGAAGCTCAATGCATGCAGATATTATGCACATCACCAAACAATTTAAAGAGGAATTACAGGCAGTGGGCTTCAGGGTCTAACATATAGAAAACAAAATGTTGGATGCCCACGATGAGCATGTAGATGAACATGCATGGATGAAAGCAAAACTCGCTGACTTAGAGGACCGCTCTAGACATAATAATTTTAAAATTGGAGGAATCCCCGAGGCAGTGCAGACACAAGATCTACGGCGCTACAATTGTGACCTCTTTAAACTTCTGATTCGGGCACTTCTGGAAGTAGAACTGATTATAGACAGGATCCATCGGCTTCCAAAACCCCCGTTCCTCCCTGAAGAAGTACCAAGGCATGGGATGATGCACATCCACTTATTTAATGTTAAGGATCAGTTGATGTATAGATCCCGTTCCTTAGAACCAATGCCTGCACCATACGCAATCGTACAATTTTAAGCGGATTTGTCACAATACACAATGCAACTCAGAAGAAAATAAATACGATTACAAAAGCACTGCGAAACCACAAAATTATGTATAAATGGGGCAGCCCGTCTAAGCTACTGATTTTCAAAAATGGCGCAACCCATACTCCATGGAAAAGGGGCTGCAGCTCCTAAAAACATGGGTTTACATTCAATGTATGTTATGTGCAGCCCTTTGGTGATGTCAGAAACCAAACATGAGTCTTGTATTTAGGCAATATTTGCTTTGCACATATCTCACCTTTAAAAGGGACTTTCATATTCGATACAAACATCTTATACAGTAACATTTAAGTTTCTTCACAAAATATTTTATTAGCTGGTGAAGAGAAAACATGGACTGAATTTAAAATACCATCTGATTAGGAAAAAAAATCTATACAAAAAACATAGCTACCCTGCAATACCCCCCTGCAGACCTGTAAAAAGATTAGTAAGAACATTGAGAATGTACAAAGGCAGCTTTAAAGACGCGCTCGTCAGAGCTTCCTCCAGATGACCACACAAGTCCAAGTCCCATCTTCCTTAATACTATAGGCTTTGTGACTTACAGTAGTTTATGGCTTTCCTATACATTTCAACATTTACTCTGCAGGTTATTGCTTCTTTTGCCTCAACCTGTCCATATAGACCTGCAAAGACTTCTGGATGGATTCCTTGGAGATGAAGCTGACGAAATTATTGACATCAGCCTCTCGCTGTTTGACTAGCCTGTCTAGGATAGGCTTACGTATCATAGACTTGGTAATCTGACGGGCGTGATCTGTAAAAAACAAAACAAAAAAGAAAATAAAATTAAATACAAAAAAAATTCAATATTGTATAGCTTTCAAAATGAAACTGCAGGAAAAGTGTTATGTAAGTTTGGACTGAGTGAGAAAAGGCCAGCATGTCTGTCAGGGTGCAATGTCAAAACGTAGTTTTACTTACACTTTGCTTAAGCTTGGTCTGCTTATATTTTGCCTTCCCTTGGCACCCTCCTCAATCAACATGCTAATGAAAGTTTTTTGAATAAAATCTGTTGTCATTACATCTTATTTTAGTCCCTGTTACTTCACCAGTGGGACTCTGTATTTCTCTATGCAATGCAGGCAGATCATGGCTGGTGGGAAGGTGCTGTAAATAGCTTTTTGAAAACATCACATAATTTCCTGAAACAACGTCACTAAATTTTCACTCAATCAGCTGCAGTTTTGATCAGTGTATTCTGACAGCGGAGGAGTCCCTGCTGTCAGAATGCAACAATAGCGCAGCAAAGAAGATTACTTCATCCAGTATAAATGTGTGGATGCAGGAAAGTTTTTTTTTTTTAATTAGAATTATAAGCCAACAATTTAAAGCAGTGAAGCAATAAGGTGAGCATGACAGACAGGCAACTGTTATTTTACAAAGGAGTGATAGGCAATGGTAGCTCCTGTGTTGCTCTCAGGTTTCTTTTAAAGTAGACTATTTTATTCATGTCTGAGGTTTAAACTGATTATTTCTGTTTCTCAATTTTAAATAAGTATAATGGCCTGCTCTTCCCAGTAATCAAGGGGGGATGGTCTAACACTTGCAATTGTAAACACCTCCATCCCTAATATTTGCAAAGAAAAAAGATAGCCCTAATGGGACTTTATATGAGGTGAATACAATAGTCACTAGGAGTAAAAAAGTAGATTTTATTGTAAAATACAATGCATAATAAATATGTGTGCATGACCACAAGCATAATTGCAAGACATGTAAGGCAGATTGAACACATTGAAGTAGTAACAACATTGCAGCATATTGAACATAATAACAGCATATCAACATCAATGTAACATGACGATAAATAATCTGTAATGGAAACTCTACGCGTTTCGTGGGTCATTACGCCCACTCATCAGGAGTATATAGATACATTTCTGGCTAAATCAGACTGGAAACCACTAACAGAGTGGGGGTATATTCGTCTGATCCGGGAGCTGAAGGGGCAAGGATATGCTGCACCACGGCGGAGAGCCAGGAGAGGAGACATATGTGGTTAGAAAAGGTGAATCAAGGTGGATGAAGTGACACTGGCTGAATGTCCGTGTAGGCTGCATGCAAATCCAGTCCCTAACGTCATGTAAAACGGTGGGACAAACACAAGCCAAGGCTCATGTTAGTCAGCATGGAAAGAGCCAGCACCAGCTGGCAACCATGACCGTGAGTTTGAATACACCGCCAACACGTGCAGACGCCGCAATTGCAGCGGTACCCCAGTAAGGAGAGCAGAACACAGACTTTGGTAAACTGCTGATTTTATACTTTCTCTACAGACATTCCATTAGCTACTAGAGAGAGTCTACTGATTTGTATAGGACAAGTAAGCAGGAAAACAAAAAATTTAATTTTTGGCTTATCGTCAAATCCATTTCTCTGATGTTTATTGACAGACACAGCTCCTTATCCTGACAGTTGAGTTATACTGCCCCGTACAGGAGTAGGACAGTAAGCAAGAAAAAAACTTGACAGCGCCTATGGGGCAGTCCCGGGGGGGGGGGGGGTATACTCTCACTCTCAGCTATAGGCATTCAGTTTTGTTATAAGCAGTGTCAGAAGAAAACCAACTCCACAGAGGGGTGTTGGGTGCAGCCTTCAAAACCTTGCGGTCAAAGGAAGCATCGGCAGATGCCAACACATCCACCTTATCAAATAAAACTTTAAGAAATTGCGCTAAGACAAAAAACATATAGCAATAATAAGAACGAGTCCAATGAATGGGTCTTGAGCTGCTGGCACAATGTCCTATTGGTAAAGGATAAACAAGCACAATCAAATGAAATAGCAGCGCTCAAAGTGTAAATTCCAAATAGTCCTTCAGTGATTATATTATATATATATATATATATATATATATATATATATATATATATATATATATATATATATATATATACACATATACATATATATACATATACATACATACATACACACACACACACACACACACACACACACACACTAAAGAAAAGAAAGATTTATCCACCACCAAGAGAGCTAAAACATGCAGCCTCTTACCAGATGACACAGGATAAACATCAGTCGGATATAGCACGCGTCAATCATTTGTGCATTTGGATCCGATCAAAAAAACAGCATACATCAATCACTTGAAAACTCCCCTGGAAATCACTCCGGAAAACAGCGAAGACGTCTCCCCCACCCCAGATACGGGTGAGGGTGCCTCTTCATGCAGAGGAAGCCATGTCCGCAGGTCTGGAAGAGCCCACTCGTGGCTTGCCAGACCAGATCCTTTTGGAACCTCCAGTGGAGGCCCTGAAGGGCTTAGATCCCTTGTCTTGAGACCCTGAGGGACGAAAAGGCCTCTTATTTGCCAAGAAGAATGGTGCACGTCTACAATGGGGCTCCTTGCCCTTAGCAGCCTGTAGAAGAAGAGTACCCCCCCCCCCCCGTGAGACCCTTAATGAGGTTATCCAAGTAAGCTTCAAACAGGCGATCCCCTACAGAGGGGCAGAGGGGAAATCAGATAAGGCCTTCTTAGAAGTCTGGTCCGCAGACCAGCATTTTCAGCCAGATAATACACTGAAGGACCACTGCTGATACAGACAGCTTAGAAATCAAAAGGAGCCACATCCAAAGAGGCATCACAGATAAACTGTAGCCCCTGGACCAACTGATCCGCAAAGGCAGAGGGAAGCTGTTTCCACTCCAGGTCCCGGCATAAAAGTGTAGCCCACTCGGTCAGAGTTTGCGACACCAGGGCAGTAGTAAGTACCGGCCTAAGTGCTGAACCAGCCACAGTGAACATATGGCGGGCCAGAGCCTTCGCTCTCCTATCAACCGGATCTTTAAAGGCCGGGGCTCCTCAACCGGAATTACCAGCGTTTTGGACAACCCCACTGTTTTGTGACAATGTAGTCAAGGAAGCGGGAAAGGGGGAATACCTCCGCCACTGTGGAGGGCCTGTGGTGCCAAAAGGGACCAGCGCCTCCAACACAGCATCTTCGCCATGTTTAAAATATCACGCACTGACAAAATCAATGCATCCACCAGCGCCTTTTCATGCACGGCTGGAGGAGCAGATGAAACATACTAACTTTCTGAGCGCTCAGAGTGTGTGGACGCAGACCCAGTAGGGTGACTAGCGTCCGCAGCGGCCGAAACAGATTCAGGATCTAATAGACGGATGAGGCAGGGGAGGGCGGGGGACGCTATATACGAAGGTCACCTGGAAAACCCAACAATCAGGGGAGGGTCGCCGACTGCGATCCCGCAAGGGGGACCCTGAATAAGGGGCCACGAATGGACCAACTACTGGACCCCACAAAAAAAAAAAGGGGGGGATTGCCCTCTGAGCCCCTCCATAGAGGTCCGCACAATAAGAAATAGCCCCCTTAAAGGGGGCCACCCGACGTGACGCGGAGGCAGCATACCCTGATGGTCCCGCAGCGCTTAAAAGGGGCAGGTGCTCTCCATAAGGACGGCATGGCTGCCTTTAAAAAATAAATCGCCCCCACAGCGTCACCCCTTCCAAGGGAGGCGCCAAGCTGGCCGCACGGCCTAGTAGGCCGCGAGCCATGGCCTCAATTTGTGTGGAGACCCAGCCGCAAGTGCCCCAAGTCCAGCCAGACTCACTGGGGCCGCCCTCCCAACAGAGGCGCCCAACTCGGCCGCATTGGCCTAGTAGGCTACAAGCCACAACCTCAATTTTTGTGGATGCCCAGCCGCCTAGGCGCGAGCCCCAGCGGAGCCGACCACCCAGGGACAGAGGAGGGGAGGGTGGAAGCCCAAACGGAGGGTAGTGGCTTCAACCACCCTCACTTGGACTACCCCACATAGCTCTCGACCAGTAGACCACAAAGCTGCGGCCTAAATTTTGGGCCGGATCCAGCCATGTGAGGCATGGACCCATGGATGCCAAACCATTTGCTCCACCAGCCCAACAACTGCAGTAGGGAGCCCAAAGGACATCCCTGCCCTAGACACCAAACCCCAAGGGTAGCGGGGAACCCTGCTCAACTCCCTGTTGTGCATCAGGAAAAACCTGGTCAGTAGCAACTCCATCAAGCCCCCTTAAGTGCATGTGGCAAAAGCTAGCTCATAACCTTACCTAGGGAGGGGGGGGCCTGAAGACCCACAGTGACCACAGAGATTTTAGGGGGGCTGGGGGGGAGGGAGGGGAACTCGGGGGTCCCATCATCCCAGGCAGGGGCCCCCATCCACCCCAAAACCCTCCAGGGGTAGAGCGGGGGACAGCTATTTACCATACCTGGACAGGGTGGGCACCGCTCCTGACAGACCATCGCTCCATCGGAATGTGGGTGGCTGTCGACCAGGAGGAACACTGCAACTCAGGCCGAGGCCAGGTCATATGCACCCTCACGAGACGTTTAGCTCACAGGCCAGCCCCTGTCCAGTGGGGCTATGTCGCGACCTACTTAGCGTGGATCTGAGGCCTGCGCGCGCTCGCTGGCCAGACTGGGGGGGACCCTCTGGATCTAGATTATCCAGTCTGTCGGCCAGTCCGGCAGTTGATAGTAGATTCTCACAGGAACAAAATAACAAAGATAGGAAAAAATCCACTTAAGGTGAAAAATTGCCAGGACCAGAGATCCAGCAAGAAACTAGGTCCTTATTCCTGAGTAGACCCTAAAAAAACTGAATGCTTATAGCTGAGAGTATACCCCCTGGGACTGCCCCATAGGCGTAGTCAAGTTTTTTTTCCTGCCTAGTGTCCCACTCCTGTACGGGGCAGCATAACCCAACTGTCTAAAAGATAAAGAGCTGTGTCGGTCAATTAACAAAAGAGAAATAGTGATTTTTGAAGTAGAACATAAAAGTGATGCTCGGGTAAACTTCCCAACAACACATAAAACAAGTGCATACTAAAATAGATATGACAGTTCCCCTTTATGTAACAAATGTAACTTTTAGCTCCATTTCAAGTTGCAGTAACAATATTATATCTTTGCAGCAGGGAATTTCTGCTGTAAACACACTGTATTGTCTACTAATAGCCTAATGCAGTGTGCATGGACACATAGGATAACACTATTTAGCTTCTAGGAGCAGAAAAAAACACTAGTGTGTATCGAGCCTCACTTGTTTACCCTTATAAAAAAGGTATAGCAACAGTAGATCTACATTCTTCTTAGAACTACCCAGGACAAGAAGGGGTTAATAGCGCTATTGTCTATGCTGCAAGTGACTTCAGTGTATTAATATTAATATAATTTGGCTTTTTAGATGAAAAAGGCTGAAGTTACATCTATAAAATAATTTGAAGGATGCTCTTTTAAGCTGAAAACCCATTAAAAAAAAAAAAAAACAGAGACTGGGAGAGGGTGGGCCAGCACTCTGCAGGTTCTGTTCATGTACACTGAACAGCTGGCAGGATATATACTGAAAGGAGGAGAAAGCAGAGTGCATAGAAGGATGACTATCAGTGTGCGGCTTCTTCTTTCACTGTTCAGTTAGTAGGCTGGGGATGTGGTTTTGATAAGGCTGTGCTGGACCTGGACTTGCTGTCTGGAAAGCAAGCCCAGGTCACAAAATGGCACAGATTTTTTAAACCTGTTGGCGCCAACAGCTCGCAAATATGCGGTGTCTCAGAGGGGGGCTTTGGCGCAGAGTGGCCGCATATTTGCGTGCAATATTGCAAAAACAGCTGTACAAGAGCCCCCTAAACCCCTTAAAGGGCCAGGAGATGCCATCACCAAGGGGTAAAAATCCTTTAGCAGGTGAAACCGTTATCCCACTGGTATTTTAGCAGTTACTGTATGGCAGGGCTCGACAATCCCCGGGCGCCAGGTCGCATTTGCGACTAGAATTAGCGACCTGGCGCCTGGGGGTGCCCTGCAGAAGGTGTCCTGTCATTTTTGCCCGGACTTCCGCGCACGGAGTGCACGGACTTCCGGGCCGTCCGAAAATCGAGGCCCCGGCTTTTCGGCCTACTTGAGATGACAGGCTTCCAATGGGGAACTGGCGCCCTCTTGTGGAGGCCGGGAGTAATGACTGTTTCCACTGCCTTTTTGTTCTCAATTCATTCATTACCATCTCCCTGTCCAGTTAGTTACCTTTGACAGGGAGTGTGGTTATTATTATTTAATTTATTTTTTAAATGTAAAAAAAAAAAAATATATTTTTTTCTTTTTTTTTTAATTATTAAAAAAATAAAAAAAAATTCTTTTTTTTCCAATTATTAAAAAAAAAAATATATATATATATAAATATATATATATATATATCTATATCTATATATATATATATATATATCTATATATATCTATATATATCTATATATATATATATATCTATATATATATATATATATATATATATATATATATATATATATATATATATATATATATATATATATATATATATATATATATATATCTCCTTTTTTTTTTTTCTCGTCGCCATGCCACAGCCGAAGGCCCCTTTCACACAGGCTGTCTGATCAGGTCCGCCTGTCAGTTTTTCAGGCAGACCTGATCGGACCCTTGATTCTCCTCTATGGAGCAGTAATCTGCCGCCATCTGATCCTGTCCACCAAAAGCAGACGGATGGATCGGATCAGATGGCATCGGATGGAAAGAGACAGACAGTCTGTTTTCATCCAATTGTGCTAGAGGAGAGTGGGGTTCTAGTCGTATTTATGTGTAAATTTAGTATCCGTTTTATTAAATAAAGCTTGGTTGTTAGTTTAAAAAAAAAAAAAAACTGGCTCCTAACTTTTTTAGCTGGCTCCTAGATTTCAGGAAAATTTGTCAAGCCCTGCTGTATGGTATATTTCATAGCTTTGATACACTTTCTAAGCTATTAAAACAATAAGAGGCAATACAAAATGCATCTATTTCTTCAGGCTCAGATTTGATTTCCATGTAATGTTCTTACCTGGGACAGACAGCCACTGAGCCATGACGGCTGCTGCTGTGCTCTGTACCTTATCCTCTGGAACCAACTGATCCACAAGACCGATTTTAAGAGCTGCGGGGGCAGGATACATTTGTCCCAGCTGGAGGGATTGCTCGGTCACACGGCTTCCTACAACGTGTGTCATCGTGTCCTTGAACCTGAAATGGATACAAAGACTTGTTAAAATTAATTAAAAAGAAAATGTGCACATTACATACAAAAAGGTATAAATCAAGCACAGTGACTGCATTAAAAAACGAACTTAACATGAGCACAACACGCTACAGACTGATGTTCTGTTTTAAAAATGAATTCCTCTCTGGGCAAAAACTGCCAGTTGTAGGAACACGAACACTAAACAAAGCCTTTTTTGGTCTCAGCCAACTCCAGCCTATGGAACCCATTGCTTTCAGTGCCCCATAACAGCATTCATAGTCGTCCGAATAGGACAAATAAAAATTGTCATGTACTTCAACACTTCTACAAAGTTCATAGGGACCTACATGAAATCAGTACTTGTGCAGTTCAGACACCAAAGAATCAAAATCCTGGATTGACATTGCAGTGGAAAGTGGAATCAGTCTGGACAGTGGGGAAGGGTTACAACCTTTTTATATTTTTATTGTTGTTGGGAAAAAACTCCCTTCACTTTCCATATGGTCACAAGGACTGGAAAAGGCAGCAAAAAAATCCCCTCTCTTAAAGCAGAGGTACACTCACCTTCGTTTAAGCGATGAGTCGTTCCAGAGGTCCCCATTGACCTTACTGGCTTTCCAGGTATCAACTGCTGGCCACTTTCTTTGGCCAGGCTGGGATGACATCACTCCCGCCCGCACATGCGCTCAGTCATCTCAGCATTGAGAAACTTGCGTGCGCATCTTACTGTACAGAGGTGGACAGGCAGATAAGCAATTTTAATGCAGAACAGACATAGCATGTCTCTTCTGCATTAACAATTCTGCCTAGTCACCCCTGTTTAATTTTTTTTTCATAAGTTCCATTTGAAGTACAATAAGAACTTCTGTTAGATTTTATTGCTGTCCTGTTGACCCTACAGGAAAGTTGGGGGAGAAAGGCACCTCTCTAAAAAGTGTTAGGGACAGCAAAAAAACATAACAGGGGTTCTAACTCTTACCAACTCTATCCAAAACTTAGAAAAACCGCATTAAACACTTGTATAGTATTCATATGTATCGTTTAACTGACCTCAGTTCACTCTACATCATATCTGACTTCCTTTCTACCTACCATATTCCTTTCATAGGTTACAATGAACACATACTGCAGCACACCGAAGAATGATTCTCCACTTATTATCGGTTTCATGCTACTAGAGATCAACTTAATGGCACTGCTGAACCACTCACAGCATACCTATTTCAGTGCTACGGCAGGGTAATTAAGAGGACTTTTCAATAACTTTAAAATTCTGCATGAATAAATTCCTTACATGTAACAATAAACAGGTATAATGGTTTTTTTTTTTATAAATCTAACTCAACCTTTTTTAAGCAGCCTTTGAGCTCCAGGCAGTGACTTTGCCTAGGCTGCAATTCTACCATTATCTTGCTGCAGGCAGGAGGAAGCATTTCCTCAGTTACCTCCCCCCAGTGCCCAGACTAACTTTGTAGCAAACCCCAAGGTGAAAGGCTGCAGCAGAGCCTGATCCGTATCAGGTATTTGTAAACATAGCCAATAAGTACAGGGGCCCCAGGATTTGGGCCCTTTCACACGGGCGCTCCGTATGTCCGCAAATCATCCTGTTTTTTTTGCGGATGATTTACGGACATAATGTAAGTCAATGGCATTGCGGATGTCAGCGGAATACCATCCGCTGACATCCGATTTTCTTCCTTTCAGTTCTGTTCCATTTTTTGGAACGGAACAGAACCCTATTTTTCCTCCGTTCAAAAATCGGAAAGGAAGCAAAATCGGATGTCAGCGGTGTGATCCGCTGACATCCGCAATCCCCATAGACTAACATTATGTCCGTATATCATCCGCAAACGGATGGGATGATATGCGGACATAAGGAGTGGATGACACAAGTGTCATCCGCTCCGTGAAAAAAAAAAAAAAGTGCCGGAGCGGATCGCAATGTGGTCCGCTCCGTGTGAAAGAGCCCTTAACATGATTGTTTCATCTCCAGCATCTTTGGCCAGAAAGTAGAAGCTAACTCTAGATAAATGGATAGTTTGGATTGCACGAAAAAAACTGACAGCTACGGTTGTGGTTAGCCCGGCAATCTCCACCACTGAGCTGTTGTAATGCCCCCCGCCAGAACACACAGATCAGCACTCTCTACCACTGGCTGAGAGCGCTGATCAGGAGTCGGTCAGCTGCTGGTTCTCCAGCATGCACGGCCAGCTTCGGGTGGACAGACCGACATACACATGGGCAGAATGTCAGCCGGTATTTTTTGTACCGGCAAATATCTCCCGACATTCTGCCTGTGTGTACGGGGCTTAAGCATAGATGAATCTGTGATTATAGAGATCATAGCAGAAAATGGCATTGTTAGGGGAAATACAGTGATCTTTATGAAAGTTAAGAAATACCTGCAAGTGTTTACACATTACTTAGCATGCATGCACTTTTGAAAAAATACATCTAAAGCTAAGTCACTTTAATGGTAACCCAATCACTTGGCATCTGCAAATTGATGCATGGGGCTGTTTTCTTGTTAAGGCCATATGTGCATGGACCAGAGGCGTAACTACAATCTTTAGAGCCCCGATGCAAGAAACCCTGAAGTGGCAGTGGTGGTGGGAAGGGGGGGGGGGGTGGGATCAGTGGCAGAGGGATTGGTGGGGGGGTGAGAGGTGATCAGTGGCAGAGGGATGGTGGGGGTATGGGTGGAATCAGTGGCAGAGGGATGGGGGTGGGATTAGTGGCAGAAGGATGATGGGGGTGAAATCCGTGGCAGAGGAATGAATGGGGAGTTGTGGTGGAATCAGTGGCAGAGGGATGGAACGAAATCAGTGGCAGAGGAATGGGGGGGTTGGGGTGAAATCAGTGGCAGAGGGATGGTAAGGGGATGGGGGTGGGATCAGTGGCAGAGGAATGGGATAAGTGGCACTAACCTGTTCTCAGTGTCAGTCGATCCCCCTCCTTGCTCAGTGCTCTGTCTGGATTCACAGTGCCTCCAGTAGGAGCTCTCCTGATATGGGGATTCTCGGTTTTCACATCTGCTCACAAAGAGGAGAGGCCCTCCCCCTTCATTGAACTGGCCCGTCAGCTGACTTTCTCCTCCACTCCAGTTTCCTCCTCCTGACATGGATCTGCTTGGAGGAATGGGCGGGGGGCTGTGCCAGTAGCAGAGAGTGCTCACTCAGGCACAGTACATAGTGTACATTGTCCCGACTCCCCTGAATGTTTACTGTAATTAGTGGTGGCGGCGCCCCTCCACAGTGTACGGGACATAATGCCCCAATCACTGCCTAGAAGCAGCGGCGGAAAGCCAGTGCCTAGTCGCAAGTGTGACTGCTGCGACCCTGGTAGTTCGGCCACTGACATGGACATAATTAGGCATAAAATATGTCTAGCGCTAAAAGAAACACTTTTCCCGTGGTCAGGGAGTTGCAGGTGAGGCGTACACCTGCCCATAGTAGTGACTGGCTGTACTGTACGCCCCTGTACTTATGTAAACAACAATGCTTGTCTACATCAGCATTTTCCTGCATGTATGACTAGGTTTACACAAGTACAAGGGCATACAGCCATTCACTTCTATGGTTAGTTGTACACTCCACCTGAGGCTCCCCAACCACAGAAAAACGTGTACTTTATGCCTAATTAAGTCTGTGCATAGAAAACATTTGTTCATCGATGCATTTTCTGGAACTATTCAATATATGGACTAAAGAATTAAATAATTGTTTGCCTCTTAGCTAAACACAATGATCCACACAGTACAAGCACACCTGTTAATTACAGTATGTGAACAAAGGGTTAGGTAAAATTTCTGGCACACCTTGACTGTTGAACAGCTAGAAAAGAAGTGAAGGATAAAGAAATACAAACAGACTATGTATTATTGTCTACATTACCAGAAGGGAGCAACTATGCCCAGCTGCGTCTCATTCAGGCCAATGGCGTACTTTGGGTTGTCCGCCATGATCCTGTAATCACAGCACATGGCCATAAGGCACCCGCCAGCGGGACTGGAACCCTATGTAGAAAAAGAAAAGAATGTGAAATAACTAACTTTTCTACGCTGTCACTATGGATGTCATGAATATCTAACAATGTTTTTGGGTTTTTTTTTTTTTTATGTAAAAGTTTTTTTTATTGAGCTTCCAATGAGAAGGCAAACCAAAAAAAAAGGGAATACAACGTATCAAGCGAAGGTATCTTTCAGTCAGCCTCTTTTTCATGATTCTGCCCTTTTTTCCTCTACACTTGTGGTTGGCTACCTGTCAGTCATGGCTATCTGACAAGTAAATTGCAACCTTGCCATGTTTCTCCAAGAAAAGAGGTGAGGAAGTGCTAGGCCAGGGGTAAAAAGATGCACTAAACACAAAAGTGTAAACATAGATTAAGGGCCAATTCATACCAGGATCACATGGGA
Source organism: Pelophylax lessonae (assembly GCF_965119305.1). NCBI lineage: Eukaryota > Metazoa > Chordata > Amphibia > Anura > Ranidae > Pelophylax > Pelophylax lessonae. The sequence continues at coordinate 72,205,987 of NC_138773.1, read as the reverse complement.
ACACACGCTTTCCTGTGGGGAGCATTTTGACAGTCCGTTCATTTGAATGGGCTGCAAAAAGTAACAGACTGCGGAATAAGCAGCGTTTCCACTACTTTTAAGAAAAAAACACAGCACCAAACCACAAAGCACTGTGGTACTATTTGAATCTGTGCCTGTAAACACACTGCATTTGCGATCTGCGTCTGGGGTGCCATTACCAATACCATGGCACCCACATGCAGTATATCGCAAGGGTAGCGTGTTCACCTGCTGCATGGGAAACACGCACACAGCGCACCTTAGCCGCACCGACCGTGTGCTGGTGTTAACCGGCCCTCAATCAACCAGGCCCCCACACATGACATTTACAAACTTTAGAATTTAAAATCAATCCCCCATACAGCCCAGCGATCTCCATAACCACATGCAGTCTCCCCCTGGGGAGGAGAGGACATGGTGTCTGGACCGGGACTCACCTGTGACCTGCAGACAGTCCGGCCGGGGTGCACCCTAAAGCAGAGCCCCTAGAGTGACACCTTCCATCAGTTTCCCCTTATACACACACCTTTTCACCTTATTGCTTGGTTTGGAAGGCAGCTGGCGGGAAAAGGCTTTTTTTTAAAAAAAAAAAAAAAACAAAAAAAAAAAAAACACTTGTTGTCGCCTCTGAATTGTGCATGTGTAGTCGACATCACGGAGCTGGTGGATGTTAGAGACCTTGCGCTCCTCCACCTTTCATTTGAGGATGCCCTACAGATGCTCAATAGGGTTTAAGTCTGGAGACATGCTTGACCAGTCCATCACCTTTACCCTCAGCTTCTTTAGCAAGGCAGTGGTCGTCTTGCAGGTGTGTTTGGGGTCGTTATGTTGGAATACTGCCCTGCGGACCAGTCTCCGAAGGGAGGGGATCATGCTCTGCTTCAGTATGTCACAGTACACGTTGGCATTCATGGTTCCCTCAAAGAACTGTAGCTCCCCAGTGCCGGCAGCACGCATGCAGCCCCAGACCGTGACCCTCCCACCACCATGCTTGACTGTAGACAAAACACACTTGTCTTTGTATTCCTCACCTGATTGCCACCACACACGCTTGACACCATCCGAACCAATTAAGTTTATCTTGGTCTCATCAGACCACAGGACACGATTCCAGTAATCCAAGTCCTTAGTCTGCTTTTCTTCAGCAAACTGTCTGTGGGCTTTTTTGTGCACCATCTTTAGAAGAGGCTTCCTTCTGGGACGACAGCCATGCAGATCACTTTGATGCAGTGTGCGGCGTATGGTCTGAGCACTGACAAGCTGACCTCCCAGCCCTTCAACCTCTGCAGCAATGCTGGCAGCACTAATACGTCTATTTCCCGAAGACACCTCTAGATAAGACGCTGAGCACGTGCACTCAACTTCTTTGGTTGACCATGGCAAAGCTTGTTCTGAGTGGAACCTGCCCTGTTAAACCACTGTATGGTCTTGGCCTTCGTGCTGCAGCTCAGTTTCAGGGTCTTGGCAATCTTCTTATAGCCTAGGCCATCTTTATGTAGAGCAACAATGTTTTTTTTCAGATCCTCAGAGTTCTTTGCCATGAGGTGCCATGTTGAACTTCAAGGGACCAGTATGAGAGAGTGAGAGCAATAACACCAAATTTAACACACCTGCTCCCCATTTACACCTGAGACCTTGTAACACTAAAGGCCCGTACACACGTACCGATCGTCGTCATACAAACGTCGGCGGACGAAAGATCTGCCGATTGTACGCTTGTTAGTATGGTGCCTCCGACAGCTGTCTGCGCACATTCTGCGGACAAGAGTCTTTCTTGCAAACATAAAAAATTTTGTATGCCGACACCAGAACGGACGATTGTTCGCCTGTCAGTACAGAAATCAGCCGACAGACCGCAGATTTGCAAGACTGGGCATGCTCAGAAAAGAAAAAACACAGGGAAAGTTAACCATTACATGACATCACTTCTGCAGTCAGCTGAAGTCGGCGGACAAAATTCTTGTGCTGTCTTTGCACTTTTCAACAGACATCGACATCCCGGGGAGAAAAGACGAACGTTTGTATGACGACGATCGGTACGTGTGTACGGGCCTTAACGAGTCACATAACACCGGGGGAAGGAAAATGGCTAATTGGGCGCAATATGGATATTTTCACTTAGGGGTGTACTCAACTTTTGTTGCCATTGGTTTAGACATTAATGGCTGTGTGTTGCGTTATTTTGAGGGGACAGCAAATTTACACTGTTATACAAGCTGTACACTCACTACTTTACACATTGTGGCAAAGTGTCATTTCTTCAGTGTTATCACATGAAAAGATATAAAAAAATATTTACAAAAATGTGACGGGTGTACTCACTTTTGTGGGATACTGTATATGCCTGAATATGAGCAGAACCTACATAATCCACATTCATAAAACAATTTTTTTTCTAGGAAAATCAAAACAGCTGCTTATTTATGCAATTATCTAATCAACCAATCATGTGACAGAAATGCAATGCATAACATTTCACAGATGCAGGACAGGAGCTTCATTTGAGGGCAATGGAACTCATCCCAGAGAAAATAAAAATCAACATTTTTACCAACACCTCAGACAAATCTTTTTAACGGCTCTGAGGAATGTAGGTTTTTTGTTCTTTTGTATGATGTCATTTTGCATACATTAACAAAAAAAATGACTTAATACAATAAAGTTAAGTAAAACAGAAAACACTTGCATTGATAGCTGCGATTGTCACCATATTGGATCCAAAGAGTTTCAGCCACATTTCCTGCACAGCTCTCCAGAAAGCTGCGTAGTGCTCAGCACTCTTTCCACACATCTCTGTGATGTCCAGCCCAGCAGAAAAGATCTTCGGAGAAGCCTGGGTACAGAACAAAACACGATCTGGCATGTAAAACTCAAGAATCTCATAAGGTAAAAGAATAAAAAGGTAGACAAAACAAGTGATTCTGCTTTTCTCTCCCGAAAGGAATATATAAACCTGGCCTCTCTAATTCAATATGCACATGCTTCATGTACAGAGCTGGGTTACCTTGGTTTGGTTTCACTTTATCGATAAAAAATTCCAGCATGCTGATGTTGGGCTCTAAACTTCTGTGTATATACCTGACTACTTGTTTATATAAAGAAACCAGATAGCAACCTGCAGAAAACATTCACACTGGGGTTGAATTATTGCAAAAATCGGGTGCAGCTCTGCATAGAATCCAATCAGCTTCCAAGTTATTTTTTTTTGTCAAAGCTTAATTGAACAAGCTGAAGTTAGAAGCTGATTGGCTACCATGCACAGCTGCACCAGATTTTACACTCTCCCGATTTAGTAAATCAACCACACTGTGGAGCTGATTTACTAAACCTGAAGAGTGCAAAATCTGGTCTGTGCATGGTAACCAATCAGCTTCTAACTTCAGCTTGTTCAATTAAAGTGTTACTAAACCCAGGAGTCTGCATTCACTATATCTGGTTTCCCACAGTACACAGAACATGGAAATGCAATTATTTTAGTAAATATAAACTGCTAAATACTTTTTCTCATCAGCATTTTCTGGATTCAGTGTCTGGTTGAAGCTTGTAGGAGGAGTTTTCTTTCCCCCCTGATTGTCCTATGAGGCTGAAGGACCCCTGACCCTCTGTCTTAACAGTGCCGATTGGCCCTGTGCTGATCATATGCACCCTACCAAAAAAATAAACGCTCTAGCAATACATACCAAACCGAGCATGTGCATAGTGACTCTCGTTCTTATCAGGAGATGGATTGGGGACAGTGAAAGATAGGGAGGATCAGAGAAGACCGGATCAAACAGCCTTTTTTTTTACACAATGCAGAGGATTACCCCTTAGGTTCCACAGTGAGTATAACAAGCATGTTTTACTGCATATACAGACTGATTTTATGGCTGTGGGTTTAGTGACCCTTTAGTCTTTGACAACACAACCTGAAAGCTGATTGTGCAGAGCTGCACCAATTTTTGTACTCTCTAGTTTTAGTAAATCAACCCCTGTGTAATACCTATGCTCCTGTGTAGCCATCCTAAGACTGTGGAATAAAACATGGCTTTCCATGAACTGCTTATAATTCCCAGAACCTGGTTACAGGGCTTAAAATTACCTGCTCCCCTTCAGCACAAAATGCCATAGCACTAATCAGTCTTTGGTTTAGGTATACTGGGCAATGGGCAGGGTGTAGGTCACAAGTCCTGCAGCACTGAAGTCCTAGATTCAATTTTCACCAAAGACACCATACCTTTTTAAGTTTGTATGATACCTGAATGGGTTAATTTGAAAAATTGGTCCTAGTGTGTGCCTCTGTATGAGTGGTATGGACAAGCTGCAAGCTCCAGGGACTGATGTGAACATACTGTGTACTCTTAAGGCATAGCAGAACATGAAAAATGATGAAATAAAATATCCTGATCACATATTTCACAAGATAATGCTTCTGGTAACCTCCTCCGCTCTCTCTATTCAACACCATCCTGGTTGCTTATCAGGAGGTAGCAGACACATCAGGCTTGCTTTATGAAAGCTGGAAAGAATAGCAAACTGAGGTATTGCCTGCAGTATTTGTTAAAGTTACAGGTTTTATGGAGAACCCTGCAACAAATGTTTGTCTGCTCTAGGCAACTGCTGATTTCTCATTTCCCTTTTGTAAATAAAGCTATGAACTATAACCAATGTATTGCCTTTCTGCCAGTAATAGAAAAAAAAATAAAAATGGTCAAATGCCAAAAATATAGAAACAAGTTTTAAAGCACTTGCTACCTCTTTCTTCCTTTGCTTGTCGAAAAAAAAAAAAAAAATGATGAGCTGTACATGTTGGGTCAGAGAAGTTGTTTGCACCCACTACAGCATTTGGGTGTGATTTAGAGGATGGGGGCTGGGATTCATTGCACAATGATGTCAGCACAGGCATTAAATGTCTAACTATGGTTCAGAGACTGCCCAGAATACATAATAAGCGTCAATAATAAATCCAATTTAATGCAATTGGGTTCCTTGTTGTGCAACAATGAGTACAATCACAATGTGTTACGGGTGTAGTAATTATGATCACGTACGGAGGTCAGGATAAGCCCCCGGCAGCCTCGGTCGATCTCCAGCTTTTCCAGGCCGATAGAGAATTCTGTCAGGAGCTCCAAGCTCAGGCTGTTCACGGGAGGATTTTTCATTTTCATGACTGCCACCCCTGGGAAAGAGACAAAGCTCCATTATTTCTCCTTATCAGTAACACGAGGCTTTGACTGGGGCCTTTGATCAAAAAAGCATGGCACCTTTCCCAGCAATGTGATCTGAATACACCCACAAGCTGTTCTGTGGCCTAGATTCCCCGACTCAAGTAGAACTGAGCAGTGCCTAATTTAGTGAAGACAACTTATAGGAGCAAAAATCAATGTAATACATTTAGTTAAAATGAGAACTCCAAGAAAAAAAAAAAAAAATTATTAAACATAGATTGTAAACAGATATTTATCTGTGTGGAACGAGGAGAAAAAAAAAAAAAAAAACTCTTCCAACAATGTCCTTTTGGAGGTTCTGAACACCAGCTAGCCATCAAACACAATGTTTTTTTTCACTCTGTAAACTCTTTTGGCCTCTTTCACACGGAGCGGACTGTATTGCGATCCGCTCCGGCTTTTTTTTTTTTTTTTTTACAGACACAGATGACACTTGTGTCATCCGGTCCGTATGTCCGCATATCATCCCATCCGTTTGCGGATGATATACAGTATGATATATGTATTTCTATGGGATTGCGGATGTCAGCGGATGACACCGCTGACATCCGATTTTGCGTCCTTTCCGTTTTTTAAAAATGGAAGAAAAAAACAGGGTTCTGTTTCGTTCCAAAAAACGGAACAGAACTGAAAGGACGCAAATCGGATGTCAGCGGATGGTCATCCGCTGACATCCGCAATCCCATTGACATGCATTATATCCGTATATCACCCGCAAACGGATGGGGTGATATACAAACATACGGAACGCCCCTGTGAAAGAGGCCTTAAACACCAGATTGATTACTACTGATTGGAATATTTCAGTGCTACCGGACACATTGTCACAGGCCTCAGATCAGCAGGTGACCCAACGAGCCACAGCTTATGCCGACCTGTGCAGTTCTTCCATCGTCTCAACTGAGCTGGTGTCTGTGTGGCATTTTTTCCTTAGCTTGTAATACACAAAACGAAATGCTTGCAGGCCAATTACAGACGGATTAGACAGAGTACGTCATGGCCCTTTAAAGAATACCACTTTTCTAAAGGTCTGTAGTGGGCATTATATACAGAAGGACAGTTAGCCTCATGTTTTATAAACATTATGTTATCCTTTAGGCTGCATTCACACTTGAGCGTAGCATTTTCGCGCGTTTTTTTACCGTGATTTTTAGGCGTTTTTTCAGGCGTTTTTGGAGGCAGGCATTGACATCAAAAATGCTGGTAATCAGCCCAAAAAGAAGCGCATGTACTTTTTTCTGCTACAGGCGTTTTGCAAAACGCTCAGATGTGAACAGGGCCATTTAAATGAATGGGGTTTTACTTGTTGGGCGTTTTGGAACGTTTTTTTTTAGCGTTTTTGGAGCTGAAAATCACTCAAAAACGCCCAGGTGTGAATGGAGCCTTAATCCTGGAAGGTTCACAAATAAATAAATCCTTTATGTTACTTCATAGATTTTAATACCAAGAGTCCTTTTACACTGAGGTGCTTGAAAACTGCCCATAAACCCTAAGCGCTTTTGCGGCGCTTCCGATTCATTTCAGTGTTTTTGAGACACTTTTTTAGCACTCCAAATATGCTCCGAAGATGCTGCTTGCAGGATTTTTTTCACCGCCCAGCCACTGCAGTGTGAAAGCATTCATTGATTTTATTAGGAATAGGTTTTCGTGAGCTTTTCAGGTCCTTTTTTAGCGCCAAAGCGCTTGAAAAGCGCCCCAATGTAAAAGGGCTCAGGTACTTGAGAAGAGAACGCCAACCAGGAAATGGTCTATAGCGGTCCTCAAACTATCTCCCCTGGAAAGATTGCAGTCTGCTGATTGCTGTAAATCAAGCCCCTGCAATGAGAAGACCACACACACAGGGCTTTCTTTTGCAAGCTGAAAAGGCTGCTGAACGTAGAGTGCCTAAAGATGCCAGGCAGAGAGTTCCAGCATCCAGGAATGTACTATAGGCACTATCAGATAAGAGTGATCTCCGGCTTAATGGTGCTTGTATAGTTCCAGGTATGACACCATAACGAGGAGCGGCATGGGACAGGGAGACTTGACAAAAGGTAAGTGTCACTGAACATCAATGCTAAGGTACGGGGGTTCCTATTCCCACCGACGCCTATAATGGGGCCTATCTTCCTCCCACTGACACCAACGAAGGGGAATTTTGAACTTCTGCCAACATCAATGATGGGGTATTTTATACTCCCACGGACATCAATGGCGAGGCATTTTTTACTATTACCCACACCAATGGGCATTTTACTCTAATGAAAATACCAAAGAGCGGGCATTTATACCACCAATGATGGGGCATTTGTTAATTCTATCAATGTCAATGATGTGGCATTTTTTAATCCTCAAACTGTTCCCACAAAGTTGGGAGCATTAAATTGTCCAAAAATCTTTGGTATGCTGACGCCTTAAAAATTCCCCTCACTGGAACTAAGGGGCCAAGCCTAACCCCTGAAAAACAACCCCACACCATAATCCCCCCTCCACCAAATGATTTAGGCCAGTGCACAAGGTAAGGTCCATAAAGACATGAATAAGTGAGTTCGGTGGAGAGGAACTTGACTGGCCTGCACAGTTTTGACCTCAATCCGATATAACATCTTTGGGATGAAGTAGGAGTGGAAACTGCGAGCCAGGCCTTCTCGTCCAACATCAGTGCCTGACCTTACAAATGTGCTTCTGGAAGAATGGTCAAACATTCCCATGGACACAGTCCTAAACCTTGTAGACAGCCTTCCCAGAAGAGTTGAAGCTGTTAAAGCTGCAAAGTGTGAGCCAACTCAATATTGAACCCTACGGACTAAGACTGGGATGCCCTTAAGGTTCATATGCGTGTAAAGGAAGGCGTCCCAATACTTTTAACAAAATAGTGTGGCTCAGGAGACACACTGGAGCACTATTTACTTGAGAAAGATGTACAGGTACATCTGTAAAGCTACCCACCCAATGTAATTACTCATGTTTGTCAAGATTGTATCTGTAAGTCCACCAGTCCGCCATTTTATTTAGCTGTGCTTGGATTAGAAGAACTGCATTCTGAATGTTAGGCGATTATTACAGTACCTCACTAATTTTAGAATCATGGACATCAGGGTTCAAGTGGTTGTAACCCTAAAAAAACAAAAAAAAAAAACACATGCTCTTGTTCCTTTAAGGCACAAGGTATAGCACTGTGCTTTTGCCATGTCAATTGTCCCTTTCTATGTTGTACAATACCTAGCTGATCCTGCCTACTCTATAAAGTGACCACGTTTATCATGGCTGCTGATCTCTGATAGCATGGTCAGTTTACGTGCCTCCATCATCCAGCTCTCTCCACAGTGTCTCTGCATCTCCCTCCCATCAGTTCCGTAGTCTGCGCGAGTGCCGATCTCATCTCATCCCTTCCTTCTCCTCTCAAGCCTTTGTAATTATTTTCCCTGCAGCTATTCCAGTGCTTGTAAAGTAAAGAAACGTATTATTTACATTGATTGTCTTTGTTTTAGGTCCCTGTTCAGTACAGTGTGTGTTTTCCTACAACTACAATGCTAGATATCTTCTCTGCAGAGCCCTGCTGTGCAGAAACGTGACCTCCTTCAGCTGGCTATCAGGGTGCCAGGAAACCAGACCACACGGAATGCAGGCAAAATAAAGCAGTTTATTGACACAAACAACAATAAATGCACACCAAGAGTGAGGAAGCAAAATCAGGAACAAGCCTGGGTCAAGTCCAGAAGCGGAGAGTCATCCAAGCTGGGGTCAAGTCCAGAAACAGGTAGTCATCCAAGCCGGGGTCAAGTCCAGAAGCGGGTAGTCATCCAAGCTGGGGGTCAAGTCCAGAAGCGGGTTGTCTACCGATGCGGGGGTCGAGAGCCAGGAGAGCAAAGCTAAGTCATACACGGAGGAACACAGAGAACAGAAGACTGCTAGCAACATGGAGCACAAACGCAAGGGCAAGGACTGCAACTCATTAGGTGATAGATATAGTCAGGTGTACAGCATGTGCAACACGCAGGCAGCAGGCAAGTGATGATGCAATCTGAGTTTATAATAGGCAGCAGTCTGCACATGTCCAAGATGGCTGCCAACAGGTGGGCAAGGTAAGACCCTTGACAGTACCCTCCCCTCAATGGCCCCTCCGCAGAGAAAAAAATGGTTTCTGAGCAAAGGGAGCATGGAAAGTGCGGAGAAGGGTGGGAGCAAGATCAGCAGAGGAAACCCAGGAGCGCACCTAAGGGCCATAACCCTTCCAGTGCACTAGGTATTGAATCTGACCTCGGAACAGATGAGAATCCAAGATGCTGCCAACCTCATACTTATGATTGCCCACAGGAATGGGACGAGGGCAAGCAAGTGAAGAAGTATAGCGATTGCAAACCAGTGGCTTCAGAAGTGGCACATGAAAGACATTGGAAATATGCAAGCCAGGGGGAAGACCAAGGGAATAGGCCACCGGGTTCACCTTATGGAGGATGCGAAAAGGACCAACAAAGCGGGGTGCCAGTTTAGGAGTGGGCACCCCGAGGTTGAGATTACGGGTCGACAACCACACCCTCTCCCCGACCTAGTACAAAGGAGCAGATAAACGTATCCGGTGTACCTGGAGCAGAGACGCGTAAAGACTCTTGAATCTGCACCCAAGAGGAATGGAGGGCACGAAGTTGATCATCCACAGCCAGGATGTCCTGTGGAACCCATAATTCCTGGCAAACTCCGCCCAGGGTAACAGATCAACCCAACTGTCCTGATGGTCAGATATATAGCAGCAGAGAAATTGCTCCAGAGCTTAGTTGGAATGCTCAGCTGCACCATTGAACTGCAGATGGTAGGCCAAGGAGAAGGAGAGTCGAATACACAACTGGGAGCAAAAGGCGCGCCAGAACCTAGAGACAAACTAGCTCCCGCAGTCAGTCCGAGACAAGCTCCTTAGGCAACCTGTAAACGGAAGACCTCCCTGGCAAGCGCCTGAGCGGTAGGCAGCCTCTTAAACGGAACACAGTGGCACATTTTGGAGAACTGTTCGACAATCATGAGGCTAACCCAGTAACCTCAAGACGCAGGAGGTTCCACAATAAAATCCATGGCCAGGTGACACCAGAGACTCTCCCCATTGGAAATGGGATGCGGTAGGACGATCAGGTTCGCCGGTCACACGAGCGGGGGGGGGGGGGGGGTCTGTAGACCTACGTCGCTTTGCCTGTGAGCGGCTGACAGCCGTCGTGCGGCGGTCGGCAAGCGGTTAATAAATGCAGCAAAATGCCTAATCCCAAAATTTTGGCAAGTACCAGAGTGTCCAACGTTAAGAGATTGCGTTAAAAGGGTAGAAATTATTTATATGGAAAAATTACAATTACAATACAAAGTACAATTTTTGAGAAAATAAAACAGAAATGTTTGCAAACATCTGGAGAGGTTGGATAGAGTTTAGGAGTATAAACAGATATTCTGAATTAATGAGAGCCTGAAATAGGACAGGTGGAGGAAATAAGGGATTCTATACAAGGCTAAAGGAGTTGTAAAGTCTCAGGGTTTTTCACCTTAATGCACTCTATGCATCAAGGTGAAAAACTTTTGGTGCTGCAGCTGCCCCCCAGACCCCGTGAGGCCCAGAGGCTCCAGCTGCTGTCTCGGTTCCCCATTGGATAGATTGATAAAAGCAGGAGCAATTGGCTCCCGCTGCGGTCAATCAAATCAAGTGACACGGGAGCCAAAGTCCTGCTGTCTGTGTCAATGGACGCAACAGCAGGACTTGTGATCGCGCCCGCACGGGTGCTCCCTTGGAAAGCCGCTCTCAGTGGGGGGCATCCGATGAAGAGCAGGAGCGACGCCGGGGCACCCCAGAAGAGGGGGATTGGGGCTGCTCTTTGCAAATCCCTTGCACAGAGCAGGTAAGTATAACATGTTTGTCATTTTTGCACAAAAGAAAAAAAAAAAAAACCTTTACAATTTCTTTAAGGAAGAGGAGGGATTGGGGGGAGTGGGGAGGAAAATTAAAAGTTTTATGAAAGTTTTCTTGAACAAAAATATGAATTTTCATTTTGTAAAATGTGAAAATAAACTTTATAAAAAACAAAAAATAAAAAAAAAATGATATGGTTTTAAGTCAATAAAATGGCCACCGCCTAATTTTGCTTAAAAAAATAAATAAAATGTATTATTAAATCCGTGCTGATGGCTGTTATGGAGAAGACACTTTGGTAGCACTACATTCTAAAAAAAATAAATTCATGTATCTTGGTGATTTTCCATCAGGAAAATGAAGCAGGCACAGATTGAATGTAATTGCCAATTGATCACAAACCAAAAGCCTGTACAGGCTCTTACCAGTAGATTCATCCATCTCCACCACGATCTTATCGTTACTGAAATGCCTGTGACTTTGCTGCTGCCTCCATGGTGCCAGAACCCTGCTTTGGAGGCACAAAGTACCTGCAGAAAAAAAAAAAAATACTATTTAGATTTAAAATATCAGTTCCATTACTACAAATTTCAGCTTTTCTAGTGAAAATGTATAAAAACAAATCTCAAAAAAATCTTAATATACACTAATAGTGTCTCTAATATAAAACACTGTATAATGTGTGTATGTTCAACCTTTAAATGTAGCAATTCACAAGTTTGCGTGGATTGCGTCCTACACACAAGTCACTGCCTCAATATTGGCATATACAGTGCATACGGAAAGTATTCACAGCGCCTCACTTTTTCCATATTTTGTTATACCTCAGCCTTACTCCAAAATGGATAACTACATTATTTTCCTCAAACGTCTACCAACAATACCCCCTAATGACAACATGGAAAAAGTTTGTTTGAAATCTATGCAAATGTATTAAAAAAAAAAAAGAAAGAAAAATCACATGTAGATAAGTATTCACAGACTTTGCCATGACACTCAAAATTGAGCTCAGGTGCATCCTGTTTCCACCGATCATCCTTGAGATGTTTCTACAACTTGATTGGAGTCCAGCTGTGGTAAATTCAGTTGATTGGACATGATTTGGAAAGGCACACACCTGTCTATATAAGGTCTCACTGTTAACCGTGCATGTCAGAGCACAAACCAAGCCATGAAGTTCAAGAAATTATCTGTAGACCTCCATGACAGGATTGTATTGAGGCACAGATCTGGGGAAGGGTACAGAAAGATGTCTGCAGCATTGAAGGTCCCAATGAGCAAAATGGCCTCCATCATACGTAAATGGAAGAAGTTTGAAACCACCAGAACTCTTCCTAGAGCGGCCGGCCAGCCAGCCAAACTGAGCAATTGGGGGAGACGGGCCCTAGTCAGGGAGGTACCAAGAACCCGATGGTCACTCTGACAGAGCTCCAGTGTTTGTCTGTGGAGAGAGGAGAACCTTTCAGAAGAACAACCATCTCTGCAGCACTCCACCAATCAGGCCTGTATGGTAGAGTGACAAGATGGAAACCACTCCTCAGTAAAAGGCACATGACAGACCGCCTGGAGTTTGCCAAAAGGCACCTGAAGGACTCAGACCATGAGAAACGAAATTCTCTGGTCTAATGAAACAAAGATTTGACTCTTTGGCCTGAATGGCAAGCGTCATGTCTGGAGGAAACCAGGCACCGCTCATCACCTGGCCAATACTATCACTACAGTAAAGCATGGTGGTGGCAGCATCATGCTGTGGGGATGTTTTGTCAGCAGCAGGAACTGGGAGACTAGTCAGGATCGAGGGAAAGATGAATGCAGCAATGTACAGAGACATCCTTGATAAAAACCTGCTCCAGAGCGCTCCGAACCTCAGACTGGGGCGAAGGTTCATCTTCCAACAGGACAACAACCCTAAGCACACAGCCAAGATAACAAAGGAGTAGCTACAGGACAACTGTGGATGTCCTTGAGTGGCCTAGCCAGAGCCCAGACTTGAACCCAATTGAACATCTCTGGAGAGATCTGAAAATGGCTGTGCACCGACGCTCCCCATCCAATCTGATGGAACTTGAGAGGTCTTGCAAAGAAGAATGGGAGAAACTGCCCAAAAGCAGGTGTGCCAAGCTTGTAGCATCATACTCAAAAAGATTTGAGGCTGTAATTTGTGCCAAAGGTGCTTCAACAAAGTATTGAGCAAAGGCTGTGATACTTATGTACATGGGATTTTTTTGTTATTTTTTTTCAATAAATTTGCAAAGATTTCAAACAATCTTCTTTCACATTGTCATTATGGGGTATTGTTTGTAGAATTTTGAGGAAAATAATGAATTGAATCCATTTTTTGGAAAAAGGCTGTAACATAACAAAATGTGAAAAAAAGTGAAGTGTTGTGAATACTTTCTGGATGCACTGTATGTTTAGAAACGGCTAAATAACAAAAGGGTTAACCTGAAAATTATTGTATGGGTCTCCTCTGGGGTAAAAAGGTTGTGAAAGACCCTTTTAAACCCGAAAGCAAACATTTATTATTTCGCTGCTTACCAATTTTTAGATGTGACGGCTGCATTATTTTTCCTTTTTAGGCTTTTTCTGCGATATTCATTTATCTAGCTAAGAAGTCTGTTTTTCAAAAGAACAAGCTGTCCTGCAAGATGTCACAGTTACAGAGATGAGACAAACCATATAAGACTGATAGGGGTGCCAATAATGATCACATTTTAAGTAAAACTTTTATCCCAAAAGGAACTACCTATATAGTGTTAGTTGGAGGTTGCTTCAATGTGTTAGATATCTAAATCTGCTAGTACATCTAATTACCCCCCCCCCCCCCCACGACTGACAATGCAGCTGTCCAGAAGCCCCCTGTGCTCTTTCATCCAGAGTGGGGGCACTCACTAATACAGGATGTGTGTTACTGGCCAGATCACCAGGTAAATACAGAATGGGGGAAAAAGCCTTTAAAAAAAAAAAAAAAAAACTAAAGCAACCACTAAATCCAATGCTTGGTAAGCTGCAATTTATTACATATTTGTTTTTTTATGATAATTTTTTGTGCACATATATTGTATATTGATAAGTTGCCATTTTATCTGCATAAACTGTATATTGACAACAATCACTACTCTGTAAGGTCTGCTAGGGGCCATTCACACCTCAGCTTGAAGCTCCAAAACGCTGCAGAAAAAAAAAAAATTTTGATTATTCTCTATGGAGTTGGTTTAGTCCAAGTGGGCTGAAACTCAAAAAAGTTATGGAGCTTTTTTTGTTGCTCGCATTAGGTAGATTTGAGTGTTTTTGGCATGTTTTTTATTCCCAGAATAATGAATGTAAACTCCCATTTGCATGTTTTTGTGTGATTTTCTGCTCAAAATAAAAAATGTAAAAAAATAATATATGAATAAATAAATGAAAAATAATTAAAAATCATTGAATAAATAAAATGAATACTATGTAATACTTTTATATATATATATATATATATATATATAAAAAACAATAATAGTTAACCTCCAACCTTAAAAAATATTAAATAAACTATTAATATTAAACATCCGAACAAAAAAATTATTTATTTAGTGTTGGGTTGTTTAGTTTTTTTCTTTCAGGTTTAGGGGTTAATTATTCATTACCATACTTGGTATTAATTTATTGAATGTAGTTTTTATTTATGATTATTTTCATTTGTGTATTTATTTTACATTTATTTATTCATTTATTATTAGATTCACTATGTGACTTTTGTATACATTTTTTTCGTGCGCGAGCTCACGGCGATGGGGGCGGCTAAAATTGTTTATTTTTTTTCCTATTTTATTTATTTTCTTAAATTTTACCACAGGTTTTTAAAAAAAAATAAATAAAAAATCTGATCACTTTTATTGCTGTCACAAGCAATGTAAACATCCCTTGTGACAGCAATATGCAGGGACAGGTACTCTTTATGGAGGGATCGAGGTCTAAAAGACCCTAGACCCCTCCACTTCAATGTATTCAAAACAACGAAAACAGCATTTTTGAATACACTCACTTTTTGAATTTGGCGCCTTTAGCAGCCGAGTAACCTGGACATGACGTCATGGACACCGCCTCCGGGTTACGTCTTTGGAGAACCGATCAAAGCCGTAGTCGGCTTTGATCGGGACTCCATCCAGCGGACGCGTCGGCTGGTTGCTTGGGTCTCCCGGTGGGACGGGAGACCCGGGCAGAGCCGTGGGAGGCATCCCCTCCTGCTTGCTGGGGTAACGATCGAGCGGCTCCCGAGCCGCATCGGTCGTTACTGCTGGGAAGCCGACCGCCGGCTCTAAAAAAGGGTACTGGGATGATGCCTCTAGCTAGAGGCATCACCCCGGTACAACCACTTAAAGTGAGCCGACGTAGGCCTACGTCAGTTAAGTGGTTAATGGAGTTGTAAAGTCAGCAGGTTTTTTTTATCCTAATGCATTCTATGCATTAAGATAAAAAGCCTTCTGTGTGTAGCAGCCCCTCCCGGCATACCCTAATACTTCCATGAGTCCCTCGGCCATCCGGGATTCTCTCTCCAGATTGGCTGAGATACAGCTGTGGCGCCATTGGCTCCCGCAGCTGTCTATCAAAGTCAGTGAGCCAATCAGGAGAAAGAGGGGACGGGATAGAATGACAGTTCCGTGTCTGAACAGATACATGGATCTGCAGCTCAGCTGCCCCCATAGCAAGCTGCTTGCTGTGGGGGAACTGGATAGGAGGGAGGGGCTAGGATCAAAGAAGAGGGACCTGAGAAGAGGAGGATCCGGGCTGCTCTGTGCAAATCCAGCTGCACAGAGGAGGGAAGTATAACATGTTTGTTTTTTTTTTGTAAAAAAATACGAGACTTAGTCCCCGTTCACACTAAGGCGACCTGTGAGGCGACCTGGTTGCCTCACAGGTCGCCGTAGGTCGCCTCCCATAGGGAAGCTGCAGACCCGTTCTAATAGGAGCAACACAAGTCGCTCCGACTTAGAAAAAGGGTCGGAGCTTCTTTGGGGCGACCAGGAGGCGACCGCCATAGACTTCAATGTTATGAAGTCCGTGGCGGCCGCTCCAAGGTCACGGCGCGCTGCTCGCACCGCGAGCTCGGAGGTCGCGGTGCGAAGTAGCGTTGCTTGTATGTGAACGAGGCCTTAGAGCCGGTTCACACTGGGCGATTCAAAGTCACTCCAACTTTGAAACGCCCGTGCAGCACGACTTCATCGCGGCTTGCAAGCGACTTCTCTAATAGACTTCTCTAATAGAAGTCAATGCAAGCCGCTGACTTCGCCCCCAAGTAGTGCAGAAACCTTTTTCTAAGTCGGAGCGACTTGAGTCGCTCTGATTAGAACAGTTCCATTGCACAAAATGGAGCTCTACTTGTCAGGCGACCAAGTTGCCTGACAAGTCGTGGCAGTGTGAGCCGGCTCTTAATCACTTTTACACCCAAACAAAATAAATAATCAGAAATGCTAACCTTAACTCTAAAGTGGGGTACACACTATCAGAAAATCGGGCGAACGACCGTCCGATTTTCCTCGTTTCACAGCAAATCAGAACCGATGAATGAAAACTCGTACAAAAACTCTTGTACGCCAAAGGCTTCTTTTGTTGTTTGTTTCTGATCATGCGCAGTCTTCCTTTTATGATTTTTCTTGTACAAAAGAGGTTCAAAAAACGGTACACATTAAATGAAAACCATTTGTTTTTTTCCCGTACGAGAAAAATTTTGGAGTTTGTACCTTTAAGAATTTTCGTATGAAAATTCTGAATCGGCTGTAGAAAGTTGTGTACACATTATACGAAAATCGTACGAAAATTCTTTGGACAAAAATGTTTGCCTGATTTTCTTAGTGTGTACGAGCCTTTACCCCTTACCATAACGAAAAAAAAATAAAAGAATAAAAGCTAAATGGAAAAGCTAAAAAAGCCAAAATACCTAGCAACAAATAATAGTTTTCTCTACTGGCTAATAAAAACCTGCCAAAGCTCAAAAACACTGTATAAAAATGTGCAAGTCGCGCATAAAATCATGCAAAAATCTCACATGAAAACACTCAAAGACGTTATGCTCAGGTGTGAACGCAGCCTAAGGCCCCTTTCACACAGGCGGACCATTCAGATCCGCCTGTCTGTTTTTTTTTTGGCGGTTCTTAACAGTCACCCCATGCATGTCTATTGGGCATTGGATGTCAGCGGAGACATGTCCGCTGACATCCAATCCGTCAAATTTGGACGGATGGAAACCCTATTTTCCATCCGTCCAGCAGATTGGATGGGTTCGTTCCCATCCGATTCCCCCATAGAGATGCATGCGGACCTGACAGCTGTGTCTCCGCACACAGCACAGCTGTCATCCTCCTGCTCAGTGAGGGATCGGCGGATCGATCCCCCGCTGAGATAAACGGAGTCCGTCTGACGGATGGACTGTGTGAAAGAGCCCTAAATGTATGCAGAAACAGTATAAAGGTAAAAGTGAAATATAATTTAATTTTCAGTCCAATGCATTGACTTCTCCGCTTGTGCTCACACACACAGGTCAGGCACACGTATGTAAAGGACGATTGCACCACATGTGAGGTATCGCCAGGAATGTTGGAGTGGAAGCGGTAATTCTAAGGCCTAATGATTAACTCTAAACTGATAACCTGTAAAGGCATTTAGAGGACAATTTTAGGTACTGTAATTTGTTGAAATTTCACGGATGTGTGAAATGTAATATCTTGGAATGTTTGGGGGTCGATTTACTTGGCACAATATCCTCTTTTATATTTTACCAAAAAAGTGGATATTATAGAGTTTTTTTTGGGCACTAAAAAAGTTTTTGTTTTCTGAAAACATGCGTTTGATAAATGGCTGCACAAATATACAAAATAAAAAAATTGCAACGGCCACCATTTTATGCTCTGCTTTAAGAAAAATCGATCAGGTCTGGGTGAATCAAAGTAATTTTATAGCAAAAAAAAAAATAGGTGTGAAAAATGTCTTCCTATAGGAATTGTGAGGAAATTATTACACCTCAGTATTATGGGAAGCTGTGAGGAAATGATTACACCTCAGTCTTATGGGGGGGCTGTGAGGAAATTATTACACCTCAGTCTTATGGGGGGCTGTGAGGAAATTATTACACCTCAGTATTATGGGGGGCTGTGAGGAAATTATTACACCTCAGTATTATGGGGGCTGTGAGGAAATTATTACACCTCAGTCTTATGGGGGACTGTGAGGAAATTATTACACCTCAGTATTATGGGGGCTGTGAGGAAATGATTACACCTCAGTCTTATGGGGGGGCTGTGAGGAAATTATTACACCTCAGTATTATGGGGGGCTGTGAGGAAATTATTACACCTCAGTATTATGGGGGCTGTGAGGAAATGATTACACCTCAGTCTTATGGGGGGGCTGTGAGGAAATTATTACACCTCAGTATTATGGGGGCTGTGAGGAAATTATTACACCTCAGGCTTATGGGGGGCTGTGAGGAAATGATTACACAGTCTTATGGGGGGGGGGGTTGTGAGGGAAGGTGATCTATAAATGACTGGATGTCTATAATGATATGTTACACAGTGACACACACAGACATTTCATTGCCAGTGCTCCTGTGAGGGGGGAGACCCCACACTGACGAGGAGGAGGAGGGGGGGGGGGGGGACACGTCCTCTCCCGCCGTCCTCACATGACTCCCTCACAGAACAGCAGCGCCTGTCTGCGCGGGAAACTGAGCGGAGGGGGGGGGGAAAGGACACCGCCCAGCCGCCTCGCGCCACCAGAGCGGGAAGTCGGCGCGCGGGCAGTGGCGGGTGGTTGGGGCGGGAACTTTTCACGCACCTGATAGAAGCCGGGCGGGAGCCGACCTCCTCAGCATAGCCAGCGCCGCCATCTTGTGTGACCTTTTCCCGAGCGGCGGCGCAGTGGATGAGGAGGATTTGGCAGGGCGGTTAGACCTGTTATCTCAGCTATAGGACTGAAGAGGGTGACACCTGGCGGGAGTTCAGAGGATAGCGGCCCCTGGCAGTGCTTTATAAGCGGGGTTCCAAGAGAACCTGTCACATGATATTTACATACACGTGAAATGAAGTCCAACTCAAAAAAAAGGTCTAAAGCTGCTTCATTCTAGTAACAGAAGATTTTCTCTCACTTCCTGTCTCTGTGCCCCCAGAAATAAGGAGTGCAGTGATCTCTATGGGTAGCTATACAAACATCTTCTCAGAGAGTAATGGAAAACAGTGAAACCCAAAAGGCTCTAACAGCTGTCCGCTCCACAACATTATACATATATTGTGTATGGCTTCTGAGAAGGAAGCATTTCCTATTTCTTGTCCTGGTGTCACAGGGACAGGAAAGGATGGGAAATGTTCCAAATGGAGTCACAGGAAGAAATAAATATATTCAATGTGTAGAGTTCACACTGCTAAGGCTTTACAGCTCCTACAGAGATCTCCAGAAGACTATTGACATGGGTTCTATAACGTATGCCCGTGTGAGGACCGTGTTTGCCCATTAAGTTTAATTAGGACACAGCCGCTGCTCCCTATTTGACAGCCATGTGTGTGCACAGCCAGTGTGGGTTTGGGGCCCGGCTCCCGCAGCCGTATGGCTGTCATTGGAAGCCGCGGCTGTGACCCAATTGAAGTTAATGGGGCTACTGTGAACATCTGTGCATTCCTGTGGGGGCAAACACGGCCTTTACACAAGCATACGTTATAGTACAACCGAGTGATTGAAGCCTAGTGTTGTGCACCCCACATGGCTCTCACACAGGGTAGGCATTGATACCCCCCGTACGAACAAGGCCTTACAGTGTCTGTGGCTTTCTGTACCAGAGAAGGAAGCACTTCCTGTTTCTTGTCCTGGTGTCACAGAGACAGGAGGAGAGAGAAAATCTCCCCAATGGAGTCAGGGAGAAATAAATATATTGAACGTGTAGGGTGCACATTGCTAAAATAGTCACAATGGGTGCTTTGTACGATGGTGTCCTGCTTGTCAGCAATGCATGCGCTGGGCTCCCAATCAATCTTTTTGGTATAAGGCTGGATTCACACATATGCAAATTGGATGCAGGTTCCCCCACTAATTCACATGACAGGCAAGTGTGACTGGTGTAACGTTAGAAAACCATACCTCGTTAGAATTCCATACCCTCGTCACTTCCGGTCTGAAAAAGCAGAGCAGCGCAGCAGTGCGCATGCTCAGAGCCCCGGAAACATAATTGAACAGCAGAGAAGTTAACAAATGCGCATGCTCGGAGGGAATGAAATTATCACGGCACTGTGTGTAATGTTACACTTGCGGCGGTTACATTAAAACAGTTCGGCTGCAACATGGGGCATCTCCTCTCCTATCCCTGACACTTCCCTGATCTCGGCTAATAAATATAAAATCGGTGGCGGGTGTATGAAATGTAAGTGACGGCGATCTCGGCTCCGTGATCCGCTTTTATATTTATTAGCCGAGATCAGGGAAGTGACAGGGATAGGAGCGGAGATGATTAATGTTGCAGAGGAGCTGTTTTAATGTATTTGCGGCAAATATAACATTACACACACTATTGTGAGAAATCCATACCCTCCGTAGGTACACCGGAAGTGATGAGGGTATGGTTTTCTCACGGGTATGGTTTTTTCACGGAACACCGGTGTAACGTTAAAAAACCATACCCCGTGAAGAAACCATACCCCTCGTCACTTCCGGTCCGAAACAGCAGAGCGCATGCTCAGAGCCCGGAGACGTAATTGAAGAAGAAAGAAGTTCACAAGTGCGCATGCTCGGAGGGTATGATATGTTAACGGCACTAATACTTGCGGCGGTAAAATTAAAACAGTTCTGCTGCAACATCAATCATCTCCTCTCCCTGTCACTTCCCTGATCTCCCCTAATAAATATAAAAGCGGCGGCGGGTGTATAAACTGTAAGTGACGGCGATCTGTGCTCCGTGATCCGCTTTTATATTTATTAACCGAGATCAGGGAAGTGACAGGGGAAGGAGCGGACATGAGGCATGATGCAGAGGAGCTGTTATAATGTAACCGCCGCAAGTTAAACTACCGTGAGAAATCCATACCCTCCGGAAGTGACGAGGGTATAGTTTTCTCACGGGCATGGTTTTTTCACGGAACACCGGCTCTAAATGGGGCCAGTGTTGCGCAGAAAACTCCAACTCGCCAAAATCTCCAATCACGTCACTTCCGGTGACTCTCCAGCAGCAATATACGCAGTCTTTGATGACTTGACTGTTTTCACAGAACATTGGGTAAGGAGGAATAAAGCTGTCACTGCCCTGGAGGTGGCCATGTTATTGGTTATTAGTGGGCAGATTAACAATGCCCACTCATTATATAGCGTAATGTATTGTATACGCTGCCAGTGTTCTGCCGAAAACTACAACTTTCCTAATTCTCCAATAACATTATTTCCAATGAGTGTACACCAGGAATGATTGGAGATTTCGACCACTTGGTGTTTTTACACAACACCAGGAGCCTTTACACTCTGGTAAATGCTATATTCAGTGCAGATTGTTAGTGCGCCCGCTAGTTGTCGCCGCCTTGGAGGCAGCCATGTTTTTGGTTACTAGCGGCCGGACTAACAATCTCCACTATTTATAGCATCTACCCGAGTGTAAAGGCTGCTGGTGTTGTGTGAAAACACCAAGTGGTCAAAATCTCGAATTATTCCTGGTGTACACTCACCGGAAGTAACGTTAATGGAGAATTCGGCAAGTTGGAGTTTTTTGCAGAACACCGGTGTTCTGTGAAAACAGCCAAGTCGTCAAAATCTGCAATCATTGCTGCTGGAGAGTCACCGTAATTGACGTGGTTGGAGATTTTGGCGAGTTGGAGTTTTCGGCAGAACATCGGTTCACACATGTCCGGGCTGACCATGGTCTGGATTGAAAAAAGTTCAGTTTGGGTCCAGTTCAGGTGTGAATTCAGGCAACAATTCGGACCTGAATTGCACCTGAACCGGTGAACAGACCCGCACCAGACCCCAGGCACTAACCCCTGGCTGCATATGTGTGAACCCCGCCTAAGGCCCTTACACAGACACTTAGGCTGGGTTCACACTTGTGCGATCACAGACATCGCATGTGATTCGCACTGCATTGCTGTGCAGATCACATGCGATGTCTGTGCGATGCAAATTCAGCCATGCAAACATAATGGCTGAAATTGCATCGCATGGCATTCACACCAAAATGGTGCAGGACCCTTTTTTGGTCTGCACTGAAATAAGATCCCATGGGTGTTCACACCTATGTGACCTGATTCCTGTGTCATTTGACAGTTCTCACTGCGATCTGCAAATTGATCTAGCGGTGTCATGACACATGCATGACACAGCACATGCAGTTTCCAGAGCTCAAGAAAGCACTGAGGATTTTACACCTCAGGAGCTACTAAGCATCCATGGGCATGAGGCCTAAAGAATACCTGCACCAATGGCTTCAATTAGATTACCGTATTTGCCAGCGTATAAGACGACTGGGCGTATAAGACGACCCCCAACTTTTCAAGTTAAAATATTGCTTTTGGGATATACTCGCCATATAAGACTACCCCCCTTCCGAAGCAAGGCAACACCATTGAAAAACATTTTCTCAGATCTCTTGTATGTCTCTAAGGTACTGTAAGAAAGTGAGATAACCATTCAAACAGCACACTAGGTGCTGCATGGCTCTGTCACAGTGTGCCACATAGCTTTTGGGTACCGATTTTGTTTTTGCTAAACTGTGTTATAGTCTATCATTCAGTACAGCTATATATTAACAAAGTTAGCACCCAAAAGCCATGTAGCACACTGTGAGAGTAATGCAACAGCTAGTGCTCTGTGTCCTAATGCTAATCATCGTAAGGCACTTTGAGGATTCTACAGTGCGGTACTTAAGACATTAGACATCACAATATCCATTTAGTCCCTACTCACTGTGTGCTGCCAGTGCCATGCTACCCGCCGCCATCGGGATTAGTTTTAAATCTCCCGCTGCCTGCGAGTCACCTCACATACCGTAGTCCGAGTATACCGAGTGCATGACAGTCAGATCACTCCGCCGCCAGACAGAACTTCCTGAACATGCGACGCGGCACCGATAATGTACATGCGCCCGAAATAGAAGAAAAAGTCCCTGCATTGCTCCAATCTCCTCTCTTGAAGGTACCTTGAAAATGATATACTCGGCGTATAAGACGACCCCCGACTTTTGAGAAGATTTTCCTGGGGTAAAAAGTCGTCTTATACGCCGGAAAATACGGTATACAGAAATATCTTTTATTCATAAATCAGTAGACAGCGGCTTGAACTCTCCAGTATTGCACATTTCCTGCCTGAACACAGAGCTATAGGTTTGGTGCACACCTGCAGGGTCATAGGTTTGGTACTGCAGGTTTCTGCACATTTTGCTCATGTTCCTAAATGTATGGCAGACCATTGATTTTAATGAGCTGTCTTACTTGGGTTGCTACCTTTTCTTCAAGCCAAACCCGAAAACTTTAGCCACACACAGCAACATTTTATTTTTAAGGGGGAACGCTGTGGACTCTGGTATGAAGGGGAACTCTAATGTAAGGGTGTTTCTGCTCACCAAACCTCCCACTTACATTAGAATTTCCAGCATTCCCCCTTAAATTAGGGTTTTCAAAGCCCCCCTTACATCAGAGTTCACAGGGCACCCCTTACACCTTCCCTTATGCCCCATACACACGTGCAGATTATCTGCAGACTTTTGTCTGCAGACTTACCAAAACCATATAATATGAGGTCAAACCTAAACACTTTCAATTTGTATGCAATCCGGCAGGCCCTTGCACTACATAGAAAAGGTAAGTCTGCAGACAAAAGTCTGCAGATAATCTGCACGTGTGTATGGGGCATTAGTGTACTCACACACTTGGAGGCAGGAGAGAGGGCGGAGACTTCAGTGACAGACATTGGATGGAGAGCTCACTCCCCTGAGGATCTTAGGATCTGAGGCTTAGGATCAAAGCCTGTAATCTATGATGTATCTGCAGGTTGCTGAGCTTCAAATTCCACACATCCCTGTCTTGAGGCACAGAATGTCAGGGATTGGAGTGTGGGTGGGCAGACAGAGGGGTAGGGGCAGGAGGAGGAGGAGCAGATCTAGCTCCCTCTCCTCTCCTGCCCATGTATAGGGGTGAGGCCCATGTGCACATCTATGCACGTGTGGCATCAGCTGAAAAGCCTTCTAAAGTGGTAGATTCTGTGGTACTACAGAGACCAGGACAGTCAAGCTGCACATTTTAGCCCCCCTCCTCTCTGAAAATCTCTTCCTCTCTGTTCTCCTGGAACTAATGAGAATACAGATAAGCATGAAGCCAGGAATTTTAATTGCCACAGACAAATGTTACAGGGAAAATCTGTATGAGAAGGATATGCATTGCTTGCCAAGCTAGTTAGGGAAGTATGTATCTGCGACCTAACTGTTGTTTTATATATGTGATGTACACGCTTATTTAGCCACTTGGCAAACGGGCATGAGCCGGGCTAAGTCACTTCGCTAGCGAATAAAAAAAAAAGGTTTGATTCCTGAAAGTTCGAGTCCAAATTCCATTTCTGGGCTTCAAATAACTGTTTGCTGCAACACAATCAGCAATTGTGGTACTTGGTTACTTGGGAAGCCACAGTCCATTGTGAATATTGTTTTTTCACACCAGTTTTTAAACACCAGTGAAAGGATTGCTAGTGAATAACTGCCAGCAACAGGATTGCTAGTGAGGTACCACCAATGATAGGGTTGCTAGCGAATTACCACCAATGAAAGGATTGCTAGGAAATTACCTCCAATGACAGGATTGCTAGTGAGCTACCACCAGTGACAGAATTACTAATGTGCCAAAGGCCTTACCCTTCCATATACCAAAGGGCTGTACATTACTGGTAGCAGGCAGAGAGACCCAGTGTGGTGGAAGTAGATGGAATGGATCATGTTCCGGAATGACTAGTGGGGTCATGTGAGAGTACATTGGGTGATTTACTGAGTTTAGTTCTGTTGACCATCCAGAAATAAGTCATTGTATTACACCTGACATAAGATAAAACACTCAGGTAGCTATGGGCAGATTTTTCTCTATGCAAATGCTAATTCCCTGTCTGTTCTGCCATCCTTCTCGCTTTATTACTTTGGAGTCATTGACCTTGAACAAGTATTCACGTGAGGACTATTGACTTCTCTGATCTTCATATCTGTTCCAGATCAATGACCCAAAAAGTATTTATGGCAGATAATCAGCAGGACAGATAAATATCTTCAGAATCCAGACTTGTCAGAAGAGGTCCACAATGGCAGCTCCATTTTCTTGTGACTGGTTTACCTTAAGATTATAGTTTTTTAATTTTTTCTTACTCCATGCCAAAGGAAAATGCTGGTTACCTGACTGTCTTCAGCTTTAGGCCCCTTTCACACTATCCGTCCGTCGGACGGATTCCGTTTTTCTCAGCGGGGGATCGGCGGCTCGAGCAGGAGACACAGCTGTCAGTTCCCCATGCATCTCTATGGGGGAAATCGGATGGGAACGGACGGTCGGTCCGTTCTCATCCGATCCCATCCGATCCAATCCGCTGGACGGATGGAAAATAGGGTTTCCATCCGTCCAGATTTGACGGATCGGATTGGATGTCAGTGGACATGTCTCTGCTGACATCCGATCCCCCATAGAGATGCATGGAGGGACCGTTCAGATCCGCCAAAAAAACGGACTCTGAACGGTCCGCCTGTGTGAAAGGGGCCTTAATAATTTGAGTCACAGAGCCAGGACAAGCATGCAGCAGGTGAAGTCAGAAGTCTTGCTCTGAACACTTGTTCTCAGTCAGCAGCTCAGAAAAGTCCTGAAGACCATGGATCAGTCTGGAAGGCTGGGAATTCGTATTTTCAGGTTGCAGCCAGGGGAGGACTGAGCCAGGGGGCAGGGGGGCAATTTCCCCCTGGGCCGCTCTGATGTCCTGATAAAAGGTTGCATCACTTCCGCCACAGACATGCCTAAAGGATTCCTGGTGAAGAGAAGTAAAAAGTCTCTGCCACTGACCTACCGAGTGCGGGTTGAAGACAAGGACAGAGCACAGGCCTCCCCCCCAGCATAGATGGTGTAAACTGTGTCTGAGCAGAGGCCGGTTCCATGCCCCACTGGAGACTCTCCTCCCCTGGCCAGCCTCAACCGAGCTATCCCAGTTCCCCCCAACCGCCCCCTGCTGGTTGGGAACCCAGATTCAGCCGGTGAGTAGAGTTTTCCTGGAGCGAGGAGGAGGCCGAGAAGAGGGAGAGGTGGAAGGGGGGCTGGGTTTCTGCACCATGGGCCTCTGGTTTGTACTTCCCCCTGGGCTGAAAGTTGCCAGCCTGTCCCTGGTTGCAGCCTACATACAGTGCCTTGAAAAAGTATTCATACCCCTTGAAATTTTCCACATTTTGTCATGTTACAACCAAAAACTTAATTTTTTATGTGATAGACCAGCACAAAGTGGCACATTGTGAAGTGGAATTAAAATGATAAATGTTTTTCAACATTTTTTTACAAATAAATATCTGAAAAGTGTGGCCTGCATTTGTATTCAGCCCCTTTTAGTGCCAGTTCACACTATAGCGATGTCAGACATTGCATTTGATTCGCACTGCACTGCTCTGCAAATCATATGCTACGTCTGTGCGATGCAAATTCAGCCATACACAATGTATGGCTGAATTTGCATCGCATTCGGACCAAAGTCGCACAGGACCCTTTTTTTGGTCCGCACCAGAATTGGATCGCATGGGTGTTCACACCTATGCGATCCGATTCCTGTCCGAATTGACAGTTCTCACTGCGATATGCGAACTGATCTGGGGGTGTCGTTAACTTTGTATTGATACTCCCAGCAGTTCACATATGGCAGTGTGAACTGCCTGCGAGTCGGGTGCAATGAGGGAACCCGCAGTGTATTCGCAGGGTTTCCACATCGCACCAATGTGAACTGAGCCTTAAGGGCCATACACACTATAAGATTTTCTGAAGACTTTTTCCTTCAGATTTACCTTTTCTATGTAGTGCAAGGGCCTGCCGGATTGCATACAAATTGAAAGTGTTTAGGTTTGACCTCATATTATATGGTTTTGGTAAGTCTGAAGGAAAAAGTCTTCAGAAAATCTTATAGTGTGTATGGCCCTTTACTCTGATACCCCTAACTAAAATCTATTGGAACCAATTGCCTTCAGAAGTCACCTAATTAGTAAATAGAGTCCACCTGTGTGTAATTTCATCTCAGTATAAATTAGTGATCGACCAATATCATTTTTTTTTTATGTCTACAGGTACTGTGGTGGAGGGATCTGGGGGTCTAAAAGACCCCAAACCCCTCCTCTGCACTTAAAGCATTCAAAACGCCAAGTTTGGCTGTTTTGAATGCTGTAAGATTTTGAATTTGGCCGATCCCTAGTATAAATACAGCTGTTCTGTGAAGCCCATGGTAAATCTGGAAGAGCTTCAGAGGTCCACAGCTCAGGTGGGAGAATCTGTCCACAGGACAACTATTAGGGCTCTTTCACACGGGCTTTCCGTGTGAGAGCTCCGCTACGGTCCTTTTTTTTTTTCACGGAGCGGATGACATTTCTATCATCCGCTCCGTAGGTCCGCATATCATCCCATCCGTTTGCGGATGATATGCAGACCTAATGTAAGTCTATGGGGATCGCGGATGTCAGCGGATGACACCGCTGACATCTGATTTTCCTTCCTTTCCATTTTTTGAACGGAGGAAAAATAGGGTTCTGTTCCGTTCGAAAAAACGGAACAGAACCGAAAGGAAGGAAATCGGATGTCAGCGGATGGTATTCCGCTGACATCCGCAATGCCATAAACTTACATTATGTCCGCAAATCATCCGCAAAAAAATAGGATGATTTGCGGACATACGGAAAGCCCATGTGAAAGAGCCCTTAGTCATGCACTCCACAGATCTGGTCCTTATGGAAGAGTGACAAGAAGAAAGCCATTGTTGAAAGAAAGCCATAAGAAGTCCCGTTTGCAGTTTGTAAGAACCCTTCTGGGGGACACAGCAAATGTGTGGTAGAAGGAGTTCTGGTCAGATGAGACCAAAATTGAAATTTTTGGCCTAAAAGCAAAACGCTATGTGTGGTGGAAAACTATCACTGCACATCACCCTGAACACTCCATCCCCACCATGAAACGTGGTGGTAGCATCATGTTGTGGGAATGCTTTTCTTCAGCAGGGACAGGGAAGCTGTCAGAGTTGATGGGAAGATGGATGGAGCCAAATACAGGGCAATCTTAGAAAAAAACCTGTTCAATTCTTCAAAAGACTTGAGACTAGGGCGGAGGTTCATCTTCCAGCAGGACAACGACCCTAAACATACAGCCAGAGCTACAATGGAATGGTTTAGATCATAGGTGTCCAACCTTTTGGCTTCTCTGGGCCACATTGAGTGTAGAAATTTTTTCTCGGGCCGCATATAAAATATATACTATAGTTAAGGTATATAAGTAATAAAATGGTGCCGTGCCGCCACACCCCTGCACTAATTTAACACAACTAGAGGATGATGACATGAAATGGAATCAGTATACAGAGGTTTACGTCTTCTGAGCTATAATAAAGGAACACTCACACCACCATGACCACTTCAGTGATTTGAAGTGGTCACGGTGGTAGGAGTCAGAAACACTGCACATGCTCGCCCCTCCCCTCTGAGGCAGCCTCTGCCTACCGTTAGTTGGAAGCTGCTGTGGCCGTGCCCCCGACCCGACTTCCTTCCTCCCCAGCAAAAAAATAATTGTCAGGGGGCAGTGGGCCGCATTGCCTGCGGTTCCGGGCCGCAGGTTGGACATGCCTGGTTTAGATCAAAGCATATCCATGTGTCAGAATGGCCCAGTCAAAGTCCAGACCTCCAAACGAGAATCTGTGGCAAGACTTGAGAGGTGAATACAAATGCACGCCACACTTTTCAGATATTTATTTGAAAAAAAAAAAAATTGAAAACCATTTATCATTTTCCTTCTACAACACTTATTGTGCCACTCTGTGTTGGTCTATCACATAAAAGCCCAATAAAATACATTTACGTTTTTGGTTGTAACATGACAAAATGTGGAAAATTTCAAGGGGTATGATTACTTTTTCAATGCATTGTATTATGTTTCTACAAGTTTCCTTTACTTGAGATGCATGTGTAATTAGCTGGTTTGCAGCTTCTCTTCATCAAATACAAGATTAAAATTTAGAACCTCGTTCACACAGGCGTACCACAGTGTACAGCCATGTGAGGACCGTGTTCCCTCATGGGATGCACAGGTGTTCTGTACAACCCCATGCAGACAATCCTGTTTCATGTCAATTGAGATGTAATGACTGCACAGACACAGCTGCCACTCCCAATTGGACATCAGTGTAGGTGTGTGCACAAATGTAGACAATGTGAGTTTGCGGGCCTGCACTCGCACCCACACAGATATCAATTTGGGTTCAGGGACTGTCAATGCACCCACTGCATCCAGGGCTGGCCCAAGACATTGTGCTGCCTGGGTCCAAGAATGAAATGCTGCCCCCCCCCCCAAAAAAAAAAAAATCAAGCCCTCCAAGAGGCCCCCACATTTTATAGGACTATGAAAGTAGTCAGAGGGGTGTGAGTGTTTACGGAGTGACAGCTAGAGCAGGACAGAGCAGTAGACACTGGGCAGATGAGCGCACCAGGCTTTCTACTGTCTATAGTGCCACAGTGCCCTGCAGGGCTGCGGGCATGGTACAGGAGAATGCAGGGCTGCGGGCATGGTACAGGAGAATGCAGGGCATGGTACAGGAGAATGCAGTGCTGCGGGCATGGTACAGGAGAATGCAGGGCTGCGGGCATGGTGCAGGAGAATGTGGGGCTGCGGGCATACTACAGGAGATGCAGTGCTGCGGGCATGTACCACGCCTGCAGCACTGCATCTTCTGAAGTATGCCTGCAGCCCCGCATAATGGCAGGTAGTGTGGCTGTGGAGCAGTCTCACTTCCCTGTTCCTAAAGGTGCCTTAGGATTTAAAAATGGCGCCAACACGTCACCGCGCATGAACCGCCGCCGCTCGGGAAAGCCCGTACATGTTCGGCTATTCCCGAAAATAGCCGAACGTTTACGAGCTTTCCCGAGCGGCCGCGGCGCATGCGCAGTGAGCACGTCAGGCCCGCTGCCGTGGCCCTTTTTTTTTTTAATCGAGTAATAGCCGAGGAAGTGAAGAGGCGGCTGGGGGCCGCCCCTCTCTAAGTGCCGCCTGGGTCCCATGGTCCCACCGGGACCCAAGGTAGGGCCGGCCCTGACTGCATCGCACTGACATACATGGGACATGTGGCTTTAAAATAATGTGATTTCAAGTGAAGTTGGATTTGGTGTGATCGGGGGCTTAGAATGGTAGGAAGGTGCAAATCTTAAACATAATTACAATTGCTTCAAGCTCTTTGTTCACAAAGAGTTAAAGAAAAAAATTTTGCAAGCTGAAATTATATCACCATTATTGAAAAAACTGCCAATGGAGATGGGGGGGCGTTTATAGATAAAAAGAAACTACAGCTTTGACCAAAGTGGATAATGCCCATACTATAAGTGTAGGCCATTTATATACACTATGATACCAAAAGTATTGGGACGCCTGCCTTTTCACGCACATGAACTTTAATGGCATCCCAGTCTTAGTCTGTAGGGTTCAATATTGAGTTGGCCCACCCTTTGCAGCTATACCAGCTTTAACTAGTCTGGGAAGGCTGTCCACAAGGTTTAGGAGTGTGTCAATGGGAATGTTTGACCATTCTTCCAGAAGCGCCTTTGTGAGGTCAGACACTGATGTTTGACCAGAAGGCCTGGCTTATAATTTATCCCAAAGGTGTTCTATTGGGTTGAGGTCAGGCCAGTCAAGTTCCTCCACCTCAAACTCGCTCATCCATGTCTTAATGGACGTTGCTTTGTGCACTGGTGCTTAGTCATGTTGGAACAGAAAGAGGCCATCCCCAAACTGTTCCCACAAAGTTGGGAGCATGAAATTGTCCGAAATGTCTTAAAAGTTCCCTTTACTGGAACCAAGAAGCCAAGCCCAATCCCTGAAAAACAACCCCACGCCATAATCCCCCAATGCCATAATCCCCCCTCCAACAAATGATTTAGACCAGTGCACAAAGCAAGGTCATGGATGAGTGAGTTTGGGGTAGAGGAACTTGACTGACCTGCACAGAGTCCTGACCTCAACCCGATAGAAAATCTTTGGGATGAATTAGAGCAGAAACTGTGAGCCAGGCCTTCTCGTCCACATCAGTGCCTGACCTCACAAATGCGCTTCTGGAAGAATGGTCAAACATTCCCATAGACACTCCTAAACCTTGTGGACAGCCTTCCCCGAAGAGTTGAAGCTGTTATAGCTGCAAAGGGTGGGCCAACTCAATATTGAACCCTACGGACTAATGCCTCGTACACACGCAACGATTGTTGGCCGTGAATTTTCGGCCAACGTCCGATCGGCCGATTTTCGGCTTGTTAGTATGATGCTTCCGACAACCGACTCCGACTTTTCGGCCGAACAAAATCTGGTGTGCAGGCTATAAAATTTTTGATGGCCGTCAACATAACGACTGATTTTCCGTCAGTCAGTACAGATTTCGGCAGACAAATATCAGATGAGCAAGACTGGGCATGCTCAGAGAAGAAAAAACACACGGAAAGTAAACCAGCACATGACATCACTTCTGAAGTTGATTTTTGTTGGCCGAGAAAATTCGTGTGCAGTCTAGGCACATTCCAACCAACACAACAACACTGGACAAAAGTCGCCCCGATCGGTCGGCCGATAATCGTTGCGTGTGTACGAGGCATTAGACTGAGATGCCATCAAATTTCATGTGTGTGTAAAGGCAGGCGTCACAATACTTTTGGTAATATAGTGTATCTCATGAAGCCTGACGAAAAAACTCCTAGGGCGTTGCAAAAATACTTTGCAATATACATGCATCCAAGGTAAATGTTGCCTAATCCTGATCATTTGGTTGTAACAGCACAACAAGGGGAATATTTTTTTTCTAAACCACTGTTGATCCAATTATGTAAAAAGATATTCAAAAAATACGTGCCTTGCAAGCATGTCAGCATGAAATTGATATAAATAGTCCAAAGCTGACAAGTGAATAGCCATGGATAGTTCTTCTTGAAACCTTATGACATTCAGAAGACAAGGGTGACACCTTGTGGACAAATTGTTGTAACAAAGTGGACATGTGGGAAACAAGCTAACATGAAGTACAGTATTAATAGGGAAAACGAGGTTCAGTTCACTAATCGTTATCTTTAGCAAGATTTATGTTTCCAGCCAGAAAAAAAGCTGTTGCAGAACTACAAGTCATCTCATGCCTCTGACTGTGGGGGTCATACTTGTAACTGTCTGCCTTGCAATGCCTCATCGGACTTGTAGTTCTGCAACAGCTGGAGGGCCGCCAGTTTGACACCAACAGACTATTAAGTATATAGAGAGGCTGCTCCACTTAAAGGTAACGTGAAAAGATTTTATTATTTATTATTTTATTATTTATTATTTTATTATTTTTTTTTATTGGCAAATGGTTAACAATTTTACAAGCATGTTTTCCTCAAGTTATATATGCAGTGTATGTGGTATGTGTTTATGGAATGATTGTATATAATATATATATATATATATATATATATATACACACACACGTTATTTCTCACATTTCCTCTATGAGATAAAAAAAAAAAAGATACTTCTTAGAATTTTTTGGGATATGACTACCAAATGTTAAAAAGATAGGATAGAGAAATAACTTTTCAATGAATATATTTTGTGATTTATTCTTACCAAAGAAGCGTGGAGGAGCGCTATGTAGAGTGCAGAGTGCAGTGGTGCACGATGTGCAGAGTTTGGGGGTGCGCCATGTACAGAGTGCAGGGATGAATAACGTGCAGAGTTCAGGCGTATGCAACATTAGGAGTGCAGTTCGCGATGTACAGAGTTCAGGGGTGCACAACATTTAGGGTGCAGAGTTCAAGGGTGCTCTATATAGAGTTTGGGGATGCACGATGTACAGAGTGCAGAGTTTGGGGGTGCGCGATGTACAGAGTTCAGGGGTGCACAACGTTGCAGAGTTCATGGGTGTGCTATGTACATAGTTCAGGCATGCCCAACATTTAGAGTGCAGCGTTCAAGAGTGCGCTATATACAGAGTTCAGGAGTGCGCTAGGTATAGAGTGCAGGGTTCAATAGTGCACTACGTACACAGTGCAGAGATCAGGAGTGTGCTACTTACATAGTGCAGAGATCAGGAGTGTGCTACATACAGAGTTCAGGTGCACGCTATGTACACAGTGCAAGGTTCAGGAGTGAGTTATGTACAGAGTGTAGCATTCAGGCATGCACTACATAGAGTGCCGAGTTGCGAATTGGCTGATTCTCTTGAAATTATTGCATTTGGCGATGGTACTGACCACCAAACACAAAAAAAAAAAAAATACTCTATGGGATATAATTTACGCTAACATAGGAAGAGAGAGATAGAACAGAAAGAAAGTTCCTATTACTTTTTTTTTTTTGAGATTCAGGGCTCTTGCACACAGGTGGCTGAGCCCATTCTGTGTAATTGCAGACCAGGTGCAATGTACAGCCCATCACTGACATGAATAGTTGTACGCTGCTGTACTCATGTTTATGATTACTGTATAGAGTAATACAGAAGCACACAACTATCCATGTCAGTGATGGGCTGTACATTGCACCTGGTCTGCAATTACACAGAATGGGCTCACCACCTGTGTGCAAGAGCCCTGGACTGATGGGCTGGATGGAGGGAGGAATGGTTGGATGGATGGAGGTAGGGTTGAATGGAGGGAAGGATGGATGGTGGGGGAGGGATAGATGGATGGAGCAAGGGAGGGATGGATGGAGGGATGGTTAGATGCATAGAACAAGAGATGGTTGGTTGGTTGGTTGGATGAGGGATGGATGGTTGGATGGTGGTTAGATAGAGGGATGGATAGAGGGAGGGTCTAACCAGAAATTATCAGTTTATGCAGCTGTATCTCTCCACAGGTGTGCTTAACCACTTTACGACCGCTTACGTTGATACCACTGCGGCAGTGTGGCACGATCCCGCCCAGCGACATAGACCTACGTTGGGCGCGATCACGGCTCCCAGAGCGCGCTCCCGCGCGCCGTGGGTGCCGATTCCGATCGGATTCGGTAGGGAACCGATCAGTCACCAGATACTGACCAATGATTTTTGGTCAGTATCTGGCGATAAGGGGAATCCAAATCCCCAATTTTTTTTTTTTTTTTTTAAATGTGTGGGGTCCCGCCAAAAATGCATACCGGACCATTATCCGAGCTTCCAGCCCGGCAGGTCAGGAAAGGAGGGGGGTGAACGAGCCTCCTGAACCATACCAGGCCACATGCCATCAACATGGGGGGGTTGGGTGGTTTGGGGCTCTGCCACCCCATGTTGAGGGCACCCTGACCAGTGGTTGTGGGGATCTGCAGGCAGGGGGCTTATTGGAATCTGAAAGCCCCCTTTAAAAAGGGGGCTCCCAGATCCCAGCCCACCCCATGTGAATGTCACCCATTCACAAAAAAAGTGTCAAAGTATTAAAAACACTGAAAGTTCCTTTATTAAAGGATAAAAAAAAACAGTATCCCCCCAATTTAAATCCATCATCAATCATGCCGCCCTGGTCAGCGGTGCATGGACGAGGTGACTGAAGATAGATTTACTTTGTGGGGACACGGTTTTTCTATTTTTTAAAAAAAGACCTGTCAAAAACTGTCTCTGTGTTTTTTATTACTTTTTGAAAGTTTCTTGGTTAATGGGTGGGGGGTACTATCTATCTACCCCATACGCATTCACATAGGGGGGGGGCAGGGATCTTGGGGCCCCCTTCTTAAAGCCCGCAGATCCTTGGGTTTGTCGGGATGAGGCCCTTGTCCCCATCAACCTAGGGATAAGGTGCTTTGGGGTGTTGAGGGCATGTGGCCTGATATGGTTCAGGAGAAGGGAGGCATTCGCTTCTTCCTCCACTTCCTGACCTGCTCAACTAATGGTCTGGTATGGATTTTGGGGTTGGGACCCAACATCGTTTTTTTTTTTTTCATTTTTTAACCAGTTCCGGACCGCCCATCATATATATACTGCAGCCAGGTGGCCCGGCTGCCCAAAATCATGTACGTGATTTTGTGCAGGTGATGTAGGGCGTGCAAGTGCCGCCGAATCGCTTCTCCCGCTGAGCCAATCATGATCATGATGGCAGCCGGGACCCGCCAATCGTTCGGAGGAATAACAGAATGGCGGTCTGCCTATGTAAACAAGGCAGACCACTGTTCTGTCATGGAGTAAAAGAGAGATCTCGTGTTTCAGCTAACCTAAAACACAGATCTCTCTTTTCCTCTAGTGCATTCACTCCCCCCACAGTTAGAAAGCACTCCCTAGGAGCATACTTACCACCTGGTGTTAACCCCTTCCCTGCCAGTTTCATTTATACAGTAACAGTGCATTTTTTTTTAACACTGATCACTGTATTTTTTTTGTTTATAGTGCAAAAAATAAAAAAAGCACAGGTGATCAAATACCACTAAACGAAAGCTCTATTTGTGGGAAATAAAGACATACAAACACAGCGTCGCACGATCGCGCAATTGTCAGTTAAAGCCACACAGTGCCATATTGCAAAAAAAGGACCTGGTCAGGAAGGGGTAAATCCTTATAGAGCTTAAGTGGTTGTCAGGATTCTTTTTTACAATTTAGCTGACAGATCAGTCATCCCTTGTTACTGACTTAGCGGCCGGGTTCCTGGCCCACTCCAGCTCCATGCGGTAATTACCACTAAATTAAACAAATACCTCATTCAGCATTTGACGCAAAATTCTTAATGCATTGAACACTTGTACAATTGTTATTGCATTTTAATAGCCGTTATTTACCTCCTAGTTAATTGGCCCCTGATATTTTATTAAGAGAGCCAAATGCTGGTACAGACAGAGCTACAGGAAAGAAAAGATTCATTCTAAAGCCCCGTACACACGTCCCGAATGTCGGCCGAACGATCGGCCGTCTTTTGTCCGGTGCTGTCCTGTCGGCTGAAAACTGCAAAAGACTGCACATGAATTTTGTCGGCCAACAACAGCCGACTGCAGAAGTGATGTCATGTGATGGTTAACTTTCCGTGTTTTTTCTTTTCTGGGCATGCCCAGTCTTGCTAATCAGCTGTTTGTCGGCCGAATTCTGTACTGACTGGGGAACAATCGGCCGTTCTGGTGTTGGCCAACAAAAATTTTAATGCCTGCACAACAGATTCTGTTCGGCCGAAAAGTCTCTGTCGGTTGTCGGAAGCATCATACTAACAAGCCGACAATCGGCCGATCGTTCGGCGGCCGAATATTTACGGCCGACAATCGCTACGTGTGTACGGGGCTTAAGAAACCTCCCATAGCGATAGCCCCGAGAAAAGTAAAGTACGGTATGTCTTCAACGACCGATAATATACATTGCAGGAAGTAGCCTGTGCTCACTTATATGGTGTGAAGGGCAGTGGCGACTATAGGGTCTATTAGATCCCTAATGTCTCCAAAAATATTACCGGTCACCTGCCAAATGCTAGCACATGGGGGTTTACTAACCCCTTGTGCTAGCAATCAAGTAAAAATAAAGAGAAAAGTAAAAAAAAAAATAAAAAAAAAAAAAAAAGACAATAAAACGTATTTAACCACTTTACGACCGCTCACTGTGCCTCTACTGCGGCACAGTAGCTCGTTCCCATCCAGCGACGTAGACCTAGGTCGCTGGACTCCTCCCCGTGTGGGCGGCGCTCGTGCGCCACCGGAGGCTCGCTCCCGCTGTATTCAGTCACAGCGGGAGTCGGACCAGGGGAGGAGCAGCGGCGATCGCCGCTGCCAGTGGCGTAGCGTGGGTTGTCAGTGCCCGGTGCAAGGCAATTAATTTGCGCCCCCTAACCTGCGGACTTTTAGCACTCCGAGTCTCTTCCTACAATAGTACTGACCAGCCTGATTCCTATACTGACCTACCTGTCCACTACGCTAACCTACCTGATTCCTATACTGGCCACTATACTGACCTACCTGTCCACGACACTGACCTACCTGATTCCTACCTGACCACTACACTACACTGCCCACTAGAGCTGCACGATTAATCGTATGAAAATCGCGATCTCGATTCACCCCCCCTGACGATCTAAACCTGACATATGCTCGATTCTTTGCATAGCTGAGGGAGCAGAGAAAACAGCTGTGGAAAACTCCCAGTAACTATAAACAAAATGATTACATTGTATCTTTCCTCCCGCAAACGCCTATCAGCATTAATCTCCCAGTAACTATAAACAAAAATGATTACATTGTATCTTTTCCTTCCCTCTGCCAGGGAGAAAGGAAGTTTAACCTCTTAAAGACTGGACCTTTTTATGACACTTGTTGCTTGCAAGTTAAAATCATTTTTTTTTGCTAGAAAAGTACTTAGAACCCCCAAACATTTTATATATTTTTTTAGCAGAGACCCTACAGAATAAAATGGCGATTGTTGTAATATTTTATGTCACACTGTATTTGCGCAGCAGTCTTTCAAACGCAATTAATAAACTTTAATGAAAAAAAAACGTAACAGTAAAGTTATCCAAATTTTTTTTTGTTACACAGAGAATCGTGATCTTTATTCCAAGCTAAAAAATCGTGATTCTCATTTTGGCCAGAATCGTGCAGCTCTACTGCCCACTACACTACAATACACTGCCCACTACGCCAATGGACAGGTGAGGCACAGTCCAGCTCCGCCCTACCATTTTCATCCATAGGGCGCCCGCTGGACATCTGCCAGCCTAAACATGGCGGCAACCACAGACGGCATGTGATACTGTGTCAGACAGAGTGACACTGCGGGAATGCGCCCCCCAGATGTTGCGCCCCGTGCGACCGGCCCCCCCCTGCATCCCCCACGCTACGCCACTGGCTGCTGCTCTTCCCCGATTGTCGGGGAATCGAGTTTGGAGATCCGCCCGCTTGTGTAAACAAAGCGGGCGGATCTCCTAAGTGACAGATTGCAGGGTTCAGCATAGCTGAACATGCGATCTGTCCCTGTGTCACTCAGTCACCTCCCCCACACACGTTAGCAAGCACCAGGCATACATTAACCCCTCCCTCTCCAATAAAATTAACCCCTTCCCTGCCAGTGTCATTTTTACAGTAACAGTGCATATTTATAGCACTGATTACTGTAGTAATGTCACTGGTACCCCCAAAAGTGTCAAAAATGTCAGTCAAGGGTCCGATCTGTCCGCTGCAATGTCGCAGTCCCGCAAAAAAAAAAAAAATCGCAGATTGCCACCATTACTCGTTAAAAAAAAAAAAAAAAAACACCAAAAATTACAAAAATCTTTCCCTTAGTTAGTAAACGCAATAACTTTTGCGCAAACCAATCAAAATACGCAATTGTCAGTTCAATTGTCACTTAAAGTCGCACAGTGCCAAATAAGTGGCCTGGACGTAAGACAGCAAAATCCTCCGGTGGTAAAGTGGTTAAAAGAAATGTCAAAAAATTGCCGTCACCCCTGTTGCCCTGCACACATGCGTGAATGCACACCCAGGGTACGCACATGTATGTAACCCATGCTCGCACCACATGTGTGATGTATTGCCAGGAAACCACAGAGAGCAACAATTCAAGCAAAAGAGCTTCTGCTAAAGCTATACTGATGAGCTATGAAGGCTTTTAAAGCGCAACCTAAGGAGATTTATGGGTACCGTTGTTTTTTTTCAATGTCACAGGCACACACAATTTTAAGACTTGGCATGTTTGGTATCTATTTACTCAATGCACCCTCATCTTTTATAATTTACCAACAAAAATGGCTATTACATTGTGTTTGCACTAAAATTATTTTATTATATTTTTTTCCTAAAATTGCATTTATTAAACAGTTGCACAAATACTGTATGTGACATACAAATTAGCAACTATTTATTTTTTTATTCTACACTGCTCAAAAAAATTAAAGGAACACTGTGAAAACACATCAGATCAGGGAAAAATCTCATGCTGGATATCTATACTGATATGGACTGGGTAATGTGTTAGGAATGAAAGGATGCCACATTGTTTAATGGAAATTAACATGATCAACCTACAGAGGGCTGAATTCAAAGACACCCCGAAATCAAAGAGAAAAAAAATGATGCAGCAGGCTAGTCCATTTTGCTAAAATGTTATTGCAGCAACTCAAAATGGTACTCAGTAGTTTGTATGGCCCCCACTTGCTTATATGCATGCCTGACAGTTTCGGGGCATGCTTCTAATGAGATGATGGATGGTGTCCTGGGGTATTTCCTCCCAGATCTGGAGCAGGGCATCACTGAGCTCCTGAACCGACTGAGGTGCAATCTGGCGGCATCAGATGGACCAAAACATAATGTCCCAAAAGTGTTCTATTGGATTTAGGTCAGGCGAGCATGGGGGCTATTCAGTGGTATCAATTCCTACATCCTCCAGTAACTGGCTGCATACTCTCGCCACATGAGGCCCGGCATTGTCATGCACCAGGGGAACCAAGGATCCACTGCATCAGCGTAGGGTCTGACAATGGGTCCAATACTTACTGGCAGTCAGGGTGCCATTGTCTAGCCTGTAGAGATCTGTGCGTCCCTCTGTAGATATGCCTCCCCAGACCATCACTGACCCACCACCAAACCGGTCATGCTGAACAATGTTACAGGCAGCATAATGTTCTCCACAGCTTCTCCAGACTCTTTCATGTTTGTCACATGTGCTCAGGATGAAGCTGCTCTCATCTGTAAAAAACACAGGGCACCAGTGGCGGATCTGCCAATTCTGGTGTTTAATGGCAAATGCCAATCAAGCTCCACAGTGCTGGGCAGTGAGCACAGGGCCCGCTAGATGACATCAAGCCCTCAGTCCACCCTCAAGTCTGTTTCTGATTGTTTGGTCAGAGACATTCACACCAGTGGCCTGCTGGAGGTCATTTTGTAGGGCTCTGGCAGTTCTCATCCTGTTCCTCCTTGCTCAAAGGAACAGATACCGGTCCTGCTAATAGGTTAAGGACCTTCTACGGCCCTGTCCAGCTCTCCTAGAGTAACTGCCTGTTTCCTGGAATCTCCTCCATGCTCTTGAGACTGTGCTGGGAGATGCAGCAAACCTTCTGGCAATGGCACGTATTGATGTGCCATCCTGGAGGAGTTAGACTGCCTGTGAAACCCCTATAGGGTCCAGGTATCCCCTCATGCTACCAGTAGTGACACTGACCCTAGCCAATTAAAAAAAAAAAAGGATTGGTCTCCACCTATAATACCATTCCTGTTTTGGGGGTCATCTCAATGTTGCCCACCTAGTGCACCTGTTAATTTCATTATCACCAAAGCAGCTGAAACTGATTAACAACCTCCTCTGCTACTTAACTAATCAGATCAAAATCACAGGAGTTTAATTGACTTGATGTTATACTCTGATTAAAAAGTGTTCCTTTAAATTTTTTGAAAGTGTATATACTGTTCTAGGGGTTTCAATAATTATATTAACAAAAATGAAGAACTTTGTGTGCAAAAAACTAAAACATTTGCTCTAGAGCTTCAGCCCTGAAGAAAGGTTTTGAGAATGACACAAATAATAATTTTCCCAAAGTCTGCTGCTTCAGTGTTTTTAGATCTTTTTGTCAGATGTTCCTGTGGTATACAAGATAAAAGCATGCTGTGTGCAGCAGCCCCCCTAATACTTACCTGAGCCTATCTCTATCCATCGTTGTTGCAGGAGTGTCTCGGCTGCCCGAGACTCTTGCTCCTGATTGGCTGAGATAGCAACGCGGCTCCTTCTGCCATCAATCAACTTCAGTGAGGCAATCAAGAGAGAGAGGACTTAACCACTTTACCTCCGGCCACTGTGCTGCTACTGCGGCACAGTGGCTCGTTATCGTCCAGCGACGTAGACCTACGTCACTGGACTCCTCCCCCTGTAGGCGGCGCGCTCCCGCTGTTTTCATTCACAGCGGGAGTCGGGCCAGGGGAGGAGCGGAGGAGGGGAGGAGCTCTTCCCCGATCGTTGGGGAATCTAGTTTGGAGATCCGCCCGCCTGTGTAAACAGAGCGGGCGGATCTCCTAAGTGACAGGGAGTGACAGATCGGAGTGTTCAGCATAGCTGAACATCCGATCTGTCCCTGGCTCACTCAGTCACCTCCCCCCCACACAC
This sequence comes from Pelophylax lessonae, assembly GCF_965119305.1. Classification (NCBI taxonomy): domain Eukaryota; kingdom Metazoa; phylum Chordata; class Amphibia; order Anura; family Ranidae; genus Pelophylax; species Pelophylax lessonae. The sequence continues at coordinate 72,164,692 of NC_138773.1, read as the reverse complement.
GTTAGTAAGCACCAGGCATACATTAACCCCTCCCTCTCCAATAAAATTAACCCCTTCCCTGCCAGTGTCATTTTTACAGTAACAGTGCATATATATAGCACTGATTACTGCAGTAATGTCACTGGTACCCCCAAAAGTGTCAAAAATGTCAGTCAAGGGTCCAATCTGTCCGCCGCAATGTCGCAGTCCCACAAAAAAAAAAAAAAAAAAAAAAAATCGCAGATCGCCACCATTACTCGTTGAGCGCCGGTTACATAGTAGGTGAGGTTGAACAAAGACAACAGTCCATCCAGTTCAACCTGTGTAGGTATGTGTGGCTGTAATCATCTCCCATACCCCTGAATGTTCTGATCCTTGAGATGTATGTCTAAGAGTCTTTTGAAAGCCACCATACTACCCGCAGAAACCACTTCTTGTGGTAAAGAATTCCACAATCTTGTTGCCCTTACAGTAAAGAACCCCCCGCGTTGCCTGAGGTTAAAACGCTTCTCCTCTAATCGCATTGTATGCCCTCGAGTCCTCATGCAATCCCTTCGAATGAACAGCTTTTTTTCTAAGCTGGGATCCCCATTAAGATATTTATAAATTGCTATCATGTCCCCCCTCAGACGTCTCTTCTCCAGGGAGAATAAATCGAGCGATTGTAGACGCTCTTCATAGTCAAGGTCCTCCAATCCCCTAATTAGTTTAGTTGCCCTTCTCTGGACTCTCTCCAGCTCCAACACATCCCTCCTGAGGACTGGCGACCAGAACTGGACGGAATACTCCAGATGCGGTCGGACCAGAGTTTTATAAAGTGGAAGGATTATAGTCTTATCTCTGGAATGCATCCCTTTCTTTATGCATGCTAATATTCTGTTGGCTTTGGAAGCTGCCGCTTGACATTGCATGCTGTTTCCTAATCTATCATCAACCAAGACTCCCAGATCCTTCTCCATTTTTGATTCCCCCAAGGGCTCCCCTCCTAACGTGTATTGTGTTTTTATGTTTTTAGTCCCCAAGTGCAAAACCTTACACTTCTCCACGTTAAACCTCATTTGCCATGTTCACACTGGCGCGACGCTACTTTCAGGGGCGACCTCCGAGATCGCGGTGCGAGCAGCGCGCCGCGACCTCGGAGCGGCCGCCACAGACTTCATAACATTGAAGTCTATGGCGGTCGCCTCCTGGTCGCCCCAAAGAAGCTCCGGACCCTTTTTCTAGGTCGGAGCGACTTGTGTCACTCCTATTAGAACGGGTCCGTTGCTTCCCTATGGGAGGCGACCTGCGGCGACCTGTGAGGCGACCAGGTCGCCTCACAGGTCGCCCTAGTGTGAACCGGGGCTAAAAAAAAAAAATCTTTCCCTTAGTTAGTAAACGCAATAACTTTTGTGCAAACCAATCAAAATACGCTTATTGTGATTTTTTTTACCAAACATAGGTAGAAGAAAACAAATTGGCCAAAAATTTAAAAAAAATTAGATTTTTACATATTTTTTGGGAGGAATTTCATATAAAAAAAAAAGTTAAAAATATTGTTATTTTTTCAAAATAAACACTATTATTTGTTTATAGCGCAAAAAGTAAAAATCGCACAGGTGATCAAATACCACCAAAAGAAAGCTCTATTTGTGGTAAAAAAAAGGACGTAAATTTCGTTTGGGTACAGCATCGCACGACCGCGCAATTGTCAGTTAAAGTCGCACAGCGCCGAATCGGAAAAAGTGGCCTGGACGTAAGACAGCAAAATCCTCCGGTGGTAAAGTGGTTAAGCTGGATACACACTATACAACTTTTGTTGTTAGATTTCCTTTAGATTTACCTTCAACTATGTAGTGCAAGGGCCTTCCGGATTGCATACAAATTCAAAGTGTTTAGGTTTGACCTCATATTATATGGTTTTGGTAAATCTAAAGGAAAAAATCTAATGAAAATTTTAGAGTGTGTATCCAGCTTAACGGAGCCGTGGCTCGGCTCGGTTGCCCCCATTGCAACCTGCTTGCAGTGGGGGCACTTTAAAGGAGGGAGGGGCCAGGAGAGCCGAAGAGGGACCCAAGAAGAGGAGGATCAAGGCCGCTCTGTGCAAAACTGCACAGAGCAGGTAAGCAAACCATGTTTGTTATTTTTAACCAAAAAACAAGACTTTACAATCACTTTAAGTTTATGCAAAGAGTCAATATTTGCAGTGTTGACCCTTCTTTTTCCAAACCTCTGCAATTTGCCCAATTGTTTCCTGTGTGTCCCTGTGGTGACAGATGTTTTATAATGCGGTAAAACATCTGTCAACGCATATAGTGTGAATTGGCCCTTACAGAACAGAATTCAGAGATCATGAGCCCACATAAAAAACAGTAGGTTTGTTCTTCCCTAGACTGACAACATATAGCAGCTCCGCAATACGATTTATACAAGAACAGCAAGGAATGGGAAAAGGCACAGAGTAGCACTAGTACATTTTATTAAAGCCATATTATAAATTTATATATTAGGCAAATGTATATATTTATTGTGAATAGAATTCAAGTCCTCTTTGATCCTATAGTAGTATGCTTGTTTGAGTTTTAAATAGACAATATTTCAGTTGTAAGCAAAACACAAACTATTTTCAAATGAAGAGTGGTCTAAAGAAAAAATAAACTAAACACAGGAAACTACTTCAATTGGAAGAGGTTTTATAAGGTATTTAAATCAAAATCAGCAGCAAAAGAACCTTCATATATGCACAGACCAAGAAAACATTCCGGACAATGATTGCAACAAATTATGACATTTCCTAAACTGTGTAAAAACGCCATTAGCAGGTTTCATGTGTGTCCTTTGCTTCATCATGAGAAAAATGAATGGGTGTTGAGCAGAATATTCTAAGTTGTATTGCGTATGAGTTTTTGGAAAGCTATGTTGCTGAAAATGGAGAAGATATTAGGGTAACTGGCGCTGCCAAATGCTAAATTAAAATGTAAAAGTGTGTCTCATAGATCTAGGTACATTAAAATGTTCCGAAAAAGTTATTACTGTGGGTGGTGGTCCCTATAATATAACTAATGGTCTTGATGGTAAGTCACAATAAATATTTAAAGATGTCAATAAATTAATAATAAAAAATTAACCATTCATCAATAAATATCACAAATAAATACTTGATAGCAATACACTAATAAGGTAACCCAATCAATAAAAGCAGTTAAGTATCTCAAAAATTCAAAAAGTGGTGACTCTTAAAACAATTGGTGTGAACACTAGGTGGCAGTGTTGATCAAAATTAAGTAGAGATGTCTGAGTGACTAGAAAGTGCCAAATCTAAGTGAAGTGCAAAAAAATGGGTATCTAAGCAAAATCAAATAAATATAGAAACAAGCCAAGTAGTATAAAAATGCATAAGATGTGCCAAGTGGATGATAGAAAACAAATAAATAGGTGAATTTCTGGTGGTTAAATAAATATGAATATAAATAATAATAAATTAGTCCATATTAAAAGTGAGAAAAAGTCCAAAGCAAAATATATGCTCGATATAATAGTCCAAAAACGTGCAATATGGTGATAGGACGTGCCAAAGAAAATCGCATGGATAGAGGGGGTGTCTCCTGGTGTGGATCAGGATGTGGGTGCTGGGTGAGGGAATTCCGTGCTCCCCTTCCTAAAAAGCCCGCACTCACCAGAGAGCGGCACCCCTACAGGGGTAACCAGCGTTGGATAATTGGGGTAAAAACCCGGATGAACCTCGGTAAGCCTCTCCCTTCCTGGTGGGACCAGTGGTATTTCCTCCCTCAAATGGTGGTTAATGGGGATGAGCGATGTGCAAATAGGGTAATGAGCAGCGCTCCAGCAAGGATGATGTCCGGGATTATATGGGTAAAGAAACACTCATATAGTGAAGTACCGTAATGTATGTTCATTTATTAAGCAGATAAAATCAAGTACTCACATTTAAAAACCGGATAAAGCTTCTGTAAGAAAGTAGGGACCGCGAACCCCTCGTATAGCGGTATATCCGGACGCCGTGCGCCTCAACGGCCGGATGTGCGTCTCAAGGTGCGGAACTGACGTGCCTACGCTCTACGCGTTTCGTCATAAGACTGACGTCATCAGGAGCAGCGTGTTGCTCATTACCCCAATTATCCAACGCTGGTTACCCCTGTAGGGGTGCCGCTCTCTGGTGAGTGCGGGCTTTTTAGGAAGGGGAGCACGGAATTCCCTCACCCAGCACCCACATCCTGATCCACACCAGGAGACACCCCCTCTATCCATGCGATTTTCTTTGGCACGTCCTATCACCATATTGCACGTTTTTGGACTATTATATCGAGCATATATTTTGCTTTGGACTTTTTCTCACTTTTAATATGGACTAATTTATTATTATTTATATTCATATTTATTTAACCACCAGAAATTCACCTATTTATTTGTTTTCTATCATCCACTTGGCACATCTTATGCATTTTTATACTACTTGGCTTGTTTCTATATTTATTTGATTTTGCTTAGATACCCATTTTTTTGCACTTCACTTAGATTTTTGACTTAATTATAGCACCTGGCACTTTCTAGTCACTCAGACATCTCTACTTAATTTTGATCAACACTGCCACCTAGTGTTCACACCAATTGTTTTAAGAGTCACCACTTTTTGAATTTTTGAGATACTTAACTGCTTTTATTGATTGGGTTACCTTATTAGTGTATTGCTATCAAGTATTTATTTGTGATATTTATTGATGAATGGTTAATTTTTCATTATTAATTTATTGACATCTTTAAATATTTATTGTGACTTACCATCAAGACCATTAGTTATATTATAGGGACCACCACCCACAGTAATAACTTTTTCGGAACATTTTAATGTACCTAGATCTATGAGACACACTTTTACATTTTAATTTAGCATTTGGCAGCGCCAGTTACCCTAATATCTTCTCCATTTTCAAATATAGTTTTACTATATTTTTGGGGTAGGCTGCAGCCAACCACACAATTAGATCCATTAGCGCGGAATTCTTTCTTCAATGTTGCTGAAAATGTTAGGTTTTAAAGCAAATTAAACAGCCTGACAACAGGGAGCATACGATAGGTTCAATCCACAAAGCTTTAACAAACAGCTAAGGATCTTTTTTTTGGCCAGTTATGTGATCATAACTTCCAAATGTTAATGGGCGCAGCTGAAAATAGCATCCACTTTATATTAAAACAAAAAAAAATAGAATCCTTTTCCTGGTGTATGCTAGTGAGCACTAAATATTCCCCTTCACATTACAACATGCATAGCCATAGTTTCCCAATCACTTAAAATACAAAGATGCAAATCAAATAACTGGAAAAAAAATTGCCTTTAAGTCACAGTAAACCCTAAATGGATGAAATTTAGATCAATGGTGGTGGTAATTATTATTATTTTTGTTTTTTTTTATAAAATACTTGTTTTCACCCATTTTCCCCCTCTTATTTCAGTGCTGCTGATTTCCTTCAATAATTTTCAGACTTTTCCTGTCTCACTTTAGTTTAAGACGCACATTATTGCTCATAACTAACTTCCCGATAACAGTGAACCATGCCTCTGCAATGTGTATTAGCATGGCCACTTGTAATCTCCAGCAGGGGTGCATGTAACAGGGTGACAACTGCATGTAACAGGGTGACAACTGCATGTAACAGGGTGACTGCTGTCAACCTATAGTTATTGACCAACAAAAATAGTTGAACAAGGTTCTTATAAAAATTACATTACCATGTTAAAGCTTCTATGAGATAAGTGATTGGGTTTATATATATACTTTAATGTCTGTATTCTTATTCTGCAACAGTGTTTCTTTAACAGGTCCTTAGCGCAGATCCCTCAGACATATGAAGGCACCTTTATCTGTACAAGAGTGTAAGAGACTAGTTCCAACCACCCAGAAACAATCCGGTGCAGCCGATGGTTAGGCAAAAAGTCAAGTGAGGGCAAAATGGCCCTTGGAGGTCCGGGAGCGACCCTTAACATCACTTCCTGTTCTCAGGGCGATACACAGGAAAAGGGACAGTGTAAAAAGAAAAAATGAAAAGTTAAATAAAAAAAAAAATATAAAAATGTCCCATCCCTCTGCATGCAGAGGTAAACGTATATATGTAAGTCGCACCTGCATATGTAAACTGTGTTAAAACCACACATGTGAGGTATCGCCAAGATCATTACAGCCACAGCAATAATGCTAGTGCTAGACTTCATCTGTAACTCTAAACAGGTAACTTGTAAAAAATGTTAAAGCGTTGCCTATGGATATTTTAAATTACTGTCGTTTTGTCGCCATTCCATGAGCAATTTTTTCCAAACAATTTGCATTTGAAAGAGCGCTGTGCAAATACAGCGCGACATAAAATATTGCAATGATCACCATTTAATTCTGTAGGGTCTCTGCTACAGATAGAGAAAATATATAATGTTTGGGGACTCTAACAAATTTTCTAGCAAAAAATACTAAATTTAAACTTGTAAACAAAAAGTTCCAGAAAAGCACTGGTCAGCAAGTGGATAAGGATCACAAATCGATAGCTCTCAGTAGTCATTCGTTTTGCCGAAGTCTTTGCACTTTTTAACTTCTTAGCGCTTGTGCCTCCCAGCCCTTTAAGAGGTTTATGATGCCGGGAGGCAGGGCGTGGTTTAAGATCACGTGACTGCCATAATTGGCTGTCATGGTGCTCATGTGTTCCCGGAAACTCCCGATCGCAACGTGATCAGGAGCTTTCAGTTAGTCAATGGTAACTGTGCTTGGAGTGTGCAGTACGCGCGCTCTTGGCACAGGTGAAGAGGCAGCAATTCACGCAAATATGCGGCCCCGAGCGCTAAGGACCAGGCACAGAGAAGCCACATATTTGTGTACAGTCAGCGCCTGGGGGTTAATGCCTTGTCCAAAAAAGAAGAAAAAAGCAACTTCAGTCATTTTTGAAAAAAATAAAGTTAGCAGCTACCAACTTTTATTACACACACACTTACCAGTCCAGCACTGTCTTTACCTGGGCTGGTTCTTCACTATTCTGCGGGTCCCTGGGGCCACCATCTTCAATGTGCGAAGCCAGCTGTGACTTCCTGCTGTTTTACAGCCAGCTCCCCACTGTGCATGCGCGAGATGGGTTGCACTCACAGACTGGACCCACAGTCTTCTGGATTGGGTGACATGTCACAGGAGGTTACAAGCGGGGAGGGGGGGCCAAACTTCCACTCTTTTTGCCTAGGCAAGAGAAGTGGAAGTGGGAGCGGGTACCTGTCAGAAATAGGTACCTGTTCACATGAAAAAAAAAAAAATAGTTTACATCAATGGCCAAGGAAGATGTGGGGGGAGGAGAAAGATAAGCTGAACTTCCAACTTTAGGTGAAGTTCCGATTTAAGTAAAAATGAACATGTCACATTTTAAACCACTGTTTTCTCTTTATTTCAGCACTTCAAGGATCTGATTGGCTGCTATAAGCAACATAGACAGGCAGTTCTCCCATTAGACATTGACAAATAAAGCTCAAATACACCTATCCTCCAAACTAAAATGGGTAGATCATGCTTTGCTCTGTTGGTGGTTTCCAAGATGCCGAGTTGGGAAACACTGTCCTAGAACATTTATAAAATAAGGTGCCCTTTGCACAATTACTTATTTTATGTACCATTGGCTGTGCTCACAAGTAAGTCCCCCATGAGGGGATGCACAGCCTAGAATAATGTAAGTAAAATATACTATATTTGAGTGCAGTAAGATCTTTAAAAAAAGGGGACAAACTTCCATGTATTTCCTTGGGTAACGATCTTTACAACTTGTATGACAAATTGTGACAAATAAATTCCACTACAGAATTTCAAATGAAATATTTAAAGGAAGAAAAAAATAAAATAAAAAACTTGGCCGGTCCTTGAAAGTCTTCTTCATCTACAATCGGATATGGTGTTATCATAGATTGCCAGGCGTAGCTACAGTAAAACTGATGGTTTCAGCATCCTAACGTAGTGACATGTCTCCATATTAAGTAGAGTCCGTGTTTTTTTCTCCTAGTTTCCAGTTGATCGCTTTCCTGCAGCACACAGATGAAAAATAGGATTTAGTCTGCATAGTAGGTATATTTATTAGCAACAGCTTTAGACACTGAGAAAATATTACCTGACTTAGCCCACACCACTGAACTCCACTCCGATGCTAAAGAAATCTTTTCCAGAAGTCTGAAGAGAAACCAAAAGTGTCAATCTTGATGGCTGCCAACCGCTCTCACCAATTCTTCCCACTGACCTTCCTCCTTTACAGGATCCAGTAGTGATCTGGTCAGCAGGAGAAGCCAGTGGGAGCCGTGGGGGACCACAGAGGCTGACAATCCCAGAAGTGTCGGTTTCAGTACAGCTTTTGGCAAACAATTTCTTACTATTGGGGTGGAGTACCATCAGCAAGAAAGGCAAGTACGCTCTTTCTACTTTTAGGCTCCATTCACACTGATCCAACTTGTCAGGCGACTTGTCAGCCTGACAAGTGGCGGTCCTCAGGCTCCCACTGTGTAGTACAGGAGCCGTTCTAATAGGTGCGACACAAGTCGCTCCGACTTAAAAAAAGGGTCCTGTACTACTTCGGGGTGACCTGGAGGCGACTTGCATAGACATTCATTTTATGAAGTCCGTGCAAGTCGCGCTGCACGTGACTTCACAGGTCGCCCCCAAAGTCGTGCCGCTTCAGTGTGAATGGAGTCTTACAGGTATGGCTTGCTTAAAAACGTTTTGGCATAGCGACAGGATCGCTTTAAAGGAAACCTGGACTAGAAAGATACATAGGCTGTCATTTTTGCTGAACTTTCTTTTTGTAACCGCTAGGCTGTTATTTTCATTCTGTCTTCAGTTCTACATCACTGACCCAGAACAAGTATTAGGAATAGGATCATGGTTTTCTTTAGTAGTACAGAAATTGACCAGAGATTCAAAAAGGAATGTCCTAATAAAAGGTCAATGAAGGAGATTTATGTTGATCCTGGATAGTATGTTCCAGCTGTAATATGGATAAAACCAGGCTTACCAGAGAACAAGTCAGTACATTTACAGGTTGCACAAACTTTAGAGCACTTGAGTTTGACTATCACAGAGAAGTGCAAATATTTCCAAGATCATAAAATGCTAATTTTTCTTTGACTTCAATAGATGGATGCTTGTTTCTGGTAAGTGACTCAAAGTATCAAGGCCAGAGAACCAGTTTTTTTTCAGACAAAGGGAAGCAATGGAAGCCTCCATATTTTCTCTCTACAAGTTTCCTTTCAAGTTTGGAAGCAGCAAGGATATTGTCACATTTATGCCAGCCATTAAACATTTTCAGGGAATTACAAACATCTTTTCACAATAATGATAACATAAATCAGGGCACCCCACCACTAAGAGGAAAAAAAAAAGTATTTTTACCTACGGCCTTTCCCTGTTATTTCAAAAGGCACAAAAAAATGTAGAAATTAAAAAAGTGTACAAGCAGCGCTCAGTCCTAAAGGTCCATACTATATACATACTGTATAATGGTAGTTAGACAATGGATTCTATTTGGATGGTACAAGAGACAGGAGATCTCGCCCAACACCAGCTTTAGTGTACAAAGTAGTACACGGTACCACCGTGAACAATCCAAGCAACTTATCGGATAGTGTGGACCCTCCAATTAAAGAAAGGTCACACATGCGTTAATGATGGAAGCTCCAAAACTCCTGATTATTCCCATATAGGAAGGGATGGTAACTGTAATCCAATGTTCTAATCAATCAGGGTAAGGGCATCCACGCATTATCAACCAACTCAGCCTTCCATAGCAGCTGCTATGGACAGCACCAGGACCAATTTAACAATCTTACACCCTCTCCAAAGGAAAGAACATAGACTAAAAACACTCCAAGCCTGTTTTCTCCATTAAACAAAAATGTTTGGTTCTGCACACATTCTGTATAATGTCTGTTTCTAAATGCAGCAAGAATTCACGGTTACTTCAGACAATAAGGCACACAGGCAGCCTTAACTCCTAGCACATTTCTTTTAAAGGGCTCACATTGATTTGATGCTGATCGAATATACAGAATGGGTCATCGCTCCAGCAGGAGTTATGCCCCGTACACACGCGTCGATACTTGGCCGTGAATTTTCGGCCAACGTCCGATCGGCCGATTTTCGGCTTGTTAGTATGATGCTTTCGACAACCGACTCCGACTTTTTGGCCGAATAAAATCTGGTGTGAAGGCTATAAAATTTTTGTTGGCCGTCACCACAACGGCCGATTTTCCGTCAGTCAGTACAGATTTCGGCAGACAAAAATCTGATGAGCAAGACTGGGCATGCTCAGACATGAAAAAACACACGGAAAGTAAACCATCACATGACATCACTTCTGAAGTATTTTTGTTGGCCGAGAAAATTCGTGTGCAGTCTAGAGCACATTTCAACCAACACAACAACACTGGACAAAAGACGGCCGATCGGTCGGCCGATAATCGTTGCGTGTGTACGAGGCATTAGACTGTAGCACTCATCTAAACTGCAGATGAAAGCTTCACCCACCATACTGATAAGTGTAGAATGTAATAACAGACATAGAAATGCCAGGCAATAGGTTATATCTGCCCTCCAATAGGCAACATGCCATCCCCTCAGTCAGCGCATGAAAGCCGCACACTCACATTGTGGTGCCTGCACCATACAATCTTTGTACAATCAACTTTAAATTTACCAAATCTATGTAATATGAACACCTAATTACCTATCCAATCAATTTAAATCCAAACAGGAGTGTTCTGTTAGCCGGAGCATGTTACTCGTAAATCCAAACAGGAACACCCTTGTTGCACTACATAGCTGTTAGTAAATCTAAAGGAGAAATGTATAATCAGACTGTAAAATGTGTGGTGAGCTTTAGACAAACCATCCACAATTTAAAAAAGGCTGCCACGTTTAGAAAAAGGTACATAGACCTGTCAGATAAGCCCAAAATGGCCAACTCCAGGCTGCTGCGATAATCATCCCCTCTTTCTTGCATGGGTACATGTTTGTTTGACTAGGGGGAGAAAAGAACAAGTACTGGATTTCTCTCTTCTCTTGCAGCCTGTCTCTCCTCACATACAATGCACGACTGCCCGATCTTGCATTGTACATGATGACCTCAAGAGAGTTGTGGCCAGCTGAGCAACCAAGTGCAGCAACTTTGGGAGACTGGTCACATGGAGGAAGAAAAAAAAGCCTGAAGGAGTGAGGAATAAGGTAAACAAGCCAAATAAGCATTGAACCCAGTTTAGGGGGGAAACCCCACTGCATGCGTACATTTACCAGCAGCCTGGATTCAGGTTTTAGTGTCGGGTCACACTTGTGCGATGCGGGAAGGCTGCGAATTCGCAGCCTGTTCCCGCATCGCAAACGCACCCATGGCAGTTCACACTGCCATATGCGATACGCTGGGGGTGTCAATGAAATGTTAACGACACCCCCAGATTGATCGCATATCGCAGTGCTATCTTTACAGTTCGCACAGGATCGGATCGCACAAGTGTGAACCAATCCTGATGCGGCTGAAAAAAAGGGTCATGTGTGACTTGTGTGGGTGCAGTGCGAATTTAGCCATACAAAGTGTATGGCTGGATTCGCACCGCACAGCCGATCACATGTAATGAAGGAGCAGTGCGCTCCGATATTACATGCGATCGCCGCAGCCGCAAGAGTGTGAACCGGCACTTAAAGTTGAGCTGAGGTTATAACCCAGAGTCAGATGTTCCTCACTATACTGCCTGTTCAACTTACAAAAGCACCACAAGTTGCAGGAATTACACAATGGCTGTCTACAGATGAACATAGCATCCCTAGTAGGAGAAAATGACATGATACAATACACAGAAATATTTCATGCCTTTGTATTGGGCACTAATTAAAGCTGCAGCTGGTAAGAGAGAACATCACTGACAAGTGGCCAGGCATTGAAAAAAACCAGGAGCATAAAATATGACATACATCTGTAGTGTACCCCAGACACTAAGTGGGTTCCCCACACCGTGCTAATTTAGAACAAATACAAGTTCATTAAACGAAGATGAGGAGCAGATTCAAATATAGTATAAGGGGAGAAGTGGTCTTATGCAGAAAAACAAACAGGGCGCTCCTACCGTCATGAACTAAACATTTTCTTTAGTTTGCTTAGGAATCCCTCCTTGTTTTCCCCTGCCTGCTCAGCCTCAGGACTCTCCTTCCCAGCTGCAGAGCTCTGTCGGGTACTGCCTAGTGGGCAGAAAGAGTAGAACAGGTATCAGCCCAGTACAATACGAGTCAAAGCAAACTAGAACTCATATTCTAATAGAAGAATTGTCCCTGTATTACCCTACCCATAAATCTGGATTTTATTGTGCACTGCAAAAATGACAAAATGAACCCACGTGAGGGCTGTACAGTAATAAAAACAGTTTCAGACACTTTGAGGCCTAGCAATCAGATTTTTGCAATGCACATTTAGAAATTTTAAAAAATGAATTTGGTTGCAAAGTGAAGCATTGTTTTATTTAGAATACAATACTTACCACTGCTATCCTTTTCTCAAACTACGATAGTATAAAAGATAAAGCTGCTATCAAGTATAACATACGAGAGATTTCAGCAACCCAACTCTGTCCAAATGCCACACACTGGATAAAGCTCTAGTTCTTCTGGTGAGTGCTTAAACTTGTCTGTCCTCTTCCACATCCAACATATATTTTGCCTATTGGGACAGCCCATCAAAGTGATGGTTTTGCCTATTGGGACAGCCCATCAAAGTGATGGTTTTGCCTATTGGGACAGCCCATCAAAGTGATGGTTTTGCCTTTTGGGACAGCCCATCAAAGTGATGGTTTTGTCTTTTGGGACAGCCCATCAAAGTGATGGTTTTGCCTATTGGGACAGCCCATCAAAGTGATGGTTTTGTCTTTTGGGACAGCCCATCAAAGTGATGGTTTTGTCTTTTGGGACAGCCCATCAAAGTGATGGTTTTGTCTTTTGGGACAGCCCATCAAAGTAATGGTTTTGTCTTTTGGGACAGCCCATCAAAGTAATGGTTTTGTCTTTTGGGACAGCCCATCAAAGTGATGGTTTTGTCTTTTGGGACAGCCCATCAAAGTGATGGTTTTGTCTTTTGGGACAGCCCATCAAAGTGATGGTTTTGTCTTTTGGGACAGCCCATCAAAGTAATGGTTTTGTCTTTTGGGACAGCCCATCAAAGTAATGGTTTTGTCTTTTGGGACAGCCCATCAAAGTAATGGTTTTGTCTTTTGGGACAGCCCATCAAAGTAATGGTTTTGTCTTTTGGGACAGCCCATCAAAGTAATGGTTTTGTCTTTTGGGACAGCCCATCAAAGTGATGGTTTTGTCTTTTTTGGGACAGCCCATCAAAGTGATGGTTTTGTCTTTTTTGGGACAGCCCATCAAAGTGATGGTTTTGTCTATTGGGACAGCCCATCAAAGTGATGGTTTTGTCTATTGGGACAGCCCATCAAAGTGATTGTTTTGTCTTTTGGGACAGCCCATCAAAGTGATGGTTTTGTCTTTTGGGACAGCCCATCAAAGTGATGGTTTTGTCTATTGGGAAAGCCCATCAAAGTGATGGATGAGTAGGAATGTATAGGGACCAGGAGGAATCTGGCGAGCTTCAGCTTTATCAGAAGTGTCAGAGTTTGTTTCCGTTTAAAAAACTTCCAAGCACCGAAATCTACCACAGGTACGTGTAAAACACCCACCTGCCCTTCATATCTGCATGCAGCTTTTTTTGTAAGGCCATTAGCGAAAGCCTAAGGAAAATGAGGGTATTATAAACTGCCTATGATTATGGGTGTGTTTCTGTTACTAAGGCAGAATGTAAAAAGATATAACCATATTGTGGGTAGATTTTGAGTTCCAGAGCATTTTAAACATTTATTCTGTAATCAATATTCCATGTATCCTCAAGAGTCCTATAGCTTCAGCTTTACCTGCTGTTGTGTTAGTTAAGCCATTCACTGTGCCTTCCACATCCGCTTCATCCTCCGCAAAGGTCAACATCAACGTCCGCTGTCTGTCTGACAGATTTCTATGGACCAGGAAAGAAATGGTAATCAAAGATCAGCAAATTGAGGCAACTTTTTGTCAAATATATTTTTAGGGTATTTGCAAGGTTGAAGTTACTTCATCTGCAGCACTAGAGGGATCTAAAGAGAAGACAAGAGATGGGTAGCTCCTGTTTCCCACTACAACATAAAACCCATCTCTCTCGTCTTCCTTTGAATTCCTTCCAGTGGTGGTCGGGAGAAGTTGCTGGAAGAAGATGTAAACACACTGTCATTGATTTACTAAAACTGGAGAGTGCAAAATCTGGTGCAGCTCTGCATAGAAACCAATCAGCTTCCAGGTTTTTTAAACAACAAACATGTTATACTTGCCTCCTCTGTGCAGTTGGTTTTTGTGCAGAACAGCCCGGATCCTCCTCTTCTCAGGTCCCTCATTCCTGCTCCTGGCCCCTCCCTCCTATCGAGCTCCCCCACAGCAAGCAGCTTGCTATGGTGCACCCAAGCTGCAGCTCCAGGTGTCCATTCAGACACAGAGTTGCCGTTTGGCCCCATCCCCTCTCTCTCCTGATTGGCTTACTGACTTTGATTGACAGCCACGGGAGCCAACTAATGGCACCGCGGCTGTATCTCAGCCAATCAATAGGGAGAGTTCCAGGAAGGCTGATCACAGCCATTACTAGTATAAAGAAAATTAATACAAAAGTCAGTATATATCTTATAGTTTGTGTTTTTACCAAAGACATGTAGCAGAATACATTTTAGCTAAATTTATTAAGAGCTTTGATTTTTTTTTTTTTTATTATTGGATAAGGTTTTATAGCAGAAGTCTAAAATATTTTTTATTTCAAAATTTTTGGTCTTTTTTCGTTTATATTATAAAAAAATAAAAAACCCAGTGGCGATCAAATACCACCAAAAGAAAGCTCCATTTGTGTGAAAAAAATAATTTAAATTTGGGTACAGCATTGCATGGCCACACAATTGTCAGCTAAACTAGTGCAGTGCTGCATAGCAAAAAAAAAAAAAAAGGCCTGGTTATGAAGGAGGTAAAACCTTCCGGATACAAAGTGGTTAAAGTGGAAGTAAAGTGTTGTTAACAAACAAGTTACTCTCTTGACATGCCGCTGGTGCAAGGATGAATTTAACCACTTCTGGACCAGAAGATTTTCCCCCTTAATGACGAGGCCATTTTTTGCAATTCGGTACTGCGGTATTTTAACAGACAATTTTGTGGTCGCATGACGCTGTACCCCAATAAAATCAATGTCCTTTTTTTCCCCACAAATAGAGATTACTTTTGGTGGCATTTGATCACCTCTGTGATTTTTATTTTTTGCACTATAAACAAAAAAAAAGAGCAACAATTCTGAAAAAATAAAAAAAACACAATATTTTTCACTTTCTGCTATATCACATTCCCAATAAAAAAAAAAATGTAAAAATCTAATTTTTATATCATTTTAGGCCAATTTGTATTCTGTACAAAAACCTTCTCCAGAGTGCTCTGGACCTCAGACTGGGCCGAAGGTTTACCTTCCAACAAGACAATGACCCTAAGCACACAGCTAAAATAACGAAGGAGTGGCTTCACAACAACTCCGTGACTGTTCTTGAATGGCCCAGCCAGAGCCCTGACTTAAACCCAATTGAGCATCTCTGGAGAAACCTAAAAATGGCTGTCCACCAACGTTTACCATCCAACCTGATCCAACCACTGTATTTTTGGGTAAAAAAAAAAAAAATCCCAATAAGCAAATTTTGGTTGGTTTGCACAAAAGTTATCATGTCTACAAACTAGGGGAACAATGTCATTTTTATTTATTTTACTAGTAATGGCGGCAATCAGCAATTTTTAGCGGGACTGTGACATTGCGTTGGATAGTTTCAGACCCCTAACTGACATTTTTGAGGGGACCAGTGACATTACTACAATAATTAGTGCTAAAAATATGCAGTTACTGTATTAATAACACTGGCCGGAAGTGGGTTAACCAAGGGGCGATCGAAGGGTTAAATGTGAGCCTAGAGTGCGTTTGTCAACTGTGGGGGGGGGGGGGGAAATGGGCTTGTGAAATCAACACAGAGACCTGTGTTCCTAAATAGGAGGAAGACAGGAGCTCTGTGTTGATAGCTGAGAGAACAATGGTCTGCTGTGTTTACAACAGCAGACCGCCATTCTCTCTACACAGGGAGTGACCGCGGGTGGATCGGGTTCCCCGCTGGTGAGTGGCCGTGCACTCGCCCCTAGGATCGCTCCCGCGAACCGCCATACAGGCATGGCGATTCGCGGGAACCTGCTGACCTCCGGCGGCTGGTCGGCAAGTGGTTAAGGGTATTAAACCCAATAACAAACATTATAATGCAGCTTACTAACTCTTCAATGTGATGGCTGTATTTGTTTCCTTTTTTAGGCCTTCTTTCTTCGCCTGGTGATGCAGACAGCAAGTCTGTTTTTCCACAGCACAAACTCGCCAGCAGAATGGATCAGTTTACATAAATGAGACAAACCACTTAACACTGGAAGGGGTGATTAAAAGGAGCTTTATATTATTTATGCAAAACCTTTACCCCAAATAGAGAAAAAAAAAACAGTTTGCTGTAACTGCTTTCCTCTAAAGTGTGAGCTGGAGTTGGCCTTTAATTTGTTAGTGGTTCTACGTCTCCAAACATATTTAATACTCCCCTCTCTCCTGAACCTCCTGTTCTCATTTCCCCAGAGTTGTCTCTCACTAATACAGGAGGTATTGTACTGGCCAGATCACCAGACGAAAACAGAGACAAAAAAAGCCAAACAAACAAAAACTAATGCAGCCACCACATCCTATGTTTAGTAAGCTGCAATATATTGGAGTTTTGGGTTTAAGGCCGCTTTAACTTCCATGTACATGAGAAGGGGTTAAGTCATCCTGGACTTGCCAATCAATATGGCCAAGACACCGAACCTGGAAGACGACTGGTATGTAAGCTTAGGAAACAGAACAAGGCTGAAAACATTGGATCATATTACCACCGGTCACAATGTAAGCTTCAGTTTCACTTTAAGATGCTTATAGCCACATCCCTGATCCACTGACCTTGGAATCTTAAGCTTAATGTGAATATAGTGATCTCCATAGCCATAACTGTTCACTCTTGGTATGCCTTTGCCGCTGATTCTAATTTTCTGATCTGGCTGCGAACCAGGCGGGATCTGAGAATATGCAAATGATAACCACATAAAATTATACACGTATAACTCATTTTAGATTAACTCAGTGTTTCAGACTAACAGCTAAATAGAAAAAAAAAAAAAAAACTTACAACAACATTGATGGGTTCATAAAGGCCTTGTGCTCTGGAAGTGCCTCCGAGGACAGCTTGTGCGATGGAAACAACCAGGTCTGAGTGGATGTCTGCTCCATCTCGTCTGAAGATCGGACTTCTCTGCACCTGTAGCAATAATAATAGTAAAATGACATCTATTTAGAAGAAGAGGGCTGCAGGTCCGGCCAAGAATTAGGGATTATATCTGCTGGCTCAACTGAGTTCACCAAGGTATCACCCAGGTAAATCAGGTGATAAAGTATCAAGGTCTCAATTTACAGAAGGAAGAAAACATTTACAATAAACCTGTTGACTTTACAATCTGCTTAGAGCAGATTTCAGTTTCAATCTATGTAAATATCAGTTTGCTGCAGCCTAAGATTAACTGTTCAGTTCTTCCTAAAACTAAAGTGGACCCGTCTAACAATGCTGCTGGAGTATACGCACCTTGTGGTGCCTGTAGTAAGTTTCTGTGTTATTCTGCCTGTGCAGCTGTGGTATCCTTGCAAATGCCACAGGATGCACACAGTTTACAGGCATACCCCACTTTTAAGTACACAATGGGACCAGAGCATGTATGTAAAACGAAAATGTACTTAAAGTGAAGCAATACCTTTTTTTATTTCTCAATCCATGTAAATACACTAGCTCCATAGGAAATCTTGGTCAGCTTGACATGGCATTGCTCCCAAACCATGTGACAAGGACACCAAGCTTGGGGAACATGTTAAGGGGATCCAGGACTATGACATAGTAGATTACCTAGGCAAGCTGGCCAGCTACAAACAGGATATGTTGTAGTCCTGGGTCCCCTCTCGGTGCTCCCCAAGTTTGGTATCCCTGTCACTTATGGTTTGGGAGCAGTGCCATGTCAAGCTGACCAAGATTTCCTATAGACGCCAATGTTAAAAACCGGGAGTAGTGTCATGCCAAGCTGAACAAGCTGTCCCCTTACTCGCGAGTGTACTTAAAATTAGTGTACTTAAAGCGGGGTATGCCTGTATACAAGGCCTCACCCTTTGCTGTTCAACAGTCTATTACATTTAAATAGATTTAAGCCAACCACAGACTGTTTGAATCTCAGCCAGTTCAGCAGGAACCGGCCAAAATTCAAACCATGTATGGACAGGTTGATTGTACCCAAGTCAATCAATCATCGATGGTCGATACAAAGTGACCCTAGTGGTATGTATGCTTACCCCTAGTACATCTTATATCTGTATGTAACTTGACGATAATGAACGTATAGTTATTTAATGCCATGTATCTTCTTACAAGCATAAACACAAACACAGCCTTTTCCACCAGACCCCTGAAGAAGGGTACGCTTGAAACGCGTTGGGTCTCTCTGGAATGCACGTGCTCACGTAGTCACTTTATACATGAACGACCTCTGCTAGCTGTGATTGTTCCTTATAACCAAGGAATATCTATTGTATGTATGTCTTTATGCTATTTTAACATGTTTGTACAATAAAATTATATTTTTTATTTATATTTGTATATTCATTTAGATACTCAGGTCGCCCACATAATCCCACATCCTTAGGGCTCTTTCACACGGCCGCTCCGATTTTTTATTCCGCTGCGGCACTTCTTTTTTTTTTTCAAGGACACGGATGACACTTGTGTCATCCGCTCCGTATGTCCGCATATCATCCCATCCGTTTGCGGATGATATACGGACATAATGTATGTCTATGGGGATTGCGGATGTCAGCGGAAGACACCGCTGACATCCGATTTTGCATCCTTTCCGTTTTTTAAAGGGAAGAAAAATAGGGTTCTGTTCCGTTCCAAAAAGTGGAACAGAACTGAAAAGGACGAAAATCAAGATGTCAGCGGATGCTCATCCGCTGACATCCGCAATCCCATTGACATGCATTATGTCCGTTTTTCATCCGCAAAAAAATGGGATGAAATACGGACATACGGAGCGCCCGTGTGGAAGAGCCCTTAGGGGAATTCTTTTTGCTACAATTTTTGGGATGATAGCCACCTGCATCTAGGTATTCATGATAAGGCATCTGTATCTATACAAGTCTATCAATCGATCAACTTGGGTACACCCAGCATGCTGGATTTTTACATGCTATTATTGCCAGTGGCTAAAACCACTAGCAATAATCACTGTTTTCCCTGCAGGGACAGCTCCCCCCCCCCCCCCCCCCCCCGCCCAGGGGAATACAATAGCTCCGCAGGAGGGACTCCCCCATCAACACTGCCTGGGTTGATGGGGGAATCAATTAATTTCCTTTTCTGCTACCCGTGGTTGCAGGAAAGAAAAATCACATCTATGGCTGGCTTTACATTGGACCTCATTTTATATTTTTGCCTGCATACAATTAAATTAGTGTTTATTTTGATAAAAGTTGCTTTTCTAAGCAGCTGTTCCGCCTTGGTCCCGAAGGAATGGCATTGTATTGTATTCCATGCTGCAGGGTCCCTAATCAGCTGTTGACTCAACTCCAACATAAAGATTGAACACAGAAAAAAAAAAGTGCTACAAAAGTGACACCACTTGCTGCATGACATCCTTTATTGAGCACTGAAGGTGTGAATGCAGAAAAGCATCAAGCCATTGCTTGCCTCAATTTGGAATATTTACAAAGGTTTTATTATTTACTATATTTACTATAAGTTTTAGTGTGCAGAACGCAAGCCATAAACTGACAAACTTATTAGTAATATATGCTACTCCCATCACATCCTCTATCGTTGTCCTTTTGAAAGTTTAAAAGGATCAGATCACTTAACATTTTACACCCGTAAAAACTAGTTTCTTTATATCTCTACAGATTCCAAGATGGGTGTTTTAACATTTTAACCTGAAAACATGCCCCCAGAACAAGCTCTGTGAATTCTCAGGCTTCTTGCACAGGATACTCCTGTTTGAGCATCTACTTTTTCAGACTTTTATTTTTGTATGCATTTGCGTGTATTTACGTGCATTTTCCTGTATATGCGTTCGTGCAATTTCAAGCACACACATGCATTTTCGCGCAAAAAAACATTCTCCTGTTTTTGTTCTGCACAATATGTAAATGGACATTTGCACACATTTGCGCTCATGAGGTGTAAATTACGGACCAAAAAAGAATTTTCTATTTTTATATTTTACTGAAAAATGCAAGCCGCTTGTTTACGTTCTTGTGTGCATAGGCACATTACAATTAATGGGCTGTATTTTAGCTCCGTATAAAAAAAAAAAAAAAAGCTGTACTGAGCTTTTTTAAGCTGCAGTGTGCAAGAGGCCCAACAAGGATTTTATTTATTTTCCAAAAAATAATCATCCAAAAGGGTGCGTCTGAAACTGCATCCACATTTGACAAATGAAAAGCCTCAATTATCTACTCCAGGAAAGGGAAAACTCATTATTTACACAAGGATGTTCTTAAAAATTTTAGAAAATGTGGTCAATAACGCTAGACTCACCTACCCTAACTCTGTCCATTGTAAACCTAAATGAGCTTTTTAGCGGTACTTACCAGTAAGTTTTGTTTCACACAACTGCGAAAATGCACAAGATTTGCTGGGTTTCCCCGCATCGCACGGCATCCTTGCGATCTGCTGCGGATGTCAACGTTATCTTAATGACACCCCAAAACAGATGGCAAAATATAGTGCGGTTGACAGAATCGCATGGGTATGAACACCCATGCGATGTGAATCAGGTGTGGGAGGAAAAAAGGGTCCTGCACCATTTTGGTGCAGATGCGATGCAAATTCAGCCATACAAAACGTATGAATGAAATCTCACCGCAAGACATCGCATGACATGTGCACAAGAATGCGGTGCGATTCCTGTGCGAATCACGCACAGTGTTTTCCCACGCACCAGTGTGAACCTAGCCTAAAAGGCAGATAACACTAAGGTATTAATATATAAACAAAAGCATAAAAAGGTACAAATCTTATTATCCCAACACCCCTAATGCAAGTAATAAGTGCCCAGGTTCATCTCTCTCTAAATCAATGTCTTTCCGGTGCCTAAATTCTGTAACTGAAGGGTCAATACTGTACTAACATTCCAGGATATTAGGCAATTTTCCTCTGAACTATACCCCCCCCCCCCTTCCACAAAGTTTCTGTTGTAACGTGTGGCACATTCCAGTTACTGTAAAGCATTGGAGTTAGTGCTTTTTTACTGTTATATACTTTTTTTTTCCTCTTTAGCTATTGTGTTAAAAGAGAAGTATGGGGTTTGGGGTTATTGCCCAGTTATACTTACCTAGGTAGATGCAGCATCAGTCCAATGCTGAATCTAGCACCCGGCGCCTCTACACTGGGAACTGAGCGATCAAACACCGCCGATCGTTCTGACAGCTCCTCGTGCAGAGGGCTATTGACTGTCAGTCAGCAGCTCTCCGCTCTGCCTCCTCCTCACTCACGGGAGTGCTAAGCTGTAAAGGGGACGGGGAGCGGCCGGCTCAGGATCTTAGCGGCTCGCTGAGAGGCTAAGCCGGGTATCGGTCCAGGCACCTGGCAGATCCAGACTTCGTGGTCGTGATGACACGGTGCCTGGACCGACATCTGTGAAATCAGCAGAGAGCAAACTTCAGACCACTCTCTGCTGAAAACAGGTAACAGGAGTGCAGAACGACCTGCACTCCTGTGATCCATAGGAGATGTACAGCCAAACGAGCTTTGGCTGTACATCTCCTTTAAATGTTTTGCTTGAACCAACTGTTAACATGCTGTCTTATACTTTGATAACTATACAATTCCTAGATCCGTAGGATTTATCACTGTTTGTAAAATTTAACCGATTATTTCTCAATACTTGATTTAAAAACTGTCTCGGAATATTTCTTCGTTGGACTTGGTACTCTGTGTTGCTCAACAAAGCATATCAAGCAAGTATGATGCAAGACTATGCAAGCGAAGAGAAGTGCAGTGTGAACCACTGCCCTCTTCTGACAAAAATCAGAGCTGAAGCTAAAAGTTCTGAAATTTCTTAATGTGGATCTACACTGCTTCTGGGCACTGCAAACCAAAAATGATATTTTATTAATTTCCAATATACAAAGCAAACTCACTCATCCATGCTTTACTTTGCTGAGAAATCATCCTGAAAAACACTCCCTAGCATTTCTGGCCGTTGCCATATTGAGTGAGGGCAGATGATTCATTTAGCATTTACTTTTTGGAATCCATCTGCCCTTAGCTCAGACATGCAGGCAGGAGAGGGTGTGCTTAGCTGAGAAAGCCCCTCCCGAAGACTCCTGGGATGTATGAAATCAATGGCATGGAAACCAGGAAGTAACTGAAGTAAAAAAAAAAAAAGAAAAAAGTTTTAAACACAAATAGAATATACTTCCCTATCTATTTACTGATGCCAGCAGCATAAGGCTTAAAATGAGTCAATGTTTATTTAGAGAGTGAAGTTCCACTGGAAGTAAGCAAAAGATGATGCATATTTCTTTCCTGCAACCACAGATTGCAGGAAATAAAATTGCTCGATTCCTCCATTAACAGAGTCAGTGTTGATGGGGGGAATCCCTCACACAGCACTAGTGTGTTCTGCTGGCAGGGAGCCTTTCCTGGTATCTGGCAGAATTCTCATGCAAAAAAAAAAAAAAAAAAGAGACAGGTTGGTTGTACTGCGGTCAGTCGATGGATCGCCTTCAGTACAACCAGCCTGCCCATAGATGGATCGAATATCAGCCAATTCCTGCTGAACCGGCCGAGATTCGTGCTTTCTTTGGTCGGCTATAGCGCCTACAACATATTCTCTTTAAAGAGCAAAACAGGTCCCACCACTTGAAAATACAAACTAGATAAGTGTTTCTCAACTCCAGTCCTCAAGGCACACTAACAGGCCAGATTTTAAGTATTACCTTGGGGAGATGCAGACTAGAATACTGTAATCACTGAGCAGCAAATTATATCACCTGTGATAGATTTCAGTTTTCTTGCAAACCTGGCCTGTTAGTGGGCCCTGAGGACCGGAGTTGAGAAACACTGAACTAGATTATCAGTCAAGTGCACCTACCCGAAATGTGATGAAAATTTCTTTCTTCCCCACTGGCATTCGAACAGTCTGTCCATCCTCCACACCTGGATGGCAGAAAGAAAGCATATATTAAGACTGTATACTGGTAACACACTGTGAATCTTACATAGCAGAGCTTTCTGAAAACAGTAGGTATATGCCTATCCCACATTTATCCCCTATTTCTTGGATAAGGAGTTGGTTCCTTATTTTGGCCATGCAAATGATTTTTCTTTTCGTCCATTGGACAAGCTTCATCCAAAACTACTGGTTTATATAGCCCAGGTACAACAAGTTCAGGTAGGAAAGCCCTACTCCACAGAAGCCATGGTTTTCATATACTGAACTAATAATGGCCAACAAGTTGTGTATGCAGTTTGAAATAATGGCTTTACAACATTAGAATCCCTAACTCATGGGCTGCATATTGGGTTCAGGGCAGCAATTCTAAATGTTGCTGCTTGATTGTGAGTGACATCCCCCATCGTTACATAAGGGTTTAGCCGAGTCAGAGACTAACAGCTTCTATCTTTGGTTTCTCACACTATCATGCTGCTTTCTGAAAAGTCCCTTTTACTGAGGAGGTCTATTGCCATGGCACTAACCAGCAGGAACTGGCACAGTCACTGTCTTCTTCTGTTTGGTCTGTCCACTACCCCGGCAGGACAGACATGGATTTGTCATTGTGCTCCCCTTTCCACCACATCGTCGACATGTTGATCTCATGACAAAGGGGCCAGTGTTAATCGTCTCCTACAAAAACCAAAGAGTATTGTTAATTTCATTCATTTCAAGCTGTACTAGAAGTAACAGGTCGCACAAAAAAAATCTTCTTTATTTAGTGCATTAAGAGAAAAAAAAGCAGGAATTTGACACACAAGAATCATATATCCTTCTAACACTTAAAGGTAATGTGAAGTTATTATGTACAGAATATCTTTTACTCATTATGGTCATGACAAAGTATAAAATATAAACTTACTTTCTGTCTCTTTTTTGTCATATAAATATGATATACATGAACATTTTGCATTCTCTTTTTGATCCAGCAGGTGGAGCTTCAGGGCCCTTTTTCTATGATTTATTTGATCTAAAAAGCCTGTTTTAACCACTTTCAGACCGGAGGATTTTCCCCCTTAATGAGCAGGCCCTATTTTGCGATTTGGCACTGCGGTAGTTTAACGGACAATTGCGCGGTCATGCAACGCTGTACCTAAAAAAAAATTTTTGGTGGCATTTGATCACCTGTGGGATTTTTATTTTTTGCGCTATAAACAAAAAAATAGCAACAATTTTGCAAAAAAAAAAATTATATTTTTTACATTCTGCTATAGAACATTCCCAATAAGCGTATTTTGATTGGTTTGCGCAAAAGTTATTGCTTCTACTAACTACGGGAAAGATTTGTCATTTTTGTTTTTTTTTACTAGTAATGGCGGCGATCTGTGATTTCTTGCGGGACTGCGACATTGCGGCGGACAGATCGGACCCCTGACTGACATTTTTGACACTTTTTGGAGTACCAGTGACATTACTACAGTAATCAGTGCTAAAAATATGCACGGTTACTGTAATAATGACACTGGCAGGGAAGGGGTTAACCGTATAGGTGATCAGGGGTTAAATGTGAGCCTAGGGGAGTGATTCTAACTGTGGGGGGGTTGGGCTTGTGAGATGATCACAGAGACATGTGATCCTATATAGAAGGTTCCATAGCCTCTGTGATCATCCGAGGGAGAAGGACAGACTGCTGTGTTTACAACAGCCATCCGGCGGGGGAAGATTGCCGGTGTCAGGCGGCAATGGAAGCCGCCTGACACCTGCACTGGCTTCCCCGCTGACGATCGGGGGCGGGAGTGCGCTGCAGGCAGCGTGCGCTCGCCCCCTAGCCCCTCCAAGGCAGATTTATTAATGCGATTCTGCCTGGGAGAGCCACTTTGCCGACGTAAATATACAGTGCATAGTCGGCAAGTGGTTAAGAATGCAAAATAGCTCCTGCAGAAATTGACACAAGTGAATGACTTATCGCCAATCTGAAGTTTCAGTCAGACAAACTGTGGCTCAAAGCAAGCAACATGTGTTTTGATGTCTCTTTACCAAACCCATAGTGATCGGAGAATCCTCTGAATAGTTTAAAAGCCAATAAAACTAACTAAAATAGATTTTTTTCCCCCAAAATATAGCAGTTTCCTTCTAAGGACTTTAAAGTGGAGTTCCACCCATTTTAATAACTTGGATTACATAGATGTATGTAATCCCCTTTAAAACTACTTTTACCTATGGAAACTTTTTTTTTTTTGCTAGGAAATACCTTTTTTCTTCTTTATTCATCCTCACTTCCGGGTCCAGCCGCCGATCGGCGATTACGATATTCGGCGATTCGCAAGGGCTGCCTGGATGTATCTCATGGAATCTCATGGGATGAAATCTCGCATTATTACACAGGAGTCCTGAGCTGTACTCGGATGTATTGGATTGAGTCCGTGCTCCGCATTTCATCCCATGAGATACATCCCAGCAGCCCTTGCGAATCTCCGAATTACGTTATCGCCGATCGGCGGCCGGACCCGGAAGTGAGCATGAATAAAGAATAAAATAAGGTATTTCCTAGCAAAAAAAAAAAGTTTCCATTGGTAAAAATAGTTTTAAAGGTGATTACATACATCTAAAGTTACTAAAATGGGTGGAAATCCACTTTAAGAGGTCACGAATGGAGTACTAATCCAGGATAGAAATCACCTCCTTTATTATTCAGCTGCCTCTGAAAATGGATCGGGTGTCGGCCCTGGTTGCAATAGGAAAACATAAAAGAAATGGATCTGGATGGCAGCACTCTGATGCAAACACCTGTACTACTGCTCTGTAGTACAGGTGTTTGCATCGGAGTGCTGACATCCAGTTCCATTTCTTTTAGGACTTTAAGAGGTCATGTGATAAATACCGCAATCTGCTGTTCCTACCATGCCGGTGCCATTGCAATAGTGGCAGTGCTGAAGTTTTGTGCCAGGCTCATTTCCTTTTCCATTGCACCTCTGACACGTGTCTGTGATGTTAATTGATATCTCTTTGTTGACTCCCTTGGCTGCCTGGATAAATGTAAGGTCCATGATGTACTGCATGACAAAAGAAGTGAAAAAAGGTAAATCCAGATGAACTGTACAAAAAGAAAAAATGTATGCTATATGACTTTCCTAATAATAGAAAAAAATCAAAACTGCAATGCAAGCCAGTGACAGTTTACTACTCAAACTGATAACAAAAATGTAAAAACCAGACCCCCCCATTCCCCACGACTCACATAATGTAGTATAGCTGCAGTACATAATACCTTGTATGTGACAAAGTAAAGTTGCAGTGCTTGGTAGCTTATATGTGGAAGAAGAAAAAGCGCCTCTGAGTGTAACAGATAACACTTTAATACACAAACAACGAGCAGACTTACACTGGGGATGACATGTGTCCTCACGACTCGGGGTCTCTTGCTGATCCCGCGGCTCGTCCCGACTTCCGACTGTCCAGCAGCAGGGAGATGACGCCAATGGGGGGAGCCCAATCAGGAGAGGTAAGTCAATGCGAGGCTGCGATGGAACGCATGCCTCGCTCTTGGACCGCACTGAGCGTGGTGACGTAAGGGGGCTGGTAACGTGTATCGGAGCATGCGCAGTTGTGCTCCTTCGTCAGACCAATTGGTGGGGGAAGGAAACTGATCTGACGAAGGAGCACAACTGCGCATGCTCCGAAACGCGTTACCGCCCCCTTACGTCACCACACTCGGTGTGGTCCACGAGCGAGGCATGCGTTCCATCGCAGCCTCGCATTGACTCACCGCTCCTGATTGGGCTCCCCCCATTGGCGTCATCTCCCTGCTGCTGGACATTCGAAAGACGTGACGAGCCGCGGGATCAGGAAGAGACCCCGAGTCGTGAGGACGCATGTCTTCCCCAGTGTAAGTCTGCTCATTGTTCGTGTACTAAAGTGTTATCTGCTACACTCAGAGGCGCCTTTTCTTCTTCCTTCTCTACCAGTTGGAATTGCTTCTACAATTGCCAAGAGCTGCCCTCAGTGTTAATGTTCTGCACACCACCAGAAGTCCACCCACCTGTCTGGTTTTCCTTCCCCCACCAAGACAAAATTGGAGGACTGGTTTTTCAAGCAGAGGCGCACAACAAACATCCCTCACAAAACTAGTTGCTTATATGTGATTAATCAATAGAAGTACAAAATTATGACCACAGCTGTGTTAACCAGAAGTTCTCATAATCCCTCAGCCACTGCATTCCCTGAGATAAACACAATGCCATCGTGTTATTTACCTTGCAAGCAAGTATGTAATACCACAATCTCCGTTTTCTGCAGATCTGTACATTACCAGGTTAATACAATTCCTTGCTCTTTACAGCAGCATGTTAGAAAACTCTGCAACACATCAGTGTGCGTATCTCACCTACAGCCTAACGAGCTAAACTCACCTCCTGCGGCTGTTCAAACATATTGTTGAAGTCACCAAATGGAGACTTGCCAGTAAACTCCCCAAAGATCCTGCGGAAAAGTTCTTCTGGATCTACGGTGGGGCCGCCCCTCCAATACTGCTGTCCACCTCCGCCGGCACCTGCTGCAAAATCAGCAGTGCCATATGCGTCATATTGCTTGCGTTTCATTTCATCACTTAAAACCTAATGGAAGAAAAAGGTGTACAGTTATAAACAACACAAATATTAATAAATAGAATTATGTAGAGGAATTCAAATAATGCAAGATGGATCAACTCACTTCAAAAAAAGGAATTAAGTCATTAGCTTTCTTTTTTAGGCTTTCTTTCCTTTATTTTCATTTTGTGATCGGGCCAGTAAGTCTTTTTTTTTTTTTTTTTTAAACAGAACAAGCTTACAAGACTAAGACAAACCACTTACCACTGACAAAGATACTTACAATGGTCAGATTTTATGTAAAACCTTTATCCCAAAGTGAAAAAATAAGGTTTGCTGTAACTGCTTACAGTGGAGAAAATAATAATTTGATCCCCTTTTGTAAGTTTGCCCACTTACAAAGAAATGAAGGGTCTATAATGGTTATCACAGGTGTATTTAAATGATAGAGACAGAATATCAACCATAAATCCAGAAAAAAAAAAATGATACAAAATTATATAAATTGAGTTGCAGTTCAGTGAGTAAAATAAGTATTTGATCCCCTATCAACCAACAACAATTCTGGCTCCCACAGGCAGGCTAAAGTAAGACCCCATACACACGCAACGATTTTCCGCCGACCGGTCGTCCGTCTTTTGTCCAGAGTTGTGTTTCGTTGGTTGGAATGTGCCTAGACTGCTTCAGAAGTGATGTCATGTGTTGGTTTGCTTTCTTTGTGTTCTTTCATCTCTGAGCATGCCCAGTCTTGCTCATAAGATTTTTCCCCATCTAAATCTGTACTGACTGCACGAAAATCGGACGTGTTTTGACGGAGGACAAAAATTATATAGCCTGCACACCAGATTTTTTTCGGCCGAAAAGTCGGAGTCGGTTGTCGGAAGCACCATACTAACAAGCCGAAAATCGGCAGATCGGTGGTCGGACGAAAATTCCCAGCCGAATTTCGACACGTGTGTACGAGGCTTAAGTGGTCGTGTGGTACACAGATTAGTCCTGTCAATTTAGAAAGGTGCTCTTAACGACAACTCATTATGTGTATAAAAGACTCCTATCCACAGAATCTCTTTCTTCCGTTCAAACCTCCCCATCATGGGCAAGACCAAAGAGCTGTCAAAGGACACCAGGGACAAGATTGTAGACCTGTGCAAGGCTGGAATGGGCTTCAAAACCATCAGCAAGAAGCTTGGTGAGAAGAAAACTGTTGGATTGAATATTCACAAATGGAAGAAATTCAAAATAACCATCAGTAGCCCTCAGTCTGGAGCTCCATGCAAGATTTCGCCTCATTGGGTAAGGGTGATCATTAGAAAAGTGAGGTATCAGCCAAGAACTACACAGGAGGAGCTTGTGAATGATCTCAAGGCAGTTGGGACCACAGTCACCAAAAAAACCATTGGTAACTCAAAACGTCGCCATGAACTAAAATTCTGCAGCACCCGCAAGGTCCCCCTCCTCAAGAAGGCACATGTACAGGCCCATCTGGAGTTTTCCAATGAACATTTAAATGATTCAGAGAAGGATTGGTAGAAAGTGCTGTGGTCAGGGGAGACCAAAATCGAGCTTCTTGGCATTAACTTGACTTCTTGCAGTGTTGGAGGGAGAAAAATGCTGACTATAACCCTAAAAACACCATCACTACAGTCAAGCACGAAGGTGGAAACATGGTTTGGGGATGTTTCCCTGCTAAAGGCAAAGGGCGACTATGCTGCATTGAGGGGCCAATGGATGGGGCCATGTATTGTAAAATCTTGGATGAGAACCTCCTTTCCTCAGCCAGAACACTGAAGATGGGTCATGGATGGGTCTTCCAGCATGACAATGACCCAAAACATACCGCCAAGGCAACAAAGGAGTGGCTCAACATGAAGCACATTAAGGTCATGAAGTGGCCTAGCCAGTCTCCAGATCTTAATCTTTTAGAAAATTTATGGAGGGAGCTAAAACTTCGAGTTGTCAAGCAACAGCCAAGAAACCTTAATGTTTAGAGAAAATCTGTAAAGAAGAGTGGACCAAAATCCCTCCTGAGATGTGTGCAAACCTGGTAACCAACTACAACGTCTTATCTCTGTGCTTGCCAACAAGGATTTTTCCACCAAGTACTAAGTCATGTTTTGATTGGGGATCAATTATTTATGTTACTGACTGAACTAACTCAATTTATAACATTTGTTTTATGCATTTTTTTCGCTTTTTTTTTTGTTTGATATTCTGTCTCTATCATTTAAAATACACCTATGATAAAAATTACAGACCCTTCATTTCTTTGTAAGCGAGCAAACTTACAGAATCGGCTGGGGATCAAATAGCTATTTTCCCCACTGTATAAAGTATTAGCTGGAGTTCAGCTTCAATTTATTCATTTTATTTATCTAAATCTGCTAGTGCATCTAACATTGCCCTCCCCCTAGATGACCAATGCTGTCCAAAGGTGCCCCTGCGCTCCTTCACCCAGAGAGGGGGCACTGTAATACATGATGTGTGTTGCTAGCCAGATCACCAGGTGAAAACAGAGGAGAAAAAATTCATTCCTAAAGGCTGGTCCATATTAGTATTAGAGAATGGACAGGATGGAGCTGTGAGAAATATCAGAAGAGTTTGGGGCAGGTTTCACTGCATGCACAAATGGCCTATATATAGTACAGATACAGGAGGAGCAGAAATTGATATTTTAAAAATTGGATAAGATTTTAAATTATGGAATAGTGTTCGTGGACTGCACAGAGTATTTAGGTGAACCTTACAAGTCTGCATGAATGTCACAATGCACAGCCTAGGTGCAATTAACCTTTTTCTATAAGATAATAAATCTTAATTTAATATGTTTACTCCCACTTTCACAGATTCATTTTGACTGGCTGCTTAAAGGGTCTTGCTTGGATCCCCCACCCCAGCCCTCGTGAACAAAAGGAGTAAATACCTCATAAGCTTCAGCCAACTGAGAGAACTTCTCCTTGGCCTGAGGATCTTCTTTGTTGGTGTCAGGATGGTATTTTTTGGCCAGCTTAAAAAAAAAAAAAAAAAAAGAAGTAGAAAAAGAAAATTACAAATATTTGTTTAGATGTATCAACATGAAGCTGAAGTCCGAGATAGGTTATTATAAAAAAAATAAAAAAATAAATGCAATGGGGTCAACATCAATGCAAGTATCAAATGCCCATGTTGGCATAGATGTAGAGGATTTTGGTTTAATACCTCTATCCTCACTTTAGCAGGCTTCAGTGCTGTCCCTGATGTTGTGGGGTCTGGGCGGTCCCTCACATACAATGCAGCACTACAAAGTACAAGCACGTACAGAATACAAGGTGTGTGTGATTTTATATTCATTACACACATATATATATATATATAGTGCCACCCCTATATGTCACATGGCAGTGGAAGCAGGGGGGTTTACACACACTCCACAAGCAGACTGTCGGCATTTGATCAACAGCGGCCCAGACCCCTGGAACTTCATAAACCAATCCCTCCAGGGATAGAGAAAATAATCGAATGGATAATCGAATGGAGCATAGTCTGCGCCCCATTAACTTCAATGGAATGGAGGGGTAAGATTCCTGATGTCTCATTCAAAAGAACCTGACACAAAGCATTTATACTACACAGGGGACTTTTTGTTCCCTATGCAATATAAAGTTAGTGTAAAAAAAAAAAAAAGTTACATAGTTACATAGTAGGTGAGGTTGAATAAAGACAATAGTCCATCCAGTTCAACCTGTGTAGGTGTGTGTGACTGTAATCATCTAACATAGCCCTCAATCTCCTGATCCTTGAGATGTAAGTCTAAGAGTCTTTTGAAAGTCACCATACTACCCGCAGAAACCACCTCTTGTGGTAGACAATTCCACAATCTTGTAGCCCTAACAGTAAAGAACCCCCCACGTTGCCTGAGGTTAAAACGCTTCTCCTCTAATCGCATTGTATGTCCTCGAGTCCTCATGCAATTCCTTCGAATGAACAGCTTTTCTTCTAAGCTGAGATCCCCATTAAGATATTTATAAATTGCTATCATGTCCCCTCTCAGACGTCTTTTCTCCAGGGAAAATAAATCGAGCGATTGCAGCCGCTCTTCATAGGTAAGGTCCTCCAACCCCCTAATCAGTTTAGTTGCCCTTCTCTGGACTTTCTCCAGCTCCAACACATCCCTCCTGAGGACTGGCGACCAGAACTGGACAGAATACTCCAGATGCGGTCGGACCAGAGTTTTATAAAGTGGAAGGATTATAGTCTTATCTCTGGAATACATCCCTTTCTTTATGCATGCTAATATTCTGTTGGCTTTGGAAGCTGCCGCTTGGCATTGCATGCTGTTGCCTAATCTGTGTAAAAAAAAAAAAAAGAAAAAAGCTACACCCAAGTACTTGGAAACCTCCCCAAAATGTTGAGTCCACCCCGCCCCCACAATAAAGCACACACAAAACAAGCACACTGGTCAGGGGTGCCCATGTATGAAAACATCCCTTGCGCTACACGTTCCATATTGTGGTGCCCATCAGAGTGAGAGTAATAATTCTAGAGCGGTTATTTATAGTACACTCGAAGATGATCACCTGTAGGGGCTTTTAAAGTGTCGCCTACCGATATATCGTTTTGCTGGTGCACACAATTTTAAAACTTTTTGGGTAATGATTTGCTTTGCACAACCCCACTCTTTATATTTTACCAAAATTTTGGGTAATAATACATTTGTGTGCCCTAAAATAGTGTATTTTTTACTGAAAATTTACGCTCGATAAACTCTTACATGAATATCACGTGACAAAAGTATTGGAACTACACCTATTTTATTCTCCAGGGTGTCTGTGGTCAGAAAATATATAACATTCTGGAGTTCTAACTAATCTTCAGGCCTAAAATTAATTTTTAAACTTAAGAAAATAAAAATAAAAACGGTGTTGGCAGTGAAAGGGTTTAAGCAAGCTTGGGATGTGCATTTTTCCCCACAGCACCGCATATCACACCAGTGTTGTGGCATGCATGAGATACATAGAAAGCAATTGTTTTCTAATGCCCTCAGGGTGACTGGTCTTGATCCAGTATGGAAAAATGCCAATCACCACAGTCTGTGTGAACAAGCCTTAGGTTTCATGTACACCAGCAGTTCCTAAACTTGAGTTTAGGAGCTTTTGCCGATTTTTGCCAAAGCTCCTAAACTCAACTCCATAAAAGCCTGTGAGCTCATATACATATACAGTAGGCTTTTAGCAGAGTTTAGGAGCTGCTGCGGTTAGGTGAGGTTCAACCTCCCTCTCCTGAACTTGGAAGAATCACGTTCAGGATAGAAGCGTTTTGACCAACAGCCGCGGGAAAACGCAAAACGTAGCAAAACCACAGAGAGATTTTGCCGCGGCTGTAGTAAATGTAGGCAGGGTGTAAATGAAGCCTTAAACTGAAAACTTAAAGTGATACTAAAGTCTTGTTTTTTTTGGGGTAAATATACCAAACATGATATTATACTTACCTGCTCTGTGCAGTGGTGTTGCACAGAGCAGCCCAGATCCTCCTCTTCTTGGGTCTCTCCCTCCTGCTGAGTACCGCCACAGCAAGCAGCTTGCTATGAGGATACCCGAGCCAAGCCACTGCTCTGTGTGTCCATTCAGACACAGAGCTGCATGTCGCCCCAGCCCCCTCTCTCTCCTCATTGGCTCACTGCCTTTGATTGACAGCAGGAGGAGCCAATGATGCCAGCTTCTGGCTCAGCCAATGAAGAGGGAGAGTCCCGGGCAGCCGAGTCTCTCATACAACATCGCTGAAGCGAGAAGGGGCTCAGGTAAGTATTAGGGGGGCTGCTGCACACAGAAGGTTTTTTTTATCTTAGTGCATAGGATGCATTAAAGCCGAGTTCCTCCTGCACCTGTACAGTACAAATACTGTAGCTGCTGACTTTTATTAGGACATTTACCTATCCAGGAATCCTGCGATGTCTGCACGCCAGCCGATTTTCGGATCAGCTCTTGGGTGCTGCTGCAAGGATATTGCACAGAGAAGTCTCTTACCTCCTCTTCTGGGGTCCCCCACAGGTGCAGTCTACACCTCCTCTCCTGTGTGTGCCTCTATTGCAGTAGGTGCACATCGCTAGAGGGGCACATGTGTGGGCGCACTCCCGAGCCGGGCTGTGCGTGTCCATAGGCACACACAGCGGCTGTGCCATCCAGCCTGCTCGCTTCTCACAGGATTCGACTGACAGCAACAAGAGCAAATGGTTCCTGCTGCTATTTGTGTATCCTGTGAAAAGAAGGAAAGAGGGGCTGCAGACGGGTACAGCACTGGCTTGAGTGAGGACTCAAGTAAGTGTTTAGGAAAGGGACTGGGAAAAAGAAACAGCAAATGGAAGGTTTTTTACTTAATGCAGAAAAACTTTTTGACTTTAGAACCACATCTATGTTATTATTCATTCTAACCATTGGATAATTAGATTTACACTAGATGTAGTTTGTAGAGAAGGCCTTGACTCAAGATCCACACTTCAGTGGATTGTGCAATTCACAACAGGAAAATAAAGCTGACCTGCAATAATCAATGTCAAGCCTCCAGACATCAAATGGACTCTGGACACAATGTACTATGACCATACTATGACCAGGTCACGTGAGGAGAGCGGTGAGGCTGTCCTGATTTATGGCCATTTTTTTTTTCTTTTAAAAGCAGAATTCTCCTTAAAAAATGTAAGACACACTGCTCCCTCCTCCCTGCTTGTAACTGAGTACAGCTTTTTTTGGGGGTATCAGTATCTGCTCCCACTTCTGCAATCCTCACCTTGGTGAAGATGGTGTCCTTTAGCCCCACCTCCTCCCGCAACCTCCTGGGGCGTCACATGTTCCAGGACACTGGTATAATATATCCAATCAAATGGCTTATAAACTATAAAGGTGGCCATACACGGATCAAAATTCATCTGGTTCAGCAGGGACCAGAAATATGTAAATCCACGAGTGGGCAGGGTGGTTCTATGTAAGTTGATCTAATGATCTGTCTAAGTTTTTCCCAAACGATTAGTGCAGCTGGCTATAGCTGGTAACACTGTCCATTGTACTCTGATGGTGGGGAAGGCTCCCTGCTGTCAGAATACATTATCATAGCAGGAAGGATTCCCTCAGCCACATCAAATGTGCAAATGGGGGAATGGAATCTTTTTTTTTTTTTTTTTTCCACCAGCAACAAAAAAAGATCAATGTATGGTGAAAAAAAAGCAGGTCTGTGGATTTTCTGTTGCTTTTGACCATCATACACATAAGTTGTTAAGGTAGTCTGGGAAGTCAGCTTATTTGAATATAACAATAATTTAAAAGGACATTTATCCATCCTGCCTTACCCCCTACAGCAGTTTACTTACTAGAATACGGCAGTCATGACTTGCCCAATGATTACATCCTGCACTGGCAATCTTCCTCTCCATTGTCTGAGCCTGTACAGGGGGATCTTTATAGACTTCTACGGGGCCATCTCCAGAGACAGGTGATACTCAAAAACATACCCTTAAAAGCCTGAGGACCCAATGCATGCACACAGCTGGAGGTGGATCCCCATAGAAGTCTGAGGACCCAATGCATGCACACAGCTGGAGGTGGATCCCCATAGAAGTGTGAGGACCCAATGCATGCACACATGTGGAGGTGGATCCCCATAGAAGTCTGTAGACCCAATGCATGCACACAGCTGGAGGTTTTTCTCCATTGATGTCTGTAGACCCAATGCATGCACACAGGTGGAGGTGGATCCTCATAAAAGTCTGAGGACCCAATGCATGCACACAGCTGGAGGTGGATCCCCATAAAAGTCGGAGGACCCAATGCATGCACACAGCTGGAGGTGGATCCCCCATAGAAGTCTGAGGACCCAATGCATGCACACAGCTGGAGGTAGATTCCCATAGAATTCTTTAGATACAATGCATGCACACAGCTGAAGGTGGATCCCCACAAAAGTTGTCTGAGGACCCAATGCATGCACACAGCTGGAGGTGAAAAAGTGTGCAGCTGCAGGATGTAGACATTGTGGCAGGCCACCGCTGCAAAACTCCGGTAAGTACGCAGTTGTGGGGAGCGGTTGGGTAGTTTAGATCAGTAAGGCCCAGCAGGGTGGACAATCCCAGAGTTACACTTTAGTAAACCCATTACCTGGTAATAGGCCTTTTTTATTTCTTTCTGGCTTGCATTCCTTGGGACCCCCAAAACCTGGTAGTAGTCTGTTTTGTTGCAGGCAGATGAACTTGTGTGGAATTGTGAGACGTGCCCTGTGTAGACTGGAAACAAACCACAAGAAGAGTGATACAAAAATGACATCTCTACACAACTAAACCATTCACACAGAGGGCTAATCTTCCATTTCTAGATCACATAAAGCAGAATATATCATAGAAACATTGTGCAGCCCCCTACAATGCACCAATTCCGCAGGGGGGGGGGGGGGCAACCTGCCTGCTACAAGGATCAGAGGGCAACTTGATCACAACAGGCATAAACAGAGGGCAACTGGACTACTGTAGGCCTAATCAGACAGCAACCTGACTGCTATGGGCATACTCAGAGGGCAACTTTATAGCTATAGGCATTATCAGAGGGCAACCTGCCTGCTACAGGGATCAAAAAACAACTTGATCGCTACAGGCATAATTAGAGGGCAACCTGACTGCTATGGGCAAAATCAGAGGGCAACCCAACTGCTATGGGCAAAATCAGAGGGCAACCTGACCGCTACGGGCATAATCAGAGGGCAACCTTTGATGCTACGGGCATAATCAGAGGGCAACCTGACCGCTACGGGCATAATCAAAGGGCAACCTGACCGCTACGGGCATAATCAAAGGGCAACCTGACCGCTACGGGCATAATCAAAGGGCAACCTGACCGCTACGGGCATAATCAAAGGGCAACCTGACCGCTACGGGCATAATCAAAGGGCAACCTGACCGCTACGGGCATAATCAAAGGGCAACCTGACCGCTACGGGCATAATCAAAGGGCAACCTGACCGCTACGGGCATAATCAAAGGGCAACCTGACCGCTACGGGCATAATCAAAGGGCAACCTGACCGCTACGGGCATAATCAAAGGGCAACCTGACCGCTACGGGCATAATCAAAGGGCAACCTGACCGCTACGGGCATAATCAAAGGGCAACCTGACCGCTACGGGCATAATCAGAGGGCAACCTGACCGCTACGGGCATAATCAAAGGGCAACCTGACCGCTACGGGCATAATCAAAGGGCAACCTGACCGCTACGGGCATAATCAGAGGGCAACCTGACCGCTACGGGCATAATCAGAGGGCAACCTTTGATGCTACGGGCATAATCAGAGGGCAACCTGACCGCTACGGGCATAATCAGAGGGCAACCTGACCGCTACGGGCATAATCAAAGGGCAACCTGACCGCTACGGGCATAATCAAAGGGCAACCTGACCGCTACGGACATAATCAAAGGGCAACCTGACCGCTACGGGCATAATCAAAGGGCAACCTGACCGCTACGGGCATAATCAGAGGGAAACCGGACCGCTACGGGCATAATCAGAGGGAAACCGGACCGCTACGGGCATAATCAGAGGGAAACCGGACCGCTACGGGCATAATCAGAGGGAAACCGGACCGCTACGGGCATAATCAGAGGGCAACCTGACCGCTACGGGCATAATCAGAGGGCAACCTGACCGCTATGGGCATAATCAGAGGGCAACCTGACCGCTACGGGCATAATCAGAGGGCAACCTGACCGCTACGGGCATAATCAGACGGCAACTTGCTCACCACAAGCATAATTAGAGGGTAACCTGACCGCTATGGGCATAATGAGAGGGCAAGATGTGGTTGTAGAGCTGTAGAACTACAACTTCCAGCATGCAGTTGGAGCCTGCCAGTACCAGAGGCATGCTGGGAGTTGTAGTCCCACACAGAGGATTGTCAGTTCCTGCAGCATGCAATGTAACCTTGAGCATGTCGCACACATGGGTAGCCGAGGGCGCTCACTGCCTTCCACTCACCTCCTGCGAGGCCCCGGGCCCCCACTGCTCGCAGAGCCAATAGCTGGGCCCCCTCGGCCCGGGACCATCGGTGTCCCCCCGGCAGCAGCTGCCCCCTCACCCCGGACACTGCTACTGCGAACCAGCGCGGGGAGCAGCGAGCTGCCATCTTGCCGGCAACCATTGACAGCGCGCATGCGTGACAGGCACACACGGGGAGGAATGTCACATTGTAGCAGCTGGTTCCGGCCACCAGGGGGGGCCGGAAGTGATGTCGGCGAAGGGATATGATTTGGGCGGGGCGAACTGAGAGCCAGGAAAAAGGGAAATGTTACTGTGATACATCAGGTGTATGTGTGTTAGGGGTCACATGGGGGAGAAGAGAGAGCTCAGTATTACAGGGTGACTAGGGGGTAAGTTACTAATACCACTGTGTGGTAATGAAGAAGAGTGAGAAGGTGCAGTGTTAAGCTGGATACACACTATACAACTTTTGTTGGTAGATTTCCTTTAGATTTACCTTCAACTATGTAATGCAAGGGCCTGCCTGACTGCATACAAATTGAAAGTGTTTAGATTTGACTTTAAATTATATGGTTTTGGTAAATCTAAAGGAAAAATCTATAGACAATTGTATAGTGTGTATGGCCCATTAGCATTAGAAGGTGCAGTAACAGTGTTATAGAGAGGTATGGGGTATTGTTAGTGTTGCAGTTTGATAATTGGGGGGAGGGGTGCTCATTGACAGAGGGGTGCAGTGACATTGTGGCAGGTAGGGTTACCACCTCATGCCTTTAACCCAGGACACATATGAATTACACAGGTTCTGTGGCTGATTAAGGTGGTAAATAAACTCACTTAGTGCCTTATCTGCAAAAAATTAGCCTCAGAACATGTGTAATAAATATGTTTCCTGGTGTGAAGGGATGAGGTGGCAACCCTAGCTGCAGAGTGCGCAGACCTGGGTGACAGGACATGCAATGTCAGCAAGATAGGGTGACACGGGTTAGGGTTGCCACCTCATCCCTTTAAAACGAACACATAAATTACACATGTTCTGAGGCTAATTTAATGCAGATAAGGCACTAAGTGAGTTTAATTACCACCTTAATCAGCCACAGAACCTATGTAATATGTGTTCCGTTTTAAAGGGATGAGGTGGCAACTCTACATGAGGGTGCTGGGCAAGGAGCATTAGAGGTGTCAGTGCTATGGAGAGATGGGTAGGTGCAGTGTCAGTGCTATGGAGAGACGGGTAGGTGCAGTGTCAGTGCTATGGAATAAATAATACATTTTTGCCAATTCAGGGGCAGAAGGTATTAAATACGCCCATTCTTTTTTACTCAATATTCCCTTTTTTAAACCTTTAGTGATCAGTTTCTGAAGCTCTCTTTTATAACTTCCTAATGGATTAATAGATGGAGGAATAAGGTCCATGCACACTGGGCTTAAAAAACGCTGCTTCTAAAGCCCCGTACACACGTACCGATTGTCGGTCGCAAATATTCGGCCATTGTAGGCTTGTTAGTATGATGCTGCCGACAGCGCATTTTCAGCCGAACAGAATCGGGTGTGCAGGCATTAAAATTTTTGTTGGCCAACACCAGAACGGCCGATTGTTCGTCAGTCAGTACAGATTTCGGCTGACAGACAGCAGATTAGCAAGACTGGGCATGCTCAGAAAAGAAAAAAGACAAGGAAAGTTAACCATCCCATGACATCACTTCTGCAGTCGGCTGTTGTTGGCCGACAAAATTCATGTGCAGTCTTTTGCAGTTTTCAACAGACACGACAGCCCTGGACAAAAGACGGCCGATCGTTCGGCCGACATTCGGTACGTGTGTACGGGGCTTAAGGGAATTTTTTTTCTCCTGCCTGTGGAAGCAGCTCAATGTTATCCTACAATATGTGTCCCTACACATTAGGCTCCATGAACACTGGCTTAGAAATTGCTGTTTGTACAAGAGTTTTGTGTTCTGCCTGTAGAAGAAGTTCAATGTTATCCTATGGGTCCATGCACGTTAGAGCAGTTACAGGCATTGTGACGTAACCAACTCACACTGCGCTTGAGTGCTTTTGTCAGTATACCGCTTCCTCCAGTCAGAACATAGATATCCGATATTATAGTCACATAACATACAATATTAAACCGACAAATAGCTTGTATTATATCTGGAACTGTTTATTGAACAAACTCACACAAAATAAATATCCCACAGGAGGATATCCCCCTCCTGATTATATTGCCCTAACAATACAAACTGCACACGGGAATATAATTACCATAGCTAAACAACAACCACATGAACAATAACCCAGATATTTACCCAAAACATCACACAATGGTTTAGATAACGAGGTACAGCTGACTCATGACTAATCCCATTATATAGGATCCTCCAAGGGTTAATCAAATTAGCCATCAGACAGAAACAATAGGTGAATGGGAATCCACACCTAGACATTGCTTGAATTAATCATGATCTCACTACAGGTCAGACTTACCGGCATCAAGCTCATAAAGTACAATACACATTATTACAAGTGTAAACACACATCTTAGCAGACAATAGGTCAGTTAATTAGCACAATTAACAATGTGTGGAAGTCAGGTGGTTGAGCTGATGATATTAGCATCTGCCATGAGTCTGTGTGGAGCAGTGCTTACAGGTAATGGGCAGCTAGGCCCTAACAGGGACCCTGGGCCTATAGTCCCAAAGTCTGTGTGTCTTGGGGAGACATGGACTTTAATCCAAAGTAACATTACTCTAACGGTCCCCCCAGCATACACCTCACAGAGAGTAGTGTTCTTTTAAAAGCCAGGGCCCATAGTCAGTAGGCAAGAGGATAGCCTGCAGTCCAAAAGCCTCTGTCCCGGGTGCGTCTATCACAGGCATATTTTAAGCTCAACGCTAAGAGGCAGGAAAAAAAAACCTTCTGGTTTACGTTCCTAATTGGAGATTTCTGGCAGAAAAAGACGCAAAACCCTTCTAAACTTTGTACAAAAAATGCTCTATATTAGCGTTTTTTTCTGCCACAGGAACTGGAGTTTTTTTTAAGGCCAGTGTGCATGGAACCTTAGGGTGTTTAGAGGCAATTTAGAAATAGAAGAGAGTTTACAGGCAGAAAATAAACTCCAGCTACTATGAGCATTGTATTTGCCTCTTTTTCTGCCAGAGGTTCTGGCTTTTTTTCCTGCTCCTAATGTCCTAGTTTCAAATTTAATTTCCTTGGAAATGCAAATTTTAAACTTTAATTCAAAACTTGTCTTTCCTCCAAAGGCAAATCAACTTTACTTTAAAAATGCCAGGACAAATAAAAACCTTTGTAAAAGAAAAATGCCAGGACAATTTTAAATTTTCTCCTTTTTTGATTGGCTTTTGGGTCTCTCCCTCTCATTACTCCTATCCACCATAGATCTCCTTTCCTCCCTCTGGGGTTTATACACAGTAGAAGCAGATTGGTTGTCATTATATTCTTTGGTTTGTAATTTGAAAACAGCCTAAGTCTTATAATCTTTAATATCTCTGTTATACTTTTTTTCTTTTCTTCTCAAACTTCCTTCAGACTTTGTAATATACTCATTAACTCTTTTATTTGGGAGTAACCTCTTTAATTCACTGACCTAATCATCTATTTTGATTAGTTCTCACTTTTTCTTTTTAACTATAATTTGGAGAACTTCCCACTTGGTTAAAGTTTTGAAACCACTCGCTTAGTTCCAAGTTATCTTTTTGGGGATTGCCATCCCAATGAAGGCTGCGGGCAGCCATACCCTTTGAGATACACCTTTCTAAAAAGGCTATATCCCAACTTGTGCGTATGCCAGATACCATTTGATTTTTCAGTCAGATAAAAATATCTCCCAAATCTCCATCAAGATTAGTAACAAGAGCAAACACTTCATCTGTGTTACAAATTCGATTGGCGCTATATCCTACACTAAGCCTACTTCAGGTGGCTGCTGGACATGGCAGAGGCTAAGGAAGACTTGCTCAAGTGTGATCTGGCTTCCAGATTCAATTCCTCCTTGGCCTTTTGAAGGATCCAAAATACCTAGGAGAAGGAGGATGAGACTATTTATATCTAGGCTCCACTGTGTTATTAATGTAGCACTATCCCCACAGGGGCTGCTGGCAACTGGTTCCCCTACTCCTGTACCGCCAGGCAACACGCATTCTCCACTTATATCCAGATGCAAGAAGCCAGTCCCTTGGCTTTGTTTTATTAGGGGTAACAACTTGGATGGGTGCAGGAAATTATGGCATGGTCAACTTGAATCAAGAACATCAATAGAGGACAACTTCCTTCTTCTGTACAAAAAGATCCCAGACTGCTTTCTCTCCTTTCCTTACACAGTCCTTAGTGGATATAGAAGCAAAAGTCCATTACAGACTAGGAGCTCTCAGCCCCTCTTGGAAATATCACAAAAACATGAGGCAAGCTGCATGCAGGAGCGTATCCTCTCCTTGTGCAGATCTGCTCTCAGCTACACTGCTTGCATGCTGCTTATAAAGATCTTCTAGGGAAAGGTAATAAAAGAGTTAAGCACAGCACTGCCCTTTTAGAAAGCCTGCTACATGTGGCAGTCTCTCCCCTTGAATGTCCCTGGGTGGGCTAATGTACTCACACTGTCCACCTTGCTCCCACTGCTTTTCAGACAGGATTCCACGTCAAACAGCTCTATTGAATGGGTCCCTTTGAGCCAGCCCAAGCCCAGCCTGGAGATGGGGGTCTCCCCTAGACCCTGGAGTCCCCTCCTAGGCCACCAACAGTCTCCTCAGCACTCTATCTTCAAATGACTCCCCCTGCTGGCATAACTCATTCATATTTATCTGCCTGGGGATCAGCCAATTCCCCTAAATATGCAGATCAACCCTCCTGGCCTTCGCCCTCTAACTTCTAGAAGTTTCTCCAAACTCCCAGAACCAGGCTGATGCATTAGAGACCTGCCTGCATGAGTCATCCAGCCTGATCTGGTGTGCAGGGTCATTGTATACTCAAGCCTGTGGATAGCTCAGAGAACCCAGTTTGGAGACAGGAGGTCTCACCCAGAGGTCAGAGGAGCCTCAGTCAGGAGTTAGGAGATGGGAGGTCCCAACTAGGGGTCAGAGGCGCCCTAGCTAGGAGACAAGAAGTCTCATCCCAGGAGTCAGATGGCTCCTATGTCATGAGAACCCCTATCCAGGGGCCAGGAGTGGGCCATGCAGCAGGGGCACTGCAACAAAAGGCTCAGAGAGTCAAGTGAGCCAGGAAAGCTGGGTAACAGAGTCAGAGAGACTGGTAAGAAGGGCAGCGGTGCTGCTGACAAGGGAGCCAGGTGGCTCGGCATTTACAGCTAACTATTCACATTGATGTGGAAGAACCCCTGCGTGGGCAACTGATGATTTTGTGAACTTTCTGTTTTGTTCACTAAAAATGGGCTGCCATGCCCTAAAATACAGTTTGGACTGACTCAACTCATTAGAATAAGCACCTACTATGAGTATAATCACCCCAATACAACAGTGTATATCTTATTGCCTCTTACACTGTATCTCTGTCTGGGGCTCTTTACAATAAAAAAAAAAACGTCTTTAGGGAGTTGGTTTTGTTCAAAGGGGCTGGGAATGAAAAGTTTTATTCTCCAAACTGTTTGCGTGTCCTCTCTAGTTGTTTTCCTCATACATCCTCACACACGTACCCAAAAAGAAAAAAATCATATAGTGTAATGTTTTTTCTTTTTGGGTAGGTGTGTGAGGCTATATCAAGAAAACAACTAGAGAAGACACGGAGTTTGGAGAATAAAAGCTCTATTGGACCCATTTATCTGTATATGGGTCAATTAATCTGGTAAGAGCCTGGGATATTTAACATATTCAGACCTGGTTAATAGAAGAGAGTTTGCTATATGGCACTGGAAGATGTGGACTAAATTTAAAAAACATCCACCAGTGGGCATTGTGGGTTCATCTGGCTGCTGTGAAATCCATTGTGAGGAAACTTGTGCGCTTCAAAAAGTAAAACGGTAAAACCTTAGCCGCGAGGCTGGTAAGTACCAGAGAAAGGGCAGGAGCATTTATTACTTTTATTCTTACGAAGACTGTACTGTGTATGGTTTTTTGAATTTGTCCACGTCTTGAAGTGAGTTTTTTAAAACACAAGAGTGCACGATCTGGCTTTTGTTTTTGCTTTTGGAGTGTTTTTAATGGAATTTGGAGTGTTTAAATGATATTGATGTTCGTGAAAAATATAGGAGGAGTTTTTTAACACTCTACACGAGGAGGAGTTTTTCTGCTTTTTATATTCTGAGCTACCAACCACACTTGGAGGAGAAGTCCCCTGTCCTTCAACACCTGGGAGCACAAGCCACATCCAGTGGACCCTAGTCATATATAGGAACCTGGAGGCAAAAGACAAAGCGCATATTGATTCCTTGTTGGCGTACGCCACCAGGAATCCACAACATCTGGTAAGTGAGTCTTCTTA
Source organism: Pelophylax lessonae (assembly GCF_965119305.1). NCBI lineage: Eukaryota > Metazoa > Chordata > Amphibia > Anura > Ranidae > Pelophylax > Pelophylax lessonae. The sequence goes on along the minus strand of NC_138773.1, from coordinate 72,120,316 downwards.
CCACCTAGCACCCGAGGTGATCAGTGAAGGGACACATTATCGCCACTTCAGCACGATATTGCACTGAAGAGACTTTTTTCCTGCACTATTGCACTTTTTTTCCTTCTTCTTTATTATGATCCTATGAATGTTTTAATCACAGAGGACATTTTTGAAAGAATATACTGTCATAGTAATATATTAAGCTGATGGTATTTTAACTGTGTATTTACAATATTTATTAGCCGGTTTTAATGCATATTTAACACTTTTTGAACACATATGCACTTTATGGTTAGCGCAGTTATTTTCTCTTATTTTCCCCTAGTGTTGGTCTCAGATTTCATGCAACATACTCCTGAGACTGGAAGAAAGGCATTGGGGGAACTGTAGTCTTCTACAAGGATATTACTGCACTGCTGAACTGTTTAAGAACTATACTTCCCAGCAGGCCATGGGCATCAGGAGAGAATTGTGAGAGAGACTATAATGGGATCTGCTGAACAGGCCCACGTTCTCTTGCTTCCCGGGATCCATCGTGTGTGCATAAATCTGCCGCAGAGGGAGAGGATTGTGGCCTACTGCACACCACCCAGCTGTCTGCAGACTCAGCCCAGGTGGGACGGATGATCATCGCTGCATCGCGGACATCCCTGCAGCATCGCTGATCGAGTGGAGTCGGTGGGACTCACTGAAACAGCAGAGTGCAGCCATCTCAGCTTGCAGAGTTGCCGCTGCCTGTTCTTCCAGAATTCATAAGAGGGACATCAGGATTGGTGAGAGAGCACCTGCTCAGAGTCCAGTTACCAGTTGCTACAGTTTCTCTTAAACACTGAACACACTCTGCATCTGGATCAGTTTGTGGATCATTATTAATCAGAATCAGTTTTCCTGCATTGGCTGTTTTACACTGTGCTACACTGGGGAATCATTTGTTCTTTGAGCTCCAACTGCCGGTGAAGATCTTAGCAAGGTCTTGCATACTAAACATTGCTATATTATTGCTCTTAAAGGGGACACATTACTGGTATCTAGATTACCTCATCTCTTTATTAGGATACAGGTATTATAGGCTGGCCCGGGGTTCCCCTTTAGTGAAAGCATTTCTCATAGCAATTTATAGCTTTCTGAGAGATTTATTCACTTACTGTAATATACATTTGGTGTATTGACGTGGTATTATAACCTAATACAAAATGCACACGGGGAGAACAATGGGGAAACGGGACTATTCGATACCCAATGATGTAAAAAGAAAACAACAACAAAAAAATAGCAAAAAATATAATATAAAATTTATATAAACTTTATTAATACAAATGGCCAAATGGCCTAACAGCAGCATAATACATAGACATACAAGGATATATAATAAAAACTATATAATTGCTCTATAGGCTGGAATTGTCTGCAAGAGGCCCAAATGGGCAAAATGCAGAGGCATATGTGAGGAGACCCCTTGTCCACATATGCCACTGCATTTCGCCCATGTGACAAACGCCCATTTGCTGGGACGTTCTTCACGAGTTACTGGTGGAGTGTGGAGGCCAGCCTCCTGCCCACGGACTATGGCCCTGGCTTGTAGGGGAGCGCGGCTCTGGTTGGGGGTGTATGCTGGGGGACCCTTGGAGTACTGTTACTTTGAATTCAAGTCCCTGTCACCCCAAGCGACACAGACTTTGGGCCTAAGCTGCATATTACAACAAAGGACTTCACACCATGAGAGACTAAACAGATGCTAATGACATAAGACTGAGCTATGGTATACTGGGGGGATGTGAATTAACACTTAAGTTATAATAAGGTGTGTTGAAAATGGAGACGGGCAGTCTGAAAGCCTATGTCTTCTGCTTTCATCTGTTTAGAGGTGGAGTGTGTTCACACTTCTAGGAATGTGTATTCGGCTATGTGAATGGCTATTTTGGGCTTGTTGTTTGTTGAATTAATTATGATAATGTTGCAGTCTCATTCACCTATTGTCTCTTTCCAGAAGGCCAAGGTATGTTAACTATGTTCTGTATACAATTACATTTGCATATGATAATGAGATCAAACTCATGAGACTGTATATATTGGAAGTGAGTTGGTGAATAAAGTGTCTTTTGTTTTACCCTTCATCAAGCTTGGGCTGATGTTTGGGGGGAATTGAGGGGCCAGGTCACTGCATCACGTGAGATTCTGGAGACCCAAGACAGAAATACTTGGTCCAAGTATTGGGGATCTGTTACAGCCCATTTGCTATTTTTTTGTTGTCTTTTTAAATCATTGGGTATCGCATAGTCCCGTTTCCCCATTGTTCTCCCCATGTGGATTCTGTATTAACCATTGGGATAGATACCCTGCCAATTTTTCACAATATTTTGGAACTTAGCTGATCTATATTGTTATTATAACTTGTTATTCACTGTCCTTTAGTCTTATATCAACTGAGCCCTGGCTGTTTATCCAGGGCCTAGTTGATTTTTACTCTTTTCAAGCCTTTCTCTTGAGTAAAGTCAAGCTACGGAGTTAAAACCTATCTGCATTGTGTCAGTGTGTCATTTAAAGGTATACACAAAAATTTCTAAACCTAGAGTGTCAGGAGGGCTGGACGGTTTACAGGGTCAAAGCGACACAGAATAACAATTACAAGCAACCCCAAAGGGGGCTCGTCCGGGAAGTTCTTCACTGCTGCAGGCCCTAGTCAGCCCAGTCACAAGCCAATGAGAGAGAAAGAGATGGACTTAGTTGCTGCAGCTGCCCGGGGAAAGACCCAAGGAGCTTGGATGGAGTGAAGCACTGTTCTGGATATCTCAGAAAGTGAATGTACAGAGAAGAAGATCCGACAGTGGGTGAGGGCCTTAGTGCCAGAGTAGAGGGCCTACATCTTGGATGTGAAGGCAGAGTTGGGTGCTGATGGAGTGGCAGGAAGATATAGCTGCCTGTTTCTGGGAAGAAGAGGTAACCTTAACAGAAGGAGTAATTGCATGAGTGGTCTCACTGCAAGAGAGGGAAGAGTCCAATATCCTGCTATGTATCTCAAGTGGTGGGAGAGGATCAAAGCCCAGCTAGCAAAATGAGAAGAGATGTTTTCCAAGAATGATTTCGATGTGGGTTGTGCCAAGAGTGCCCAACACCAAATTCGGCTGAGTGAAGACAAACCTTTCCAGGAGAGAACTTGAAGACCTTCGGGAGCAATTAGCTGAGCTGAAGAAGTCTGGGGTCATTAGAGAATCCAGGAGCCCTTACGCGTCCCCTATTATAGTGGTGTGTAAGAAAAATTGAACCATTTGGATGTGTATCAACTGCCGAACCCTAAACTGAAAGACCATACCTGATCAGTATGCTACCCCTCGTATAGAAGACGCTTTGTAGTGTCTATCTGGAGCAAAGTGGTTTAGTGTGTTAGATCTGAAGAGCAGGTATTACCAGATAACACCCTGATGACTGGGAAAAGATGGCCTTCATCAGTCCATAAGGATTCTTCGAGCTTGATCACATGCCACAGGGATTGGCGGGAGCCCCAGCCACCTTCCAGAGGTTGATGGAGAACACAGTGGGAGATATGAATCTGATAACCTCTATCTGATAACTTGTGTATCTGGATGGTATCATTGTGTTCGGCAAGACCCTAGATCAGGGATTCCCAAACTACAGCCCTCCAGTTGTTCAGGAACTACAATTCCCATCATGCCTAGTCATGTATGTGAATGTCAGAGTTTTACAATGCCTCATTGGATGTGTAGTTCTGCAACAGCTGCAGGGCCGTAGTTTGGGAATCCCTGCCCTAGATTATACCTGGGGTTCATCTTTAAAGTGTATCTAAAGCCAATACTTTTTTTAAATTCTGGACATAGTAGTGGGGTGCTAAAACTGGTGTCAGTTTTTTTTTTTCCTATCTGCGTCTTATTTTCGTGTCTGCTTCTCTTCTTTGCCAATCCCTCCATTGGCTTCCACTCACCCAACAAATTAAATTCAAAATATTAACAACAACTTACAAAGCCATCCACAACTATGCTACATCATTAACCTAGTCTCAAAATACCAACCTGATCATTCTCTTCGTTCCTCCCAAGTCTTCCTGCTCTCTATCTCCCTTGTCTCCCCCTCCCATGCTTGCCTCCAGGACGATGTTAACCACTTGCCGACCGCCGCAAGTACTTTTACTGCGACGGTCAGCCCCTCCTGGGCAAAGTGATGTAGTACTACGTCGCTCGCCCAGGAGCCTGTAGGGGGCGAGCAAGCGCCTCTGGAGGCGCGCTCCCGTCCCCGCTCGTTCACGGAGGTCCCCGCGCGAGTGACCAGCAGCACCGGGAGGGAGAAAGGCAGGCGGCTAATGTAAACAAAGCCGCCTGTCATTCTCACTGATGTAACAGCAGAGATTATACAATCCTGCTATGTAGAATCGTATGTCTCTGTGGTTACATCAAAAGCCACACCCCTCTACAGTTAGAAGCACACCCCTAGGGACACATTTAACCCCTTGATCTCTAGTAAAGTTAACCCCTTCCCTGCCAGTGTCATTTTTACAGTAACAGTGCATATGTATAGCACTGATTACTGTAGTAATGTCACTGGTACTCCCAAAAGTGTAAAAAATGTCAGTCAGGGGTCCGATCTGTCCGCCGCAATGTCGCAGTCCTGCAAAAAAAATAGCAGATCGCCGCCATTACTAGTTAAAAAAAAAACAATAAAAATGACATAAATCTTTCCCTTAGTTAGTAAACGCAATAACTTTTGCGCAAACCAATCAAAATACGCCCATTGCGATTTTTTTTAACAAAAATATGTAGCAGAAAACAAATTGGCCTAAAATGTTAAAACATTTTGATTTTTAAATTTTTTTGGGGGGAATTTCATATAAACAAATGTGAAAAATATTGTTATTTTTTCAAAATTGACGCTCTTTTTTGTTTTTTAGCGCAAAAAGTAAAAATCGCACAGGTGATCAAATACCACCAAAAGAAAGCTCTGTTTGTGGGAAAAAAAGGACGTCAATTTCATTTTGGTACAACGTCGCACGACCGCGCAATTGTCTGTTAAAGTCACACAGTGACAAATCGCAAAATAGGCCCTGGTCTTTGAGCAGCCAAATCCTCCGGGGGTTAAGTGGTTAAAGGTGTAAAAATATTAACGAGCAAACCCAAAAAAAAAAAGTTTTAAATATTAATAGTTTATAAAATAGAAGTGAACAAATAAAAAAATTAAGCAGGAAAATAATAATTAAATGGAGGAGAACAGGGAGTTACTTAAAGAGGAAGTAAACCCTCCTCTGACACTATTACCTATAGGTAAGCCTATATTAAGGCTTACCTATAGGTACTGTAAATATCTCCTAAACATGTACCGTTTAGGAGATATTTACCTTACATGCAGCCAGTGACGTCACTGGGGCATGCGCTCTGAAGGAACGGCCGCCGGTGCCGTTTCTTCAGAGCCCCGTGCCATGACCCCTCGGCTCCCGAGCGCGTGCGCGGGAGTGACGTCACCGCGGCTCCGGCCAATCAGATGGCCGGATGCCGCGATCCTGGAAGACGGGCAACTGGACATGTCGCCCGTCATACAGGTGAGCGGGCGGCACGGCGGGGGCTCGTTCTTAGGTAAGTATTTCATAATGAGCTAGTATGCGATGCATACTAGCTCATTATGTGTTTCTCTTTCAGGTTGCAGCAAAAAAAAAAAAAGTTCCATGGGTTTACAACCTCTTTAAGGCTGATTAGAGTAAATTGCGGGTTAATAAGGAGTTAAAAAGAGGAACAGAACATTTAATAAAAAAACACGAAAAAAATTTTTTTTTTACTTTTGGTTGCTTTAAATTGACTGGCTGACTGACTGAAGTTAATCCCTTTGATCTGTAGATGAAGAAACAGAAGGATACAAAAAGAAACAGGGAGATTCATTTAATAAAGGCAAATATACAGTGCACTGCAATTGCAGTTGCTCTAGGTCTTAGGGGAAGCTCTGAAATAAGGGGAAGCTCTGCTGATTTCTATCATCCAATCATGTGCAAGCAAAAATACACTTTTTTATTTTTCTTGCATGTTCCCTTCAGATCTAGAGCAAGTGCACTAAAAAATTTTTAGTGGTAAAAAATTGCGTGACTTTGAGGTTGCAAAAGTGTGAAAGTGTAATGTTCTGGTACCTTTGGGTACCCTAATTACTCTTTCATAAGTGTATGCGCCCCACCATTCTCTTTTAGTAAGGTGCGCATACACCTTTAAGACTGATGCTGTCATCACTGAGCGCCGGACTGGATGGCTATTTAGATCGCCGGCTCTCACTCACATGTGTTCGTTCAAACTGCTTTGTGCCTTGATGCTAACCTGTCTTGAAGCTCACATGCTTGCAAGCATACCTTGCTGTCGGAACCACGCTGCGCTGATCCCTGTATCCCGCTACCGGATCATCCGCTCTTGCCGAACCTCTCCTCTGCTACATTGCTATTAGTGATAAGTACCCCACAGGGGAAACCTCTATAACCTTTATACTAAAGCTTACACTATCTAGCTCTGCATACTAAGGACTATTACTACATCTGCATTATCTAAGATTGCTAGCTCTTGAGCCTACTACCACCTGTTCTTGCACTGGGTTGATCTCTCTTGTATGTCCACCTGCTACTCTGTCATCTACTACCATACATGATTGCTAAACCTATCTGCATCCCATCTGCTACTATCTTACTTTCAAGAACATTTCCTTTCAAGTGTCTGTCATCTACCATCTCTACCCAACCTGTCTCTTCAGCCTATCATCACTGTGTTACTATATACATAAGTCACTCTAGGAAACATCTTATTGAGTGTGTGTATTTACTTGCTGAATTGAGATCATCCACACATGATGAGTCATTGAGAGTTGGGAATGGTGTCTCAGCGTTTCTCTACATGACTACTGAAGTGGAATATTTCTGCAGCTGAAAATCCACATTATACGTAAAACGCAGGAGCGTTACAGATTGAGCGAACCTCAAATGGATTCAGCAGAAATAACCACTCAGATGACACAATTAAAACAGCAAGTACCTGCGTTAATACACGCACTTGCTGAATTAAAAGAAGACAATCAGGCTCTGTCGCAGCAGGTAATTAGACTGACACAACTTACCACTGCTCAGTCCCCTGAACCCAAAATAAATCCTCCTTTGGTATTTACAGACGATCGCAAAAAATTTCGCGAATTTAAAAACGCATGTGAGTTACTTTTCTTGCTAAAACCCGGTACCTACCTTACTGATCTCATTAAGGTTTGTACTATTATTTCTTACCTAACAGGCGATCCTCGGGCCTGGGCAGACTCTCTTTTTGAGAAAAGCGACCAGCTTCTCAACTCCTATGCCTTGTTCCTAGCAGAACTCACTAGCCTATATGATGATCCCAATAGGCAGAGTACTGCCGATCTTCAATTAAGATCCTTGAAACAAGGTGGGAGACCTGTAGAAGACTTTGTCGCAGAATTCAAGAGATGGACCCTTGATTCAGAATGGAATGATGCATCTCTGAAATCCCAATTTAGGCTTGGCCTATCAGAGGCCGTTAAAGACGAGCTCGCCCGAGCGGATCTGCCAAAAACCCTGGATGCATTGATACAACTCAGTATCACCATAGATAGAAGACTACGAGAAAGAAAGGCTGAGAAAATGGGAATGCCATTATCCAGTTCTTCTCGGATTTCGGCCGTTGACCCCGTTCCTATGGAGGTAGGAACCATACGCCCACCTCTATCAACTATGGAAAGAGCCAGAAGACGATCTGGTAATCTCTGCTTGTACTGTGCATCCCCGGATCACAAGATAAACGTCTGTCCCCTAGTCTACAAAAAGAAGGGTGAGTGTTCACATGTCCTCCTAGGGGGATTGACAACTTCAATCACTAACCCTTACCTTTCTGTTTGCTTAACATTACAGTGGGACCAGAACAGGATTACTACTAAGGCCATGATTGACACAGGATCTTGTGGAAATTATATTGACATACGTTTTGCTGCTTTAAATAAAGTTCCTATTATTTCTAAACTTAAACCTGTCTCAGTGAGTCTTATTAACGGTGTTCCTTTATCCTCTGGTCCGATCACTGATCAGACACAGGCACTCCTAGTCACTACTAACGGGTCTCATATGGAGACCACTACCTTCGACCTAATACCTTCACCCCACTTTCCCATTGTTTTGGGACTTCCCTGGTTGCACACACATCAACCAACCATAGATTGGAAGGAACGGACCCTGACCTTCCTCTCTTGCTATTGCGAGGGTACGTGTAACCTCGCGTCTTTCGGGAAGATCCTGTCTGTGGTGACAGATGAGATTGCACCACTATGTTATCAGGATCTCTCTGAGGTTTTTCTTGAGAAAAATGCTCAAGCACTACCTCCCCATCGAGACTATGATTGAAGCATTGATCTACTCCCAAATAGCAAATTGCCGTTCGGTCATGTTTATCCTCTTTCACAGGATGAACTTTCCCATCTCAAAGACTATTTGGATGAGAATTTGGAAAAAGGTTTTATTAGACCTTCCACTTCTTCCACAGCAGCAGGACTCTTTTTTGTCCACAATAAGGACTCAAGTCTCAGGCCTATCATCGACTATAGGCAATTGAATGCTATTACAATAAAAGATCGCTATCCTCTACCGCTTATCCCTGAGCTCATTGAGCAGGTGCGTGGAGCTACCTATTTTTCAAAATTGGACCTGAAAGGAGCATACAATCTCATTCGAATCCGTGATGGACACGAGTGGAAGACTGCATTCAGAACCAGATACGGATTGTTCGAATATCTTGTAATGCCATTCGGGCTATGCAACGCCCCTGCAGTTTTTCAACGATTTATAAACGATATTTTCAGAGACTTACTAGATGTCTGTGTTGTGGTATATCTGGACGATATACTTATATATTCACGATCCCTGTCTGAACACATAAGACATGTAAGACTAGTATTATCGAGATTGCTTGCACACAACCTTTATGTGAAACTGAAAAAATGCTTGTTTCATAAAGAAGAGGTACTGTTTCTAGGCTACATCATATCCAAAACAGGAATCGAGATGGATATGAGTAAGATATCCTGCATTCAGGATTGGCCTACACCAACCACACGCAAGGCGCTACAGCGATTCCTTGGATTTTCGAATTTCTACAGGAAGTTCATTAGAAACTTCTCTGCCATTGTGAGACCCCTCACACAGCTCACTAGCATTAAAAAACCATTCAAATGGTCAGATGAAGCAAATAAAGCTTTTCACCTGTTAAAGACAAGGTTTACTTCTGCTCCCATACTATGCCATCCAGACCCATCCCTCCAATACATTCTGGAAGTAGATGCGTCAAACATGGCAGTAGGAGCAATACTCTCCCAACGACCAACTCACACTTCACCACTTCATCCAGTCGCCTTTTTTTCTAAATCCCTAAGCAGTCCAGAGATAAATTACCCCGTGGGTGAAAAGGAACTGCTTGCTATAAAATTGGCTCTGGAGAATTGGCGACATCTACTCGAAGGCACCCAATTACCAATACTTATATACACGGACCATAAAAATCTCCAATATCTTCAGACTAACAAAACTCTCTCGCACCGACAGGTATGATGGTCACTATTCTTTCTAAGGTTTAACTTCCTAGTGACCTACACACCTGCAGATAAGAACAAAAAGGCGGATGCACTATCACGACTAACTGAAGAAAACTACTTCGAAATCCCTTCCGTTCCTATAATACCTCACAAACGCATTATTGGAGTTGTCCGTTCCTTGAAGGAAGAGGTTTTGCATGGTATAAGTTTGGATTCACCCCCACCACAACTAAATACTGATGCAGAAGGCTTCCTCTACTACAACGACAAATTTTACATACCACCTACCATACGCACCAAGATCTTGGAATTATCGCATGATGTGCCTATGGCAGGACATATGGGTATGACAAAGACTCTTAATCTGATTACCAGGCAATTCTGGTGGCCTGACATGAAAACATCTATACAAAAATTCGTCTCTTCATGCAATGTCTGTGCCAGGTCCAAAATTGACACTACGAGACCATCCGGTCTACTATGCAGTCTACCAATACCCCAAACTCCATGGGAAGTTGTGTCCTTGGACTTTATAGTGGAATTGCCTCTTTCCAAAGGATTTAATACCATCTTAGTGTCAGTGGACCATCTGACAAAAATGGCACATTTCATTGCTATTCGCAGACTACCTTCGTCCAAACAAACGGCAGAACTCCTGATGAAACATGTGTTTAAGTTACATGGTATCCCAAAAACTCTTCTGTCTGACCGTGGATCACAATTTATTTCCAAGTTCTGGCAAGAACTATGTCACATACTACGGATCGAGCGGAAGCTCACTTCTCCTTACCATCCGCAGACCAACGGACAGACTGAAAGAGTCAACCAATGCATCGAGCAATATTTACGTTGTTACACTTCTTACCAACAGGATGATTGGGTGGATCTTCTCCCTCTGGCAGAATTTGCCTACAACAACGCAACCCACAGTACGACCAAGCAGAGTCCGTTCTACTTGAACTATGGGTTTCATCCCTCTATTCTTCCACCACGCATCCTTCCTTCAAATAACCCAGTAGCTTCAGACTATCTTACCCAAATAAAGGACTCTCTGGGTTTGCTTAATACTACCATTGCACACGCTCATAGTCAACAAAAGAAGTACTATGATCTTCGCAGAAGACCTTCTCCTCAGTACGCTATCGGGGACCTCGTTTGGCTCTCAACAAAAAATTTAAGACTGAAAATCCCTAGCAAAAAGCTTGGACCTCTGTTCTTGGGACCTTTCCCAGTCAAGAAACTTATTGGAAAAGCTGCAGTACAGCTTACATTGCCAATAGACCTCAAAATACATCCCATTTTCCATGTGTCGCTACTGAAGCCCCATGTTCCTGACCAAGGAATAAGGCCTACTATCCCTCCTCCTCCTCCTGTACAAGTTGAAGGTGGAGAAGAATATGAGATAAAAGAGATTCTGGATTCTCGTATCCACAGAGGAAGACTTCAGTACTTGGTTCGATGGAAGAACTATGGGCCCCAAGACGACACCTGGCTAAACACCTCTGACATACATGCCTCTAGATTAATCCGCAATTTTCATGCGAAGTACCCAGACAAACCAGCTCCAGAGGCCTTCAGGAGCCGGCCTTAAGGGGGGGGTACTGTAATGTTCTGGTACCTTTGGGTACCCTAATTACTCTTTCATAAGTGTATGCGCCCCACCATTCTCTTTTGGTAAGGTGCGCATACTCCTTTAAGACTGATGCTGTCATCACTGAGCGCCGGACTGGATGGCTATTTAGATCGCCGGCTCTCACTCACATGTGTTCGTTCAAACTGCTTTGTGCCTTGATGCTAACCTGTCTTGAAGCTCACATGCTTGCAAGCATACCTTGCTGTCGGAACCACGCTGCGCTGATCCCTGTATCCCGCTACCGGATCATCCGCTCTTGCCGAACCTCTCCTCTGCTACATTGCTATTAGTGATAAGTACCCCACAGGGGAAACCTCTATAACCTTTATACTAAAGCTTACACTATCTAGCTCTGCATACTAAGGACTATTACTACATCTGCATTATCTAAGATTGCTAGCTCTTGAGCCTACGACCACCTGTTCTTGCACTGGGTTGATCTCTCTTGTATGTCCACCTGCTACTCTGTCATCTACTACCATACATGATTGCTAAACCTATCTGCATCCCATCTGCTACTATCTTACTTTCAAGAACATTTCCTTTCAAGTGTCTGTCATCTACCATCTCTACCCAACCTGTCTCTTCAGCCTATCATCACTGTGTTACTATATACATAAGTCACTCTAGGAAACATCTTATTGAGTGGGTGTATTTACTTGCTGAATTGAGATCATCCACACATGATGAGTCATTGAGAGTTGGGAATGGTGTCTCAGCGTTTCTCTACATGACTACTGAAGTGGAATATTTCTGCAGCTGAAAATCCACATCATGCGTAAAACGCAGGAGCGTTACAGAAAGGGGCCTTCAGTAATTAAGGTATAGTGTGCCCCCTTTCAATGCAGAGAGACCAGCGTGCCCCCTTTCAATGCACAGAGACCAGCGTGCCCCCTTTCAATGCACAGTGACCAGCGTGCCCCCTTTCAATTCAGTGACCAGCGTGCCCCCTTTCAATGCAGTGACCAGCATACATGCCCCCTTCAATGCTATGACCAGCGCACATGCCCCCTTCAATGCAGAGACCAGCGTACATGCCCCCTTTAATGCAGAGACCAGCGTACATGCCCCCTTCAATGCAGTGACCAGCGTACATTCCCCCAATGCAGTGACCAGCATACATGCCCCCAATGCAGTGACCAGCATACATGCCCCCAATGCAGTGACCAGCATACATGCCCCCAATGCAGTGACCAGCATACATGCCCCCAATGCAGTGACCAGCATACATTACCCCAATGCTGTGACCAGCATACATTCCCCCAATGCAGTGACCAGCATACATTACCCCAATGCAGTGACCAGCGTACATTCCCCCAATGCAGAGATCAGCGTGCGTGCCCCCCTAAATGCAGTGACCAGCATACATTACCCCAATGCAGTGACCAGCATACATTCCTCCAATGCAGAGATCAGCGTGCGTGCCCCCTTACTTACCTGAAGCAGAAGCGGCGGGCGGATTCTCCTCAGTGTCCCGGCGCGGCTTCTCTTCAGTCCCGGCGGTGTGTCTCCTCCAGTCCTCCCGCTCCCACCTCCTCCTTGGCCAATGGCATGGGGTTTGCCTTGCGTCCAATCAGGAAGCGCGTATCGGACGCGCTTCCTGATTGGCCAGGAGGAGGATCGGTGTGACAATAGCGAATTTTCATTCGCTATTGTCACACAATGAGTGGGCTCGGGGCGCACTGCTCTGAGCCCCGGCTCCACCCTTTGCATCACCCTATTAGAGCCTCTGGCTCTAATCAGGTGATTTAAAAAAAAATAACATTAAGTTCCATGCGTCCGGCGCCCTGCATGCAGATTGGGGGGCCGGACGCATGGATGGGGGGGGCGGCGCCCCTGCGCCCTCAATACACCAACCGCCACTGCTTGTGGGTGAACACTTGCAGTGCACAGACTATTTGCCTTTAGTAAATCAAACCCTATGTTTCTTTTTATCTTAGTGTTTCAGCGGCTGAGCAATGTTATTGATAAACATTGCCTGGCTGCTTTTTTTTTTTGACATCTCCAATTGCTGGACTTCTTTAAGGCTGGGTTCACATACTGTATATGCGAATTTGGATGACAGGCAAGTGTGACCGTCTCTTAATAGAGCCCGTTCACACGGGTCTGGGATGGGCGTGGTCTGGATTGCAGAAGGGTCCTGTGCATCTTTGGGTCTGGTTCAGGTGCAAATTCAGGCAAAAATTTGGGCCTGAATCGCACCTGAACCGGTGAACAGACATGCAACGGACCCCAGGCAGGCACGAACCAGTGGTCGCACATATATGAACCCGGCCTCACACTTCAGCTGTCAACAGGGGAACCCCACTGACAGCTAAATGAGTTTTCGGTTGTTAAAGAGATGTACAGCCAAAGCTTGTTTGGCTGTACATCTCCTATGGATCACAGGAGTGCAGTTCATTCTGCACTCCTGTGACCTGTTTTCAGCGGAGAGCGGACTGAAGTTCGCTCTCTGCTGATGTCACATTAGTCAGACCTGGCACCACGTCATCACTAACATTGAGTCTGGATCCGCCAGGTGCCTGGACCGACACCCAGCTCAGCCTCTCAGCGAGCTGCTGAGAGTCTGAGTCGGCCTCTCCCGGCCCCTCCACAGCTCAACGTGCCAACGAGCGAGGAGGAGGCAGAGCAGGGGGACAGTAATATCTGTCAACAATATATCTCAAAGAATATATGAAGACTCTGGGACTCTAGGCCTAGCTGCCTATTGCCAGTAAGGCTTCACACAGTCAGACTCAAAGCAATATCATCAGCTCAACCACCTGTCTTCCACACCTCGTAATTATGCTGATTTACTCTGTGTTTACACTTATAATAATGTGCGTTGTATTTTGTTTTAGCCTTGTTGCCAGCAGTCTGGTCATCCAGGCTGGTTTAAGTACGCTGAGTAAATTAGCATGTTAATGATATCATTGTCTAGATGGGATTAGACATGAGTCAGCTGTACCTTGTTATCTAACCATTGTGTGATGTTTTGGGTAAATAATTGGGTCATTGTTCATATAGTGACTGACATACTTCTCAAGTGTTTAAAAAGTCTGTTTCTGTTCAATAAAGGTGATTATTCCAGATCTATACAAGCTAAGTTTAGGCCAGTTTTGTATGGGGGCGCTGTAATATTTGATACCTATGTTCAAGACTGGTGGAAGCCGTATAGTGACGGAAGTCCACAAACACAGTGTGAGTCGTGGTTCTGTTACAGTCAGTTAGGGGTCCCATCTGTCCACCGCAATGTCGCAGTCCCACTAAAAATCAGCAAATTTAATTGGGTACAGCGTCGCATGACCGTGCAATTGTCTGTTAAAGTAACGCAGTGCTGAATCTCAAAAAATGGCCCGGTCATTAAGGGGGAAAATCTTCTTGTCTAGAAGTGGTTAAGGATCCGGCGGCCCCGCTCCTTAATAACTGTCAATTACCGGATTTTTTTTTCATTTCAGCTGTACATGGGGGAATCCCGCTGACAGCTGAAATAACCGAGCCTGAAAGTATTGGTTTCAGGTATCAGTACATATGCACGAGTACTGATACTCTTGCAGATGCTTGGTAAAAGCACCAATACCGATACCGTTATCAGAGCAACCCTACTTGCAATGCATGTAGTTGGGGCACGCTAGTGTGGGCTGTACGTGGTTAAAGCAGGCAGATGAGGAGACGATACAATGCCTCCTCACTGCCTGTCAAATGCACTCTGAAGAGCAATCCAAACCCGGACTGCTCTTCAGAGAGCAAAGCATGGATAAACGAGCCCTTAGACAGTTGTCACGGAAACAAGTGCCCCTATTGGAAGATTTCCCCTTTATTCCTGTGCCGGTGGCAACTCAAAATGTTTGGCATTGATATTGTGACTGTCATGATCAGGACAAATAACAGGGACACAGAGAGCAATACAACTTGAGAGAGCTTAAAGTATAACTAAAAGAAAAACATTTTTTTTTTAGTTTTTTTTTTTTTGGGGGGGGGGGGGGGGTAATGTGCAGAGGGATTAGAATGCTTTAGAGTTTTTTTTTTTTTTTGTTTTGGGTAACATGCAGAGGGATTAGAATGCTTTACAGTTTTTTTTTTTTTTTTTTTATTGCTGTCTGTGCCCCCATTTAGGAGATTCCCCCTCTCTATTTATCCTGTCTACAATTATCATTGAAAGTGAAAGTAAAAGAAAATTCCAAATTTTGGGTTGTCCCCAGAAAAGTAATCTTCCAATGGGGACAGCAGTTCTAGGGACCTGGGGGATCTCCAATGAATTTCCTTAAAGCTCCACCCTAAAAATAAACTTTGCAGTAACAGTTAGCATAAAAAACCTGAAAAAGAATTGGATAGTTAATATTTTTTTTTGTTTCACTTACCTTGTTTTTAATGAAAATAAACTTACCTTCCTTCCTCTTCCTCCTTGTGCGGCCGTGGCCCCCCGACGTCACTTCCTTCTTTGCATTGCATCCTGGGAGATGAGCGTCATCAATCCCAGGATGCAATGGGAACTGCCCCGGCCGCTACTCTGATTGCCGATCGCAATCTACAGCGCATGCGCGAGATTGCGATCGGCATTCTGGGTAGCCAGGAACCCGGAAGAAGGACACAGCGGGGGACACCACGGCTTCAGATGCCCACACCGGAGATGGCCGCGCTCTGCAATCAATTTTAAAGGTAAGTATTTATCTTTATTCTATAACTGTAATGTGGGGTAAGTGTTAGGGTAATTGGGGATAGGTTAGGATTACGGGGGTATTTTTAGGTAAAAAATGTGTATGTGGCCGGAACTCCGCTTTAATTTGCAGGGGTTTCCCCTCACTTCCTGTTTGGCTATGGGACAGGAAGTAAAGGGAAATCTCCACAATGGGACACAGATGGCAAAAGAAAAAAAAAACTGACAGAAGTTATAACCCCCCCATTACTCAAAAATGAGAAAAAAAAAGTTTAGCTTAAAGTTCTACTTTAACGCCCTTGCCACTCCATCAAAATAACACATTTTCCTTTAGTTATACTTTATTTAAATATGTTATACAAACTGTTGGCGTTATATAAATTCTGTATGATAAAAAATGAAGAGCCCATTGAATTTGACAACTATGTACCACGTGCAGAATCTGTCTCTATAGCAACAATAACACTGCTAGGCGTGCCTAGAGGATGACAGATGCGGAAACGGTCCCGAGCCGGCAGGAGCAATCGATCGCTGCTGTGATCGCTGGACGCTGTCTCTTGGGCTGGGAGGGACTCCGGGGAGAGTAGAGAGTGAGAGAGGAAGACACAGACAGTGTGCGGGAGGCAGAGAGACTCAGGGAAGACACAGGCACTCAGGAACAGGCTGTGACAGTTTGCAACAACATGAACCGGTTCAAGATATCTAAATTCAAGAACTGCATCCCGAAGATCCCCAAAAAGGAGGTGAGAAAGAGGGGGGTGCTCTGATAAGTGACAGCAGTATGGGATGTGTGCACCTTGAAGGGTTAACCCATTGGGAGGCAGGGAGTGTGTGTGTTGCATAGTTTGAGTTCTGCCCTGACTTGCATTGACATGTGTCATGAATGCAGCTTGGTATGGGCAGGATGGGGTTAAACTTGTGCAATGGGGAGGGGCAAGGGGGGGCACCCATGGGTGAGCTCATTCAGATGTCCATATAAGGAGAGGGCACCCATGGACAGGATATGAATGGAGGTGATCCCCAGGCTCACAGCGCCTCACCTTTGGACTGCTGGGTGTTATCCTATCGGTGTACATAGCAAAGCGGTGCAGGGGGTGGTAACTCATAGCAACCGGTAAGCACTGACTTTACAGCAGTCTGATCAGTTGCTATGGATTACTGAACTCTGCACACAGTGCTGCTCGCCCTGCCTTACTGAATGCAGAGTCCCTGAGCTGACAGCTGGGGGTCCCTGTACATTTGTACAAGGTGCTAACGCATGTAAGGCTCTGTTCACGCCCGTGTTGGTTTTAGGTGCGGTGCATTAAGAAAAAAAATAAGTCCATGCTGCATCTTTGATGGGTTTTGATCAAAACGCACATTCTACAGAGTTTAATAACGATGCGTCTGAAATGCACAACCCGTCCTTTAGGTTACATGGTAGCATGCGTCTCATTCAGGCGATTCATTGAAATCAACGGGCTTTCGATTCACCATAGATTGGACATGTCACTCAATTTTCCTACAATTTTTGCACTGTGGTGCATTGCCTTGCACTACAATGCACATATGCTGTAGTGCTAATAAAATGTGTCAATGCATGCAATGTGCATTGCAATAATATGCACCTTCCTGCAGTTCATAGAAGTAAATCAGCCCTTCTGCGTATTTACATCATGTGATCGACAAACTCCTGGGCGGCTACAGATTTCTATGATCTGTAGGTGGCAGTGTAGGCTGAGAGTTGTAGTTCCCTAGGAGCTCTACAGATTTTCTAGCCATCAGAGTGTTTGTGACATATATATATATATATATATATTCATACAAGTGTTGTATGGCCAGGATCTGCCACATGTCACAAGGAAGTGATTACGATAGGTGGAAGTAACTTATTTTATCTGAACTGTCCACTGGAAAGGTTACAAGGGAAAAAAATAATAATAATAAAAATGTATGTGTGTGTATATATATATATATATATATATATATATATATATATATAAATGTGTGTGTGTACGTACAGTATCTCACAAAAGTGAGTACACCCCTCACATTTTTGTAAATATTTTAGGGCTCTTTCACACGGGGGATCCGATTAGATCCGCCTGTCAGTTTTTTAGGCGGATCTGATCGGATCCTCCATGCAGCTCAATGGGGCAGTGGGTGTCAGCGGAGACACCTCCGCTGACACCCGCTGCCATCCGTATCCGATCCTGTCCGTGAAATCTGGACGGTTCGATCCCCACTGAGCAACACGGATTCGCCTACGGAGGCGGACCGTGTGAAAGGGGCCTTATTCTATCTTTTCATGTGACAACACTGAAGAAATGACACTTTGCTACAATGTAAAGTAGTGAGTGTACAGCTTGTATAACAGTGTAAATTTACTGTCCACTCAAAATAACTCAGCACACAGCCATTAAGATATAAACCGCTGGCAACAAAAGTGAGTACACCCCTAAGTTAACATGTCCAAATTGGGCCCAAAGTGTCAATATTTTGTGTGGTCACCATTATTTTCCAGCACTGCCTTAACCCTTTTGGGCATGGAGTTCACCAGACCTTCACAGGTTGCCACTGGAATCCTCTTCCACTCCTCCATGACGACATCACAGAGCTGGTGGATGTTAGAGACCTTGCACTCCTCCACCTTCCGTTTGAGGATGCCCCACAGATGTTCAATAGGGTTTAGGTCTGGAGACATGCTTACCAGTCCATCACCTTTATCCTCAGCTTCTTTAGCAAGGCAGTGGTCATCTTGGAGGTGTGTGTGGGGTCGTTATCATGTTGAAATACTGCCCTGCAGCCCAGTCTACGAAGGGAGGGGAATCATGCTTTGCTTCAGTATGTCACAGTACATGTTGGCATTAATGGTTCCCTCAATGAACTGTAGCTGCCCAGTGCCTGGCAGCACTCATGCAGCCCCAGACCATGACACTCCCACTACCATGCTTGACTGTAGGCAAGACACACTCGTCTTTGTACTCCCCACCTGGTTGCCGCCACACACGCTTGACACCATCTGAACCAAATACGTTTATCTTGATCTCGTCAGACCACAGGACATGGTTCCAGTAATGTCCTTAGTCTGCTTGTCTTCAGCAAACTTGTTTGCGGGCTTTCTTGTGCATCATCTTTAGAAAAGGCTTCCTTCTGGGACGACAGACATGCAGACCAATTTGATGCAGTGTGCTGCTTATGGTCTGAGCACTGACAGGCTGACCCCCCCCCCACCCCTTCAACCTCTGCAGCAATGCTGGCAGCACTCATACGTCTTTTTCCCCAAAGACAACCTCTGGATATGACACTGAGCACGTGCACTCAACTTCTTTGGTCGAATATGGCGAGGCCTTTTCTGAGTGGAACCTGTCCTGTTAAACCTCTGTATGGTCTTAGCCACCATGCTGCAGCTCAGTTTCAGGGTCTTGGCAATCTTCATATAGCCTAGGCCATCTTTATGTAGAGCAACAATTCTTTTTTTCAGATCCTCAGAGAGTTCTTTGCCACGAGGTGCCATTGAACTTTCAGTGACCAGTATGAGAGAGTGAGAGCGATAACACCAAATGTAACACACCTGCTCCCCATTCACACCTGAGACCTTGTAACACTAATGAGTCACATGACACCGGGGAGGGAAAATGGCTAATTGGGCCCAATTTTGACATTTTCACTTAGGGGTGTACTCACTTTTGTTGCCAGCGGTTTAGACATTAATGGCTGTGTGTTTAGTTATTTTGAGGGGACAGCAAATTTACACTGTTATACAAGCTGTACACTCGCTACTTTATATTGTAGCAAAGTGTAATTTCTTCAGTGTTGTCATATAAAAAGATAGAATAAAATATTTACAAAAATGTGAGGGGGTGTACTCACTTTTGTGAGATACTGTGTGTTTGTGTATGTGTGTGTGTATATATATATATATATATATATATATATGTGTGTGTATTTATATATATATATATATATATAAATGTATGTATGTATGTATGTGTGTGTATGTGTATATATACATATTAAGCAGAGCTCCAGGTACAATCTTAACTGCATAGTTATATTGGTCCAGCTTGGACCGATGTGAATTTATACATATTTCCTGGAAGCTGCTTTAGTGAACTCCAAGCATCCATCCCCTGATATGCATATGCCTGTCCTGAAACAGGGACTGCCAAGCAATGAAGCAAGAAGAACAATGGCAGGTCTGGAATTAGTGCCTTAATATATAACTCCAGGTGTGATCTTAATTGCAGTTACACTGGTCCAGCTTGGCACAATGTAAGTATGCATATTTCATACCTGATGGACTGCTGTGGAAGCTGACAGTCACTGTAGTAGTCGATGCTACTACAATGACAGCGGCGATCTTTGTGGTCCTGAGCCAAGCGGCTGCCACACTATACACCAACCACAGGCGGTCACTTGCTTGGCACTGCTGCCATTCATAAGTAAGCCTATGTATATACAGTACATTTTTTGCAGTGAATGCGAGGCATTCTCTGATTGCTGAAGCTTGACCCCCACCCCCCTTTCCATGGACACAAGTTTGACTGATGTTAATTTCCATGTGTATAGAAAGATCTTTAGTTGGAAAGGATCATTCGGCAACCAATGGGCACGCAGTCTGCTGAAAATCTGTAGGCAGCTTTAGAACATGCAGATTTCCATCTAATTGGAACAGCGTGTTTTTGTTTCTGCTTCTGTAGTGATAAATTTAGCCCCAGTACTCCTCTGTGCTTTTTGCACATTCAGGTGAACAATTGAGGAAAAAAAAAAAAAACCCTGAAACTATTTATAGTCAGTGCTGTTACATGTGTATCTAAAGGAGCCAATACACAGATCTGGAAGCTGCATGCATGCAGACATCCAGGAAATGGCCTGTCCTAAATGTTTCTTTACATAGAACATTTCTTCCCTAACCAGCCTAAAGCATGCTGACATTATATAAGTAAGCTGATATATATTACTGTATTTCTACTGATGATGGGGAAAGATGGAATCATTGAAAACGTCACCTCTTACTCCTTCTGTACCTAATGCGAAACCTATACATGTGACTGTCAGGAAGGAAAATTTCCAAGTTTTTGGTAAAAATAAAAAATTCTGTCATTTCTACATACCTTGTGCCTTTTTCTTTTAAATATAAATATTACCTTTTGATTGATCTAAATAGGTGAGGTGCATTGCCTTAGTGATGCGATAATACATGCATTAACAGAATGCAAAGATCTAAATCAGCACTTAGGCTAGGTTCACATGTATGCATGTAGGGTTGATGCATTTTTTGAGGTCATGTCTGGTGCGTTCTGCATTTTTGGGTTGTGTTTAAAGGGATATTAACCACTTTACCACCGGAGGATTTTGCTTTCTTACGTCCAGGCCGTTTTTTGCGATTCGGCACTGCGCGACTTTAACTGACAATTGCGCGGTCGTGCGACGCCGCACCCAAACAAAATTTACGTCCTTTTTTTCCCACAAACAGAGCTTTCTTTTGGTGGTATTTGATCACCTGTGCGATTTTTACTTTTTGCGCTATAAACAAAAAAAATAGCGTAAATTTTGAAAAAATACCAATATTTTTCACATTTTTTTTATATGAAATTCCCCCCCAAAAAAATGTAAAAATCTAAATTTTTTTAAATTTTTGGCCAATTTGTTTTCTGCTACCTATGTCTGGTAAAAAAAAATCACAATAAGCGTATTTTGATTGGTTTGTGCAAAAGTTATTGCGTTTACTAACTAAGGGAAAGATTTCTGTCATTTTTGGTGTTGTTTTTTTAACGAGTAATGGTGGCGATCTGCGATTTTTTTTTTTTTTTTTTTTTTTTTTTTGCGGGACTGCGACATTGCGGCAGACAGATCGGACCCTTGACTGACATTTTTGACACTTTTGGGGGTACCAGTGACATTTCTACAGTAATCAGTGCTATAAATATGCACTGTTACTGTAAAAATGACACTGGCAGGGAAGGGGTTAATTTTATTGGAGAGGGAGGGGTTAATGTATGCCTGGTGCTTACTGACCTGTGGGGGGAGGTGACTGAGTGACGCAGGGACAGATTGCATGTTCAGCTATGCTGAACTCTGCAGTCTGTCACTGTTTGTCACTTAGGAGATCCGCCCGCTCTGTTTACACAAGCGGGCGGATCTCCAGACTCGATTCCCCGACGCGGCTGCTCCTCCCCTGGCCCGACTCCCGCTGTGACTGAAAACAGCGGGAGCGAGCCTCCGGCGGCACGCGAGTGCCGCCCACAAGGGGAGGAGTCCAGCGACGTAGGTCTACGTCGCTGGACGGAATCGAGCCACTTTGCCGCAGTACAGTCAACGTGACTGGTCGGCAAGTGGTTAAAGGCAGATTCCCCTTTTTTTTTTTTTCATACCTGCTCTGTGGAATGTTTTTGTACAGAGCAGCCCCAATTCTTCTCTTCTTGGGTCCCTTGCCGGTGCTTCTGGTAGCTTGCTATGGGGGCTCCCAAGCAGGCCTGCTCCCGAGCCACTGCTCTGTGCGTGTCCCTTCACACACAGAACGCGTCTTGGCCCCGCCCCCGCTCTCCTTGTTGGCTCACTGGCTGTGATTGACTGTAGCAGGAGCCAATGGCTTGCTATGAGGGCTCCCGAGCAAGCTCGCTCCCAAGCAGCTGGTCTCTGTGTCCCTTCACACACAGAGCATGGCTCGGCCCCCACCCCTGCTCTCTCCTCGTTGGCTCACTAGCTGTGATTGACAGTAGCAGGAGCCAATGGAGGCAGAGACCCAGGAGAGCCAAGGCTCTCGTGCACATCACTGGATTGGGGTAAATGAAGAAATGAAGAGTTCTGTATGGCCGCACTCCAAATGCAACACCTTTTATTGAAGCAATAAAATCCATACAGTATAAGAGAACACAAATACAGCAGCAGCTGACGCGTTTCACACCTTTTATTGGTGCTTAAATATAGCTGGCCAGCTATGATTAAGCACCAGTGAAAGGTGTGAAATGGATCAGCTGCTGCTGTATTTGTGTTCTCTTATGCTGTTTGGATTTTCTCGCTTCAATAAAAAGTGTTGCATTTGGAGTGCGGCCATACAGAACTCTTTATTTCTTCATTTGCACTGCAGAGCCGACACCTGTTTGCATGGGGAGATATGCTTTGGAGGACTGACACCTGGAGCGGTAACCCCCGTTTTGCTTTCTATCTGGATTAGGTATTGGGGGTAAGTAAGGGGGCTGCTGCACACAGAAAATGGACCAAAATTGAAGGTACAAGCATTTTTTATGCAATTTTATTGAAGTCTTTGGAGCAATACACGGGGCCATACATTTGCTGTGCCTTTCTTCTGGTGTTTTAGTTGTCCTGGGTGGAACAGGTGCAGCGTCCAGCCCAGCCTAGCTGCAGACTTTGCCTGAATTCTATATTAAGTGGTACTGGTATTTGGGGCCGGACCTTCCTCCCTAAATGCATCGGGCCTTAAACGCGGGTACCATTCAGGACAGCGTTCAGCCCCATCTAGTCACAGCTAATGAGGAAGGTTTGGGACTTTATGTGAGGGGAAAAATCACCTCCATCCCGATTCAATGTACGAGGGGGGGGGGGGGGGGGGTGGAAGGTTGAGACTTTAAATGAGACGTGTGACATGGCCATAATAGTAAAACCATAATATCAAATTTATTTTATAAATGCACATATACATGGCGACTGTAAAATAGATAAAGAAGCAGTAGATATGAGCTGGAGTACGTACATAAAAATTACACAATAAATCAACCAACATTGAACAGAATGGGAATATATAACAGTAACCCATAGTATTGAGTAATAATCGGCATCAATAAGGCTTGACGCGTTTCTGTGGACTGTGTTCCACTTCATCAGGAGCATGTGATGCGAATCTGCAAAAAATAGTTGTATAAAAATATATCGCAAAGGATAAAAATGGTAAAAAGAAAAAAAGAAGATGAAGAAAAAATCCACCCAGATCTACTCACAGGGCAGCTCAGATCACTGCAAATCATGTGGGTATATGAGGCTGGAAATGGCCAAAAGAACCAGTCTTACCAGGAGCTGTGGGGACGCAAAGAAAGGGTGAACCAGGCATGAACATGGCGCGTGAGATTGGGAAAAAAATAAATAAAAAATCTCACCTCTCGCCATGTTCATGCCTGGTTCACCCTTTCTTTGCGTCCCACAGCTCCCGGTAAGACTGGTCTGTTGGCCATTTCCAGCTTCATATACCCACATGATTTGCAATGATCTAAGCTGCCCTGTTAGTAGATCTGGGTGGATTTTTTTCTATTTTTTCTTTATCTTCTCCTTTTTTTTCTTTTACCACTTTTATCCTTTGCGATATATTTTTATACAACTATTTTTTGCAGATTCGCATCACATGCTCCTGATGAAGTGGAACACAGTCCACAGAAACGCGTCAAGCCTTATTGATGCAGATTATTATTCAATACTATGGGTTACTGTTATATATTACATTCTGTTAAATTTTGGTTGATTTATTGTGTAATTTTGATGAATGTACTCCAGCTCATATCTACTGCTTCTTTATCCATTTTACAGTCGCCATGTATATGTGCATTTATAAAATAAATTTGATATTCTGGTTTTACTATTATGGCCATGTCACACGTCTCATTTAAAGTCTCAACCTTCCCCCCTTTTGTACATCTAGTCACAGCCTGCCATAGCATTTGATAGGCTGCATACAGCAGAGTTGGACTCTGCACTTGTCCCTCTCAGACGCACTAAAACACTGAAAGGGTCGCACTGCAACTGGACAGCCCTGTGTGCAGGGGGTCTTAACTTTAACGTGCTCTTGCAGTTGTATTTAATTTTCAGGGCTGATTAATGTGTCCGATGATTTTTAATCAGCAACGTGTGGGATAATTAGTTGATTTTTTTTTGATGGGGCTGATTTATCAATAATCTATGCATTACCATTCATTTTGAATAGCACTAAAGTGCACTAAGACAGTGCATGTGCGCGGCAGAAAACATTTTGTGACCTCTGCATTTATGTGCATTAGAAGCTCATTGATTTCAGCAGGGTGCCTTACTGCAACACCCTCAGTGTCAGTGGTTAAGGGACAACAAAATCATGTAATGTTAGGGAACAATAGCGATCTTTAACCAAGGGCAACCGATCCACATTTATTTGTATGATTGCACTGAACTGGTTTCTATGGGTTACAGAACCCGACAGCTTTTTGCATAATAAATCTGGTAATATTTAGCTGTGCCTCCGCAGCTGTCACTGGGGCCTCCCACTCACTTCCCACTTCTTCCGTTGGGGAGCACGTGAAATCCTGGGGATGGTGCCAATCATCTGCATGCACAGTTATACAGTATATTCCTCGGTATCAATCATATACAAGGAGTGCTGTGTCTGAGTATTGCAGAGCTGATGATTTCCGCCGTCTTGTTTGCTTGAAGCTGTCATAAGACTTTCATTTCCTCCTGTACTTCCTGTGCCTGTTGGCACCTTCAGCTGTATACATTGGCAGGGCTATCCTTACTACTCAACCAAAGCCAAGATTAATGGAAAGAGCTAGGTGCATGTGAAGTTAGAATACTAATTACAGCTGGTAACCCATAGCTTTCCATCTAAAGAGGAACTATAGATTCCAGAAAGTTCTGTCACTTGCATCTAGTGGTGAAACTTTTGGCAAGCTGTGCTAGAATAAGGAGAATGCTGGAGCTCTTCTTCTGCAAATGCCAGGTGCCTAATCGGTGCTCAACCCGTGGCCGGTGGCCCTTCAGCTGTTGTGGAACTACAAGTCTCATGAGGCATTGCAAACCGCGGGCATTCACAGGCATAACTCCCAAAGGCAGAGGCATGATGAGACTTGTAGCTCCACAACAGCGAAAGGGCCACAGGTATAGGTGGAGCACCCATAAGATAAAGTTTAACTTTTTTTTTCTAGTTTTGGATAGAGTGGAGAGGGACAGGGCCGCTGATAGGGGGGGACCACTAGCCCTCCTGTAGTGGGCCCAGGCACACAGGGGGGCCCGAACAGCAGAGGGAATCAGTGCGGTCGGACAGAGGGGCAATTACAGGATGCCCTGTGTGGCTCTCTGCAGCAGATGAAACCCGATTTCTCTCCCACCGGCTTTCAGCTGCTGCAGGGAGTGACACAGACACAGGGCACCTCGCGGAAGCTGCTGGCTTCCCTGTCTCCTAAAAAATGACAAATTGTAAAAAAATATTTAAAAAACAAAATGTAAAATAAAATTATTTTAAAACATTAAGAGTCGGTTCACACTAATCCGACTCAAAGTCACCCCGACTTCGGGCGACGAATGAGTCGCCTGACAAGTCCGATTTAGTGTGAACTGGCTCTTAAACATATTTTTTTAATTATAAAATGTTTTTTAAAAAATTTAAAAAAATATTTTAAAAAAAGGGGCTAATTCACACAGCTTCTTTGTTATCTTTGTGTCATCTGAGAATGATTTTAGTATATTATTAGTGAAAATGTTGTTTTGATATATACGTGGGGGGCCCTGCCAGGTAAGCTATATGGGGCCCCGTGATTTCTCTCAGCAGCCCTGGAGAGGGATAGGAATACCTGTCAGTTGTTATTGCTTTCTGTGGCCCCCCATTAGGGAGGTTCCCCTCTCTATTTGTCCTGTTTACAATTATTATTGAAAGTGAAATGAAAAGAAAATCCCAAATTTTAGGCTGTCCCCAGAAAAGTAACAGAAGGGTAATCTTCCAATGGGGACATTAGCTCTGGTGACTTGAGGGGGCCCAAAGGATTGCCTTCATTTGCAGGGATTTCCTTTCACTTCCTGTTTGGCTAAGGGACAGGAAGTGAAGAGGGATCTCTTCAATAGGACACAGATGATGAAACGTTTTGCCTGTAGTTATACTTTAAGGGTCCTTTCACACGTGCTTTCCGCCAGGCGGACTCCATTTTGCTCAATGGGCGATTGATCCGCCGATCCCCGCTGAGCAGGTGGATGACAAGTCCGTCTCCACTTACTTTGCTGAGACAGACCTGTCAGATCCTCGCACTCCTCTATAGGAGATTGGA
The DNA here is from genome assembly GCF_965119305.1 of Pelophylax lessonae. Taxonomy (NCBI): domain Eukaryota; kingdom Metazoa; phylum Chordata; class Amphibia; order Anura; family Ranidae; genus Pelophylax; species Pelophylax lessonae. The sequence continues at coordinate 72,093,516 of NC_138773.1, read as the reverse complement.
TGGTAACGGACGCTTGTCCGTTTTCATCAGATCCCATCCGATCCGATCCTTCAGACGGGTGGAAAATAGGATTACCATCCATCTGGATTTTATAGACAGGATCGGATCCGATAGCAGTGGGTGTCAGCAGGGGTGCATGGAGCATCCGATTAGGTCCGCCTTAAAAACTGACAGGTGGAGCTGATCAAAAAGCCCGTGTGAAAACGAGTTTTGGCTATACTTCTCCTGTGGATCACAGAAGTGCAGTTCCTTTTGCACCACTGTGACCCGTTTTCACGTCGGCTGACGTCACAGAGCCAGTCCAGGATGGGGAAAGCTTGTGACAATATGGTCGGGATCAGCTCACAACCCTGGACTAGCACTAGGCTCAGCCTCTCAGAGAGAGCGGGTTTGGTAGAGCAGACAGTGGTTACTGACAGTCACCAGCTCTCTGAAAACCGAGCGATCAGCAGTCTTTGATCACTCAGTTCATTAAGGTTCTCAGTCTTAGAGGCGGCGGGGGACAAATGCAAAGTATAATGATGTATGATTCCTACACATTTTTGGTCTACAAAACTAGGGGAAAGATTTTTCATTTCTATTTTATTTATTTTTTTACTAGTAATGGCGACGATCAGCGATTTTCAGCAGGACTGCAACTTTGCGACGGACAGATCGGACACCTAACTGACATTTTTGACACTTTTGGGGGGCACCAGTGACATTACTACAGTAATCAGTGCTAAAAATATGCACCGTTACTGTACTAATGACACTGGCCGGGAAGGGGTTAACCCTGTGGGTGATCAAGGGGTTAAATGTGAGCCTAGGGGAGTGATTCTAACTGTGGGGGATTGGCTTGCTGAATAAACACAGGGACTTGTGTTCCTAAATAAGAGGGCAGACCACCATTCTGTCTCCATGGGGAGTCATTGCAGCCACTGGACCCGCTAATGGGCTCCCCCTGTAGCCAATCGGCGTATGAGCGTGCCCCCACTAGCGGTCCTGCTAAACAATGTACAGGTATGTCAATTCGTGGATCAGAGCCGACCCGCGGCAGTAAGAGTACAGAGGTTGGTCTGCAAGTGGTTAAGAGTTATCATGGGAATAAGGTGTCTTCACTGAAGCTTTATCACCAATCCTGGTTTCCACGACAACCCAAAATTTTCAAAATCCAGTTGTCATAGGGACAGAAAGTGAGGGGGAAGCTTCTAAACAGGGGCACAGACAGCAAAATATATGTTACAGAGGTGTTAACCATTCCCTATGCTATCCAAAACTTAAAAATATTTTTTTTGGCTGGAGTTGTACTTAAAAAGTGAACCTGTTCCAACTTACATACAAATTCAGCTTAAAGCGAAGCTCCAACCCCCTCCAAAAATTAAAAGTCAGCAGCTACAAATACTGTAACTGCTGAGTTTTAATATTACGACACTTACCGTACCTGTCCAGGGGTCCCTCAATGTCAGCATCCCAGCTGATTTTTCAATCAGCTCTCGGTGCTGTCACCGGCATTGCTTGTAAGAGAAACTGACAGTAAAGCCTTGTGGCTTCGCAACCAGTTCCCTACTGGGCATGCGCCAAGCGCAATGCACTTTCTGAACTGCCTGTATGCAATAAAACTAATACCTGGAGTTTAGCTTTAATTGACCTAGAAAAGTCATGCAGCCAGTGAAGTCAGAACTGTTCTGCATGCTTGTTCTGGGATAGTAACTCAAAAACTATTGGAGCCAATGGATCATTGAAGCAGCATTTTTTTCTAAATCAGTGATGCAAGGCTTAGTAATAATCTCAGCATAGATTTAAAGATCATTTTACATAGAGATCCATTTTTAATGCTTTTTAAGCTTATGTTGCTATGATTTAGGAATTAAGGAATTCTGGTCATAGGGCAACCCGGAAAACCGATCCTGACATTATACAGACCAATTTCAAGCCCAAGTCGAATTTCATTCCTGTCCACTCTAAGGGTCCCTATATAGAGACTTATTACCAGGCCGTATACAGAGATCTGGTGAAACTGTGTGACACTCCAACTACCAAGCCCATTGGAACCTGAAAAGTTCAGAACAACTAGCCCTGAAAGATCTGACAGTAATTATTGTCAAGGGTGGGAGCCTGGTTGTCCAAAATAGGAAGGACTACTGTATATTCAGGAGAATATCGAATTTTAGCAGATATGATCACATTGTGAGAATCAAGCGAATTACCCATCCGCAGTGGAAGGAAAGAAAATAAAGTAATCTATGAGCCACCCATACCTATGTGTTATGGTATTAGGCACACATTAGTGTGTTGCAGGGGCAGTTTTTCTGCTACTTCCTCTATTGCAGGGCACCGAACACACGGTAATACACTACCCTGCTTTGTGGTTTGTTAGGTTTCCAAAAAATAGTGTATGTCCAATTTCTGGTCTATAGCAATGCCATGGCAACCCCTTTAAATGAGCTGCCTCAACGCAGTGCACGACAAAATGCAAGTGATCTCACCACAGTGGATTGGAAAGGTGTGAATGGGTAGTTTGAAAAGCATTGGAGCCAGAGGTTAAGCTGAAGCCAGGCAATTAGCATTTTATTTTGTCTGCATCCCATTGGAGAGATCATCTTTTTTTTCCTATATGGAAGACACCACAGGAAATGTGCGCATGCAGAGGTTTCCATCTTGCTGGAGAATCTGTGCGCATGCAGAGGTTAGTTCTTTTTGTGCTGATTATTAATCTGGTGTATTTATTGCTTTGTGTCTTTGGTGCTGCTCTGGTGTGTTTGAAATCTGCTGATTCTGAATCAAAGTTTTAGTATGTGAGTAATTGGGGTTTGAGCCACTGCTAGGCTTGCCTTTGTGTCGTGGGTTTTCCTCAATCTGTCAGCACTTTTTGAATCCATTTACAGCATATATTGGTCTGTTTATTCATGCATGAATGTATGGAATCTAGGAAGGGACAGCCGGTGTGGGTGGCTTTACAGTCTGGATACACAGCTGGACTGCAGATTAGATGATGTTCTATCTGCTGTATGGATCAAACACAATCCAGGACAAAATAATTACAAGGATTCTGGAGAAAAGAGACATTTGTGCTGAACTGACCCAATGAATATAGATCTGACTCAGAACATTTTTCTTAACAGATTACTGTACTTTAAAGCGGTATTAAACTCAGATTTTGGAAAACTCCAGACTGGCAGAGTTTTTATAATAGAAGAGTCCCTAGTCGTCTGTTCTGTCGTAAATGCTTCCATCTGCCTGTCAGCGGTAATGTACACTGAGCCGTGCATGCGCTGCTCAGAGTATATTTACAGCACTGCTCTGTGCCGTTATGAAGTGACTCCTTTTCGTGGCCCAGCCGTTCAAGTGGTTAAACAGAGCAAACCTGGAAGGAAGAACAGGCGTGCAGGGCTGAAGGGCATCCTTTGACAGGTAAGTCAAGTGTGCAGTGCATACTAGCACATTATGGCATTAACCTGCGGGGGGCTGTTTATGAAAAAAAGAAATGTGGCATTTAATTTCACTTTAAAAGACATTAAAGAGGTTGTGAACCTCCAAAAAAAAATGTAAAAATAAAAACCTGAAAGACATAATGAGCTAGTGTGCATCACATACTAACCCATTATGAAATACCTTAGAACAAAGCCCCCGCAGCACCACCCACATACCGCTAGGTAACACGGCCGACATGTTCACCTGTCTTCCTTCTGGGTTCGCGTCCTCCGGCCATCTGATTGGCCAGAGCCGCGATGATGTCACTCCCGCGCATGCACATGGGAGCCGCCATTCTTGGCACAGGATTCTGGAGGATTGGCACAGGCGGCTGTTCCTTCAGAGCGCATGCGCCAGTGATGTCACTGGCTGCATGCAAAGTAAATATCTCCTAAACAGTACATGTTTAGGAGATATTTACAGTACCTATAGGTAAGTCTTATCATAGGCTTACCTATAGGTACAAGTTGCAGAGGAAGCTTTACTTCCTATAAACTTTTTATAATGCCCAAGATCACCAAGTAACTTCACAAATATAACCTATTACTCAGCTTTTTTCTTTTCATGTACTTTGAGGGCTGTCATTACATACAACATCGCATTACATTTGGCTTGTCTGCATCTGCACGGTAGCCACTGATAAGAACTGAGAACAAGGAAAGCATTTGCTGCACTTACCTGTTTGATAGGGCCCGTTCAAACTAGAGATCGACCGATTATCAGCAAAGCCGTTATATCGAGGGCTGATATGCACTTTCCCCACCAAGGTGGCCAATATTACCGATATTTCGGAAACTGCCTGCAGCTAGAGGCATCACCCCGATACCGCGTCCATAGCTGTCGGTCGGCTGTCTTGTAATAATAACCAATGCGGCTGAGAAGCTGCTCAGCTGTCATTACAAAGAGACCCAGGCAAGCAGCCTGCACGGCTGCCGAAGACCCGATCAAAGCCGCATTCGACTCTGATCGGGTCTCCATGTGAAAACCCGGAAGTAATGTCAAAAGTGATTAAAAAAAAATGACCGCATTCAAAACAGCCAAACTTGGCGTTTTGAATGCTTTTAAGTGCAGAGGAGAGGTTTGGGGTCTCCCTCCACAAGAGTACCTGTCAAATAAAAAAAAAAAAAAAAAAAAAAAAGAATGCATGAAAATATTGGCCCATATTGGCCGATGCCGATACGTGATGACCAAAATATCGGTATCGGCAATGAAAGAACGATATCAGTCGATCCCTACTTCAAACCATCGCTTTATGGTAAAATGTACATGTTGATGTAGCGCACAGTAATGCACTGAGCATGGTGTGATGCACTGGAGGACCAATTATTTATAATGCATCTACAAAATACACCTTGGCTACAGCGCAAGGCACTATAAATACCGACTTTACATTGTAGTGCACTGGATGAGCTGTGGTAATGCAGCGCTCTGCATCTCATTTTGTAATGCATTGTGGCACATGTCTTACCTCAACTTGCAATCACGTTAGCAGGCCATTATTCACTTTGAAGGCATTAAGGATACTGTCAATGTTGTACTGTACTCATGTAGTAAGTGGAGATCACAAACTGCTAATCTGGCAGTCCTATACACACAGTATATATTTACCAAAGTACTGCTTATCCCCCGTCTGATTACTGTAAGGCAGGGGTGGGGAACCTTTTTTCTGCCAAGGGCCATTTGGGTATTTATAAAACCATTCGGGGGCCGTACAAACATTTAATTAACTCACCCCTAATGTGATGGCTGCAACTGCTTCTCTTTGGTAAGGTGTGTGATGTTAGCTGGTATCGATGATGTTGCTACTCGCAACTGGTTTTCCAGGTTTGTGTCGGTCAGTCTGGAGCGCAGTCGACTTTTTTGTGGTGGTAAGTTTTATGAAAAGAACTGCTGGCAGGTACTGCTGGTGGGTACAGCTGGCTGGTACTGCTGGCTCAGGCTGGTACTGCTGGCTTGTACTGTGCTGTGGGTACTGCTGGCTGGTACTGCTGGCTCAGGCTGATACTGCTGTGGGTACTGCTGGCTGGTACTGTTGGGGGTACTGCTGGCTCAGGCTGGTACTGATGGCTGGTACTGTGCTGTGGGTACTGCTGGCTGGTACTGCTGGCTCAGGCGGGTACTGCTGTGGGTACTGCTGGCTCAGGCTGGTACTGCTGGCATGTACTGCTGGCTGGTACTGTGCTGTAGGTACTGCTGGCTCTGGCTAGTACTGCTGGTTCTGCTGTGGGTACTGCTGGTTCTGGCTGGTACTGCTGTGTGTACTGCTGGTACTACTGTGAGTACTGCTGGCTCTGGCTGGTACTGCTGGCTCTTGCTGGTACTGCTGGCTCTGGCTGGTACTGCTGTGTGTGCTGCTGACGGGAAATGCTGCTAGGAAAAGTGTAGCGGCATCATGCTGGAGGAATAGGCGATGTTTCCTGTATTGGTCACAGGCGGAGTGCATTTGATATCACTCCATCTGTGACTCACTCAGACTGTCAGAACAGAGCAGGAATTATACAGGAAGTATCGGCTCCGTTCTGACAGATCAGCTGAGAGACACAGACTCAGCTGCATGGGGGGCCGGACCAGATGACTTTGGGGGCCGCATACGGCCCCCGAACTGTAGGTTCCCCACCCCTGCTGTAAGGCAACTATATAAGGAAGAATGCCTATCTACAGGGATTCTTAATACCTTCTTTGTAATTCTTCTTTGGGATTCTTGATACCTTTCTCCAGTCATGGTCTGGAGCAGTGTTTCTCAACTCCGGTCCTCAGGGCACACTAACAGGCCAGATTTTAAGTATTACCTTGGGGAGATGCAGACTAGAATACTGCCATCACTGAGCAGCAAATGATATCACCTGTTATATATTTTAGTTTTCTTGCAAACCTGGCCTGTTAGTGTGCCCTGAGGACCGGAGTTGAGAAACACTGGTCTGGAGGGTGTTCTCTACATTGTCACTAAACTTGTGCAGTGGCTGCCTCGTTCTAGCAGTTGGTGATCTCCTGTGATGCAGTGTTAATTTTAGCAGCAAATTTCAATTTAGTCTTAGTCTTAGGACTAAAATGGCATTTTCGTTTTAGTCCCATTTTAGTCTTCTGCAAGTGTTTTTAGTTTTAGTCGTATTTAGTCGACTAAAACTCCAGTACATTTTAGTCGACTAAAACTCCAGTACATTTTAGTCGACTAAAACTCCAGTACATTTTAGTCGACTAAAACTGCAGTACATCTTAGTCGACTAAAACTCCAGTACATTTTAGTCGACTAAAACTCCAGTACATTTTAGTCGACTAAAACTCCAGTACATTTTAGTCGACTAAAACTCCAGTACATTTTAGTCGACTAAAACTCCAGTACATTTTAGTCGACTAAAACTCCAGTACATTTTAGTCGACTAAAACTCCAGTACATTTTAGTCATCTATAATCGAATGGGTGTAGTTCAATTGTAATTTGTAATGCATTATTTAAACATTTCTCTACAATTTCTGAACTCATATACTACGGCTGGTCCTGGAGTGAAAAATCTAATATGTTATTATTTATGGTATTAAGCTTTGAGCATGCACCAGTGTTAATTTTGGCAGCAAATTTCGATTTAGTTTTAGTTATAGTCTTTTGACTAAAATGCCATTTTAGTTTTAGTCGTATTTTAGTCTTAAGACTAAAATGCCGTTTTAGTCATATTTTAGTCTTAAAGCGGAGTTCCGGGCACAGAAATGATTTTTTGCTGAACATACCCCCGGGACAGTCAGGCGCTAGCACATTCCACAATGGCTAGCCTCTGATCTGTCCCGGTTCGCACTTACCTTTTAGAAGAAATACTTACTTAGAAAATTTCTTCCACAGCGTTTCCATCTCTGTTGTGGGCAGCTGAAGCCGGCGCGGTCCTCTTCTCTGTCTTCTTCTGCGTCTTCGTGTCCCAGAATGCACTGCACGGGCCCCTCTCGTCACTTCCGGTGCGGCGCCGCATTCCTAAACAGCTTCTGGGCATGCCCAGAAGCTGTTTAGCAGGGGAATGCGGCATCGCCCGGAAATGACGAGCAGGGCCGGTGCCGTCGCATTGATTCCTGGGAGCTATGACGTTTAGCTCCCAGGAATCATCGCGAGGCAGGAAGTGACAGGGTGAGCCGCGGCTCCGAGGGAGGAAGCAGTCAGAGGTGAGTATTTACGATCTTCAATAAAAAGGTGAGTAAACAAAAAAAATAAAAATAACTATTCAATTCCTTTTCAGGTGAGCTCTACCTAGCGGAGGGGCACAAAAAAAAAAAAATCGTTTTTGTGCCCGGAACTCCGCTTTAAGTCTAAAATGCCATTTTAGTTTTAGTCGTATTTTAGTCATCTGAACTGTTTTAGTTTTAGTTGTATTTTAGTCGACTAAAATTGTGTTAATTTAGTCAACGAAAACGTTTTAGTCGAGGAAATTAACACTGCTGTGATGATGTGAGTGCAGTGCATATGTTGTGTTAGGCTTTTGCACATAGGGCCATTCAGTGGCAGTGCGTCCCTCTCTTGCTCGGGAGGAACAAGTGCAGCTTCCAGTCCCGCTGTAGGCTGCCTATAAAAGTCTATGGCAGGATATGACTGGACAGGGCTGAAAACTGTACAGCTTGTTACAAGTATTTAGGGCCTTGTCCATTCAGGGATGAGGTTCCAGAATGCAGAAGATGTGTCTTACATAGAAGACTTGCTTGTTGCTTTACTACTGGTGTTCTGGTGCTGGACCTTCGGGTTTCAGATACAGAAGATGTAGACTCTTGCATAGCCGCTCTTCCTGCTCAGTTATGGAAGGCTTTTATGTGAACCAATTTACAAAATACAAAGTATTCTGTGAGTGAGCAGCGGAAGTACTGGGAAGCTCTCCACACCCCCCATGTATTTGGAAACGCACCTTTTTCAGTGCTGTGAAATCTTGTTCTAGTAGGAGAACTTTCACTGCTCCAAATGAAAAAAAAAAACAAAAAACACCTAAAATGCTGCATAGAAGAGTTGCTTAGTGCCTTGCGTAATTCACTGCAGAGGTTATGGTGCTAGGGGTTGAAAAAAATACCGGATGATCATTTGTTTGATAATCTCAACGTGTGTTCTAGGTTTAGAAGGGCCAAGAACATAAGTGTCATCTTTTTTTGTTGTAGGGATGGATCGGAGACATCGGAGGTGCATCTACTGCAACAAATGGGAACAACATCAAGTGTGGACACAGTCGTATAATCTATAATACTGACAGTCCTGGTAAGTCTATTTGCCCTATGTAAGAACCCTAGGACATGGCACTTTTTACACTGGCTTTTTGTTCTCCAGAAGAATAAAGTGAATCTCCCAAAATGCAAATAAAAGAAGGTATACCTTACTGTAATTAACTCACTTAGGAAAATAAACAGTTGCAAAATGTGCCGGTCTTTCAAAAAATATACCTTGTTCAAAAAAGTTAAAGGAACACTTTTTAATCAGAGTATAGCATCAAGTCAATTAAACTCCTGGGATATTGATCTGGTCAGTTAAGTAGCAGAGGGGGTTGTTAATCAGTTTCAGCTGCTTTGGTGTTTTGCTGACATTTTTTTTTTCCCTACTAATTTTTTATGACTGTTTTTTACTAGTTTTGCATTTGCCTAGGGTCAGTGTCACTACTGGTAGCATGAGGTGATACCTGGACCCTATAGAGCAGGGGTCTTCAAACTATGGCCCTTCAGTTGTTCAGGAACTACAATTCTCATCATACCTAGTCATGTATGTGAATGTCAGAGTTTAACAATGCCTCATGGGATGTGTAGTTCAGCAACAGCTGGAGGGCCATAGTTTGGAGACCCCTGCTATAGAGGTTGCACAGGCAGTCCAACTCCTCCAGGATTGAACATCAATAGGTGCCATTGCCAGAAGGTTTTCTGTGTCTCCCAGCACAGTCTCAAGAGCATAGAGGAGATTCCAGGAGACACGCAGTTACTCTAGGAGAGCTGGACAGGGCCGTAGAAGGTCCTTAACCCATCAGCAGGACCGGTATCTGCTCCTTTGTGCAAGGAGGAACAGCATGAGCACTGCCAGAGCCCTACAAAATGACCTCCAGCCGGGCCACTGGTGTGAATGTCTCTGACCAAACAATCAGAAACAGACTTCATGAGGGTGGCCTGAGGGCTTTACATCCTATAGTGCAGTGGTCCTCAACTCCGGTCCTCGGGGCCCACTAACAGGCCAGATTTTAAGTATTACCTTTGGGGAGATGCAGACTAGAGTACTGCAATCACTGAGCAGCAAATGATATCACCTGGGATGTATTTTAGTTATCTTGCAAACCTGGCCTGTTAGTGGGCCTTGTAGGCCAGGGTTGAGGACCACTGCTACAGTGGGCCCTGTGCTCACTGCCCAGAACATGTGGAGCCTAAATGACCTTTACCACTGAACACGAGAATAGGCAGGTCTGCCACTGGCACCCTGTGCTTTTCACAGATGAGAGCAGGTTCACCCTGAGCACATATGACAGACATGAAAGGGTCGGGAGAAGCCGTGGAGAACGTTATGCTCTCTGTAACATTGTTCAGCATGACCGGTTTGGTGGTGGGTCAGTGATGGTTTGGGAAGGCATATCCATGGAGGAATGCACAGACTTCTACGGGCTAGACAATGGCACCCTGACTGCCGTTGGGTATTGGGATGAAATCTTTGGACCCATCGTCAGACCCTAGCTGGGTCAGTGGGTCCTGGGTTCCTCCTGGTGCACGACAATGCCCGGCCTCATATGGTGAGAGTATGCAGCCAGTTACCTGGAGAATTAAGCAATTGATACCATTGAATGGCCCCCACGCTCGCCTGACCTAAATACAATAGAACACTTCTGGAATATTATGTTTTGGTCCATCCGACACCGCCAGGTTGCACCTCAGTCTGTTCAGGAGCTCAGTGATGCCCTGGTCCAGATCTGGGAGGAAATACCCCAGGACACCATCTGTTGTATTTTTAGGAGCATGACCCGACGTTGTCAGACATGCATACAAGCACATGGGAGCCATACAAACTACTGAGTACCATTTTGAGTTGCTGCAATTAAATTTCAGAAAATGGACTAGCCTTCTGCATCATTTTTTTACTTATATTTTCGGGGGCGTCTTTGAATTCAGCCTTCTGTAGGTTGATAGTTTTCATTTCCATCAAACGATGTGGTATCTTTTCATTCCTAACACATTACCCAGTCCATATCAATATAGATATCCAGCATGATATTTTTCCCCATTGAGATCTAAAGTGTTTTTAAAGTGTTACTTTAATTTTTTGAGCAGTGTATATATATTTTAAAGAGGTTGTACACCGAGAAAAAAAAAATGTATCTTCTTTACATCCTGAAAGAGAAACCCATAATGAGCTAGTATGCATCGCATACTAGCTCATTATGAAATACTTACCTTAGAACGAGCCCCCGCCGTGCCGTCCGCTTACCTGTATGACGGGCGACATGTATAGTCGCCCGTCTTCCGGGATCGCGGCATCCGGCCATCTGATTGGCCGGAGCCGCGGTGACGTCACTCCCGCGCACGCGCGCGGGAGCCGACGGTCACGGCACGGGGCTCTGAAGGAACGGCACGATCTGCCGTTCCTTCAGAGCGCATGCGCCAGTGACATCACTGGCTGCATTAAAGGTAAATATCTCCTAAACGGTACATGTTTAGGAGATATTTACAGTACCTATAGGTAAGCCTTAATATAGGCTTACCTATAGGTACAACTTCCTGAGGAGGGTTTACTTCCTCTTTAAATGCCTGGCCATAGCAGATAAAGAAGGGAAATGTATACAAAGCCACTACACATTCCATTTAAAGTTTGCAGCAAAAAGTTGTTTGGTCCTTCTTGCCTAACCAAGTTTCTTGCTAACCTGTGATACCAAAGTAAGCCAATTTAGATATCAGGGTTTCACACCTAAGGCTCCATTCACACCTGAGTGTATAGTTTTCAGGTGTTTTGTTTGGGGTGTTTTTCCGGCCTTTTTTTGCAGGTGTTTGGAGGAAGGCATTGACATCTGACCAGAAATGCTTGTAATCTGCCAAAAAAGAAGCTCATGTACTTTTTTGAGCTTCAGGCATTTTTGCTTCAGGCGACAAAACGCTCAGATGGCAAGAGTGGCCATTGAAATAAATGGGATTTTGCTTGTTGGACATTTTGGAGCTTCAAAGATGAGTGTTTTACGAGCTGAAAAACACTTACGTGTGAACAGGGCTTTATTATGTGCACTTTCATTATAATTGGTTTTGGTCAATTGACATTGTAGAAATCCTTGTAATAAGAATATAGTTCTCACATCTAGCTGGTAGGGTCGTGATGTAATCTAGTCTGTGTAGGCCGCAACACACAGGCCATTGTTAAAAATGATTGCACCATCTGGCAGTGGGATGTTTAGTAACAGCATTTCCTGTCATCTTTCACACAAAGTAATAATATCTATTTTTTAGAAATGTACAACTTTAAATCCTTGGCAGTACCTGCCCACTCCCATCCTACTGAGCGTTTTTGTTCAAGTGCCCCATGGGGCGCTGAGGTGCTGGAGAGTCATCAAAATGTGCCTGCATGCCTATTATTATTACAGGTATTTATATAGCGCCAATTTGTATGTGTGTGTATGTATGTATATATATATATATAAAATATATAGTGTGTATATATATATATATATATATATATATATAATATGTGTGTGTGTGTGTGTGTGTGTATATATGTATATATGTATATGTGTGTGTGTATATGTATGTATGTATGTATGTGTGTATGTGTGTATATATATATATATATATATATATATATATATATATACACAGTATCTCACAAAAGTGAGTACACCCCTCACATTTTTGTAAATATTTTATTATATCTTTTCATGTGACAACACTAAAGAAATTTCTTTTTGCTACAATGTAAAGTAGTGAGTGTACAGCTTGTTTAAGGGTCCTTTCACACGGCCCGCATCCGCTGACGGAATCCGTTCTGCTCAGCGGGGGATCGATCTGCCGATCCCCACTGAGCAGGCGGATGGCAGCTCCGTCTCCGCTCTATGTGCGGAGAGGGAGGTATCAGAGCCCTGCTGCTCTCTATGGGAGAATCGGATGAGAACGAACCGCCTGTCTGTTCTCATTCGATCAGCTGGACGGATGGAAAATAGGGTTTCCATCCGCCTGGATTTCATGGATAGGATCGGAAGCGGATAGCAGCGAGTGTCAGTGGAGATGTCTCCGCTGAAATCCGCTGCCCCATAGGGATGCATGGAACATCCGATCAGGTCCGCCTGAAAAACTGACAGGCGAATCTGATCGGATCGTTCGTGTGAAAGGACCCTAACGGTGTACAATTTCTGTCCCCCTCAAAATAACTTAACACACAGCCCTTAATGTCTAAACAGCTGGCAACAAAAGTGAGTACACCCCCAAGTGAAAATGTCCAAATTGGGCCCAATTAGCCATTTTCCCTCCCCCAGTGTCATGTGACCCATCAGTGTTACAAGGTCTCAGGTGTGAATGGGGAGCAGGTGTGTTAAATTTGGTGTTATCGCTCTCATTCTGTCATACTGGTCACTGGAAGTTCAACATGGCACCTCATGGCAAAGAACTCTGTGAGAATCTGAAAAAAAGAATTGTTGCTCTACATAAAGATGGCCTAGGCTATAAGAAGATTGCCAAAACCCTGAAACTGAGCTGCAACACGGTGTCCAAGACCATACAGCGATTTAACAGGATAGGTCCACTCGGAACAGGCCCACGCCATGGTCGACCGAAGGAGTTGAGTGTACGTGCTCAGCATCATATCCAAAGGTTGTCTTTGGGAAATAGATGTAGGAGTGCTGCCAGCATTGCTGCAGAGTTTGAAGGGCTGGGGGGTCAGCATGTCAGTGCTCAGACCATACGCCGCACACTGCATCAAATTGGTCTGCATGGCTGTCATCACAGAAGAAAGCCTATTCTAAAGATGATGCACAAGAAAGCCTGCAAACAATTTGCTGAAGACAAGCAGACTAGGGACATGGATTACTGGAACTATGTCCTGTGGTCTAATGAGACCAAGATAAACCTATTTGGTTCAGATGGTGTCAAGCGTGTGTGGCGGCAACCAGGTGAGAAGTACAAAGACAACTGTGTCTTGCCTACAGTAAAGCATGTTGGTGGGATTGTCATGGTCTGGGGCTGCATGATTGCTGCCGGCACTGGGGAGCTACAGTTCATTCAGGGAACCATGAATGCCAACATGTACTGTGACATACTGAAGCAGAGCATGATCCCCCTCCCTTTGGAGACTGGGCCCCAGGGCAGTATTCCAACATGATGATGACCATTGCCTTGTTAAAGAAGCTGAGGGTAAAGGTGATGGACTGGCCAAGCATGTCTCCAGACCTAAATTGAGCATCTGTGGGGCATCCTCAAACGGAAGGTGGAGGAGCGCAAGGTCTCTAACATCCACCAGCTCCGTGATGTCGTCATGCAGGAGTGGAAGAGGACTCCAGTGGCAACCTGTGAAGCTCTGGTGAACTCCATGCCCAAGAGGGTTAAGGCCGTGCTGGAAAATAAGGGTGGCCACACAAAATATTGACACTTTAGGCCCAAGTTGGACATGCTATTGATCGCATCTCTGTTTCCACCATGCAATTTCATAAACTGATGATTTGGAATATTGTATTCATGAACAAATTATCTCTGTGCTATTGATCGATGCAAAAAGATCAATATTATTCTGCCCTGGCTGTTGACTCCGATCTCAAATCCGATCAAACTCAGTCTAAAACAATCAGAAGGGAAGTTATGGCTATTCAATTGTGTGGTCACTAGTAGTCTTTCACTGAAAATGAGGACTCTTAAAGGAGAAGGAAAGGCTGTCTACTAACCAGACTCAAATGTTGTCTGCCCACTGCTCTTAGTAATGATGCAGACCGCCTCTACTCTGCTCATATGCATGTACAGCTTAAAAAAATAGGAGAAAACCCATGAACCTGGATATATACTGTATCTGTAAAATGCTTGCTCAATTGTTTGTGCAGGCAGTTCCTCCTTGCCCATTTCAGGTATCCATAATGCACTGGGCTCACAGAAAGTGGGTTGAGTGTCACTGGCAATTTCAGACAAAAGCAGTCTTCGTTTTTTTTTCCCTTGGGACATCTTTTATGTTACTTTTTCTTTTAGAGAACAGGAAATGACTCATAAAGGTTTTACAACATAATGGAAGACCTTTGTGAATGATAGGAAGATCTTTCAACATGAAATGTGTCCCCTCATTATAACAGAACTCCATACAAACAGCTAAATACACAATCGTAATACAACAAGTGAACTGTTTTATCTGTGAACTGGTTTCTAATTCTGTCCAGCCACTTTTGTGGTTTACAGACTTCTGCCAGACAGTTCGGAGCAGCAACACTAATAAAGCAAGCCATAGCCAGAACGAAGTTTGGCTGGTTCAGCAGGAGCCATTCAAATTTTGATTAATCTATGGGTGGGTTTTTTGTGCTGAAGTTGAATCAGGTTTTTTTTGTTTGATCACTGTTGGCCATAGCTCCCAACTGTCCCTGATTTGGAGGAACTGTCCCTGATTTGGAACAAAGTCCCTCTGTCCCTCTTTCCTCCTCATTTGTCCCTCATTTTGGTCTAATCCATATAGTTGTATATAAAATGCACTTTGAAACTTTCAAAAAGGCGTTTTCCAGTGCTAAACCTTATATCCAATGTCTAAATTGCTGCATTTGTAAATTCCAAAAGCCAGTAAAAAGCAATAGAGGAATAGTAGTGGTTAAAAAAAGCAAAGCACTTCTGGGTTTAACTAAATCCTTTTTAATTCTCCTTTCAGGGGGACTGACAGGGAGTGTGTCCTATGTCTACAATATTTTGCTCATAAGTGTCCCTCATTCCCATCTCAAAAAGTTGGGAGGTATGCTGTTTGCAAGTATAGCCGCCAGCAGTGATCATTGTATTCTGATGGCTGGGAAACCCCCTGCTGTCAGAATACAATAGCGCAAAAGGAAGGAATTCCCTATCAACACTGACTGTGTTGGTAGGGGAATCAAGCAATTGTCTTTCCTTCAATCCGTGGCTGAAGGAAAGAAAATTGCATAATGTATGGCCTGCCTAAGTCATCAACGTGGCTCACTCTTCTCACTCAATACTCTGTCTTCGTATATGCATTCCACAGAGACACGGTTGGCTCCTAGTGCCTCTCCTGGTGAGTGCTGCTGTGAAGAGGAATATAGAGGGTGATGGCAAAATAGATTGATGTTATTATAATAACTGTATTCCAATACACAATTGATTACACCCATCTATATGAAAGAGTTTGTCAAAGACAACTTATAAAAGAATATACAGTGCAATCTGAAATGCATGCATATTTCCTCATGTTTTTTTGCTTTAAAAACCCTTCAAGTGCAGAAAAATACCTGCCAGAAATCCTCTCAGCTCCTAAGACCCATTGCAAACTGGATGTTTAGTCCTGGTGCATGGTGGAAGGATGAAACATTAAACATAAGTACCGCTCAGTGTGCTGTCCGACCGAAGCAGCTGTCAGTCTTGGGGCTGGATGGTTTGCCTCCACCATCCACCTGCACCTAAATGCCAGGGTTCTATCAGAATAGCGCTACCCATCAAAAATTGCAAAGGAGGTGGCGTTGTGAACAAAGCTGCTTATTGCGCATGCGCTATGTGTTCCAACATGGTCTCTATGCGTTTCAATAGGTTTCCTAATGTGACAGAACATAAAGGCGGCAGCGTCCATCTTCTTACACCCAGGCAAGTCTTCAATTTCACACCTATTTTAGCGGTTAACCGTGACCAAGTGAAATAGTCTATTTCACTATATAATCAGTTTGGCTCTGAACAGTGCAGGGTATACCAAGATGGCCGTCGCCTCCTTATGCCCGCAGGCTTGTTCCTGTATTTACTATAATATTAATAATGCTATATTAATACAAATGTAAATCTGTATTTCAGTATATAAGGTGAGATAACTGCTAAAATAACTGTGACATTGAAGACTTGCCTGGGTGTAGGAAGATATCTGCTGCTGCCTTCGTGTTCTGTCAGATTGGGAAACCCATTGGAGCCCATAGCGGCCATGTTGGAACCCATGGCGCATGCGCCAGAAGCATTTTTTGCTCAGAGCGGCACTTCTGTTCCATTTACTGATAGGTAGCGGTATTCTGACAGGACACCAGAGCCTCTTGCATCAGGGCTTAACCCCCAAGTGTGTATGAGGCCTAGGTTTTGCCTCTTGTGGGCTGCATTTTGTGGACTGTATGGTATCAGCCCTCCCAGTCTTTTGCTAAACCACTCCCACAGATCTCAAAACATAAAGGTGTTGATTTACTAAAGGCAAATACATGTGCACTTACTCCAGAGCTTAGTAAATGAGGCAAAACTTCACTTTGCAAAGATTACCCAATCATATGCAACAAAAATTAAAGAACATATTTTTCTTGCACATGATTGGATGATAGAAATCTGCAGTGCTTCCCTTATTTCAGATCTAGAGCAACTGCACTTTGCCTTTATTAAATCAACCCCATAGGCTGATCATTCTGTAGTCTAAGTTAAAGTGATTGTAAACGATCACCTTGTAAATCAACCTATTCAGTTTAAAATAGAAATGAAAGGCAAATCATTTCTATATAGATAAATATAAATAAAAATCAATACCTTTTTATACCTTTTTATTATAGGTGATCACATTCCCTCTGTTCTCAGCTGCATAGGAGCTGAGGGGAGGAGAAGCTGCGGCATACTTATCTTCCCAGTGAATAGCTGTGCAGCGGGAGCATGTCAGGTCAAGTCCAATCATTGGAGGCGTGCAGGCTGAGTTCCCAGCACAGCTAGAGTACTGACCATGGTGTGCTCTCCTGCTTAGTGTTGTCAGTTTTTATTAGGAAAGCAGGGGGACTGGCAGGAACACCAGGGATTTCACGTACAAAAGCAATACAAAGAGATCAGAATACTTTCTCGTACAAGGTACATCAGGCAAATATCAGGAATATGAAATGTTGGGGTAACAAACACTTTACGAACTAGGAAAGGCTCTTAATACCGGAAGTGTGCACAGGACAGCTCTGAATTTCTGATGAAATCAACAGATTTTTTTTTCTTGCACTTCTCAAATACTTTTGATTTAGCAAAATACTTCCAATGATATATTAAACAGACCAAAACGGAGCAAATAAAAGAAGTTCCTTGTAAAGCCTTGTTCACCATTATATGCATGCCCTGCACAGGGCCATTTTTTCCTTGCACACATCCCCGTGCTAACATTGCCATTGTTGTCCATTGGGAAACAGCGGCTCTACGGACCCAGCCACTGTGTTCCAATATGACATCCGTGTGGGTGCAAGTGTATGTCCATGAACTCACCTAGGTTTAATGCTGAACAGTGCACCCACACATATGTCATATTGGATCCAGCAGCTATGTCTGTGCTGTGTCTGTGCTGTGTCTGTGCTGTGTCTGTGCTGTGTCTGTGCTGTGTCTGTGCTGTGTCTGTGCTGTGTCTGTGCTGTGTTTCAATAGGCAACAATGGGACTGCCAGCATAGAGATGCCCGAAACACCTGTGCATCCCTGTTCCAAAAAAACTTGGCCCTGCGCATGTAATTGCCCCATGTGAACGTGGCCTCAGGGTATACATGCACTTTAAATAGTGATGTTTTTTTCTACCTGAAGTTTACATTGAAATGGTCTGTTTATAGGCACCTAATTTGTTTTGGTATGTGTTGCATTTTTCCAGCGTTGCTTGGCCTATTCACTCAGGTGTGCATCCTTAAGAACTCTGGAATGTGATTGGCTGATACTGGTAATACTTTCATTTTTTCATTGTACTGTGTTTTCATTTTTAGGGGTGCTCGGGATCACCTCCCTCCAAGTGGAGCAAGACAAGAAAACTCCGTCTCGCCTGCACTGCCACTCAGGTGTGTTTTGGATATTTGTGATGAAAACCATAATTATCTACCATAATGTAGAAGGAGCAAGTGAATACTTGCCCAAGTCAGCAGAGCGCTGCTCCATTTGCTATTAATCTCTGGCTGATGTCCAAGAAGAAACAACAGTTTGAGAGTGTCTTTGTCTTTCTCATGGGTCCCCCAGTGTTCAGTGGTTCCTTTTGACCTTTACTATTAAGTCTTTTAATGATGGAAACGTTAAAGACTTTAGAACCATGTTGAGAGTGTAATGTGAAACATAGTTGTGTTCCCCAAACCGCCATCCTTAAAGCGGAGTTCCGGCCACAGGATCGTTCCCAAAATACTTCCCAAATTGTGATCCACTGCCCTTCATACATCCGCTCATCTGGTTTAATAAACAGTTTAATAAGTGATTTGCAATCATAAAATCTTACTTTAGAAATCGTTTTCTGAGCGCCGCCATCTTTGTTGTGGTCACCCAAAGCCGCAGTATGAAAATCTATGCCCTGCTTCC
The DNA here is from genome assembly GCF_965119305.1 of Pelophylax lessonae. Lineage (NCBI taxonomy): Eukaryota > Metazoa > Chordata > Amphibia > Anura > Ranidae > Pelophylax > Pelophylax lessonae. The sequence goes on along the minus strand of NC_138773.1, from coordinate 72,074,673 downwards.
TGGTTCTTGCTGGATGGGGCAGATGAATGCAGCGCGAAATCTCGCGCATGCCCAGTACTATGCGATCGGCATAGTAGGGGTTTCCACAGGGTCGCTTATCATCGCATCATTTCCTGTTTGCAAATAACGTGATGAGTGGAGCGGCAGGCCGCCTACGTCACTGCCCATTGCCTCCTGGGAGTGATGAGTACGAGGTCCCAGGACGCATTGCAGGACAGGAAGTGACGGCGCGGGCCGCGGCCGCAGAGGGAGGAAGTGGAAGGAAGGTAAGTATATTCTGAAACAAGGTAAGTAAAAAAAAAAATTAAAAATCAGGAATATCCAATTGTTTTTTAGGTGACACTAAGGAAGCGGATGGCACAAAATCTATTGTGACGATTTTGCGGCCGAAACTCCGCTTTAAACTGCCCCCCACCCACTTACCTGTATCATGGGGTGCTTCTCCTGGGAGCCTTCTGTTTTGCCTTGAATTCGGTATGGCTGTGTGGGCAGGGCAGGGCTGTATGAGACTACACTTCCCATTTTCCACGGCACAGGGATTCACAGATCTCAAAGAATCACATGTGAGCTGGCGCCACCTCACTTGTGGTCCATTGTTTACTTCCTCCAGCTCCATAACTAAAGCTGGCCATATAGGGATCGAAATTCAGCCAGTTCAGCAGGGACCGGCTGAATTTCATGTATGGGCTGGCTGATTGTACTGAAGTTGATTAATTGGTCGACTTGGGTGCAACCAGCTTGTCAGATTTTTGGCATGAGATTACTGCCTGTGGCTATAGCTGATAGCAGTAATAAGTGTGTTCTGCCAGCTGGGAAAGCTCCCCTCCAGTGTGTTAATAGGGGAATCAAGCGATTTTATTTCCTTCCACGGAAGGGAAAAAAATTGGAATCATCTATGGGCTGCCTAAAGTTCTGTACAGACATGGTGCTAGGGGTAAACAATGCAGAAGCCTGTGCATTTCACCCACAATGCACTGATCGGGATTGTAATACTCTGCAGGCTTCAATGCAAAAATGTAATAAATGCTTATTTCTTTTTTGTTCATTGATGGACACAGCTCTTTATCTTTTTGACCATTGGGTTATGCTGCCCCCTACAGGAGTAGGACACTAGGCAGGAAAAAGCTTGACTATGCCTATAGTGCAGTCCTATAGGGTATACTTCCACTCTCAACCATAGGCACTACTAGGAGTAGTAAGGACCTAGTTGCTTGCTAGGATCTCTGTTCCTGTCAATTTTTTCCTTTTAAAGTTAATTTTTTCCTGCCTTTTTGTTATTTTGTTCCTGTGAGAATCTACTATCAACTGCCGGATTGGGCAACGGACTGGATAATCTAGAGCCCCCCCCCCCAGTCTGGCCAGTGAGTGCGTGCAGGCCTCAGCTCTGCAGTAGGTTGGCTGCGACATAGCCCCACTGGACGGGGGCTGGCCTGCAAGTTAAACGTCTTGCGAGGGTGTATACGACCTTGCCTCGGCCTGAGCCGCAGTGTTCCTCCTGGTCAACAGCCTCCCCTATTCCAATGAAACGGTGGTCTGTCAGGAGCGGTGTCCACCCTGTTCCTGGTATGGTAAGTAGCTGTCCCTCCTCTAACCCTGGAGGTTTTTGGGGTGGACGTGGGCCCCTCCCTAGGACGGTCGGACCCCTGGGTTCCCCTCCTTCCCACACAGCTTCCCCCCCTTCTCGGTGGTCCTCTGCGGACTTGTTACCCCCCCATCTGCCCACACCCCCCCTCCCTCTCATGTGGTGGCCATACCTTTAAGGTCGGTCTGGGGTATCGAGCTGGCGTTAGGGGGGTTCCTCTGATAGTGAGGATGATTCACTCATTCCAGCACAGTAAAATCTCCTCACTGGATCCTCAGACCTTAACATGTATCCCCTTCTCACAAGTTCAGGTGAAGATATTCCCCAGAAAAAGCAAAAGGCGGATCATAGCGTATTATGCATGTAATACCACATTTATTGAGAAAACAAGACAGCCTCTTACTTGATTCAGAAGAAAAAACAGCGATATCAGCATACAAGAGGAACAGAGCCACGCTCTGCTGACAGGGACTGCGGGTGACGTCGCAATCTCCTCCCCTTTCCGCACGCGTTACGTCCGTGGGCGGGACTTCTTTAGCGTATGGGTGGAGGGACGGACGTCACCTTTTTATGTCTGCATTCCAGTTCTCTTATCCAATACGCTTATTGCTACATTCACAGCACAGGACGCCGGACCGGAAGTATCGCGGAAACCGGCTCAGAAGACAGCTACAATTAGTTCCGGAAAATAAATACCGGCTAGTGGTAAACTCGGAACCAAAACAATATACACTGTCTAAAAACTGTCCATAATGCGTGGAAGAAGAAATGCAATACAATTATTATTATTAAAAGTGCTAAATCTATATATAATGCAATAGTGCATAAAATATGTTCACATATGAAATATGGGTAAAAACACTAAACGGATAAAATTCCCTGGTGCAAGACAAGTGGGTTCACAATGTCATTCGGTCAGGCTGCAAGATTGAGTTTCGCTCTTGTCCCCCAGTGAGGTTTTTTCCTTCCAACTTGCGTCTGTCCCCAGACCGCTTAGGAGCCTGTTTTGGGGCGATACAAGACCTGTTCCTTCAAGGGGTGCTTGTCCTGGATCTGACTTTAGAGCATTTTCAGGGATTAAACTTGAACCTATTCACAGTCCCCAGGAAGGAAGGCAAAGTGCATCCAATCCTGGACCTCAAGGCGCTCAACTGCTTTGTGCGGGTAGAGAAGTTCAGGATAGAATCCATTCGAACAGTGGGGGCATCCCTGCGTCAGGGAGATTTCCTCATCTCTATCGATATCAAGGATGCCTACCATCACATTCCAATAGGTTCCAGTGACCAGCGTTTTATCGCTTTGCTGTGGGAGAGGAGCATTATCAGTTTGTGGCGTTACCCTTTGGTCTCGCCTCTGCTCCTCGGGTCTTCACAAAAGTGTTAGCCCCAGTGCTAGCTATGCTACGCCAATGGGGCATCAGGTTCCTGGGCTACTTGGACGATCCCCTTCTGCGAGCGGAGTCTCCCTCTGCTCTGGTGGAAGACCTGGAGATCTCAATACGAACTCTGTAAGTTCAGCTGGATTCAGATTTTTCAGAAGCCTGCTCTGGCTCCGTCCACGAAGCTGCACTATTTGGGCCTGACTCTGGAGTCGGCCTTAGCCAGAGTGCTCCTACAAACTTCATAAATTGCAGGCTGCTATTCGCCTCCTGCTGTCTAACAGATGGTCGTCCTTCTGGACTTGTTTTTACCTTCGGGGGGTTCCGTTTGCACAGTCGGGGAACAAGGGGGTCCCTGATATGATGGCTTTGTTCTCCGGTGCTTTGGCTGGGAAAATCCTTCCTCCCTGTGTATTGGACAATGGTCAACACGGATGCCAGAAGGAGAACACAGGTGCCACACTAAGTGCAGTATATCGAGATCTATTGTAAATTAACCAACGAAAAGGTACTCACAAACGTGTGTAAAATCAGCATGACAGTATCGCAAGAGGAGATGATGATCCCGGTGTCCAAATTCAGGATGGCACAAGCGGTCTCAGGGCGCTGGGTTGTATCGAATGGACGATCGGTACTTCCCATCTGCAGGGGACACAGCACTAGCCGTTCAGACGTCACTTCCGGGATACGTACTGGCGCGTCTTTAGGCCGAAGAAGGAGCGCATGCTCCGACAACTCGTCGCCGGCGCCAGTACGTATCCCGGAAGTGACGTCAGAACGGCTAGTGCTGTGTCCCCTGCAGATGGGAAGTACCGATTGTCCATTCGATACAACCCAGCGCCCTGAGACCGCTTGTGCCATCCTGAATTTGGACACCGGGATCATCATCTACTCTTATGATACTGTCATGGTGATTTTACACACATGTTTGTGAGTACCTTTTCGTTGGTTAATTTACAATGAATCTCGATATACTGCACTTAGTGTGGCGCCTGTGTTCTCCTTCCAGCTCGCCACAAGCCCCTTCTACTTGTCACCAGAGCAGCCTACGGAGTGTGGTGTTTGGAGATACATGTATATGGACTTTACATATGGACTTTTTTAATATAGCCACCATTATGTTCCTGTTTCCATTATAGTAGCATAAGTCTGTATGTTGACTATTGGAGTTTGCGAAGTGTTTTGGACACCCCTTCCCCTGTTGTGCGCCAGGTTTCACCCCTCCTCTCTAACACGGATGCCAGCCTGCCCAGCTGGGGAGGCCCCCTCAGCAAGCATTCTGCTCAGGGGATCTGGACGCTGGAAGAGTCCAGACTACCGATCAATGTCTTGGAACTCCGAGCGATCAGACGTTGTCTGGATCATTGGACGGATCGTCTTCAGGGCTGTCCAGTGCGCATTCAATTGGACAATGCCATGGCCGTGGCTTATGTCAATCACCAAGGGGGTACCAGGAGTGTCGGCTCTAAGGGGGGCAGAACGGTTTGGTCCAGCCCACTCTGCTGTATACATTCCCGCAGTGGAAAATTGGCAGGCGGATTACCTCACTTGGCAGGCATTGGACCGAGGGGAGTGGTCCCTTCATCCAGAGGTAAATGCCAGGTGCTGAAGGATAGGTGTTAGGAAATCTCCTTCTAGGAAGATCTACCATCGTACTTGGAAGATGTACAATTGCGTGGTGTGAGTCGCTTGGGGTTCATCCTCGCTCCTTCTCGGTGGCTCGGATCTTAACCTTTCTTCAATGGGGGGCTGAACAGAAGTTGGCCTTGAGCAGCATCAAGGGCCAGGTGTCGGCTTTGGTGGTCTTCTTCCAACAACCTTTGGCCACACACTCCCTGATGCGTACCTTTCTTTAGGGTGTCTGACATATAGTCCCTCCAGGGCGGGCTCTGTTGCAGCCTTGGGATCTCAACTTGGTGCTTTCAGCTCTACAGAAGCCTCCCTTTGAAATTATTCAGGAGATTCCCCTGCTTACACTGTCCCAGTAGGTGGCCTTTTTGGTGGCTATTACCTGCGCGTGCAGGGTGTCGGAACTGGTGGTGTTATTCTGTCGTTTACCTCATCTGGTGATTTACAGGGATAAGGTGGTTCTTCGCCCCTGTCCGTCGTTCCTTTCAAAGGTTGTCTCTGTTTTTCATTTGAATGAAGACATTATATTGCCTTCCCTGTGTCCCAGGCCTAAACCTCTGAAGGAAGTTGCCTTGCATGCCTTGAATGTGGTTCCGGCAATTAGGGTGTACCTGGCAGCTACGGAGTCTTTCAGTCTAGTCAGACTCTATTTGTGCTCACGGACCTCGAAAAGGGTTTTCCACTTGCTCTGCTACCTTTTCTAGATGGATCAGACAGACGGTGGTTCAGGCCTATTCCATCAGGGGGTCAGGTTCCTCCTTTTCCTGTCAAGGCGCACTCTACTAGGGCACTCCTGGTCCTGCCATCATCAGGTGTCCGTGACGCGGGTTTGCAAGGCGGCCACCTGGTCATATGTGCACACTTTCACAAAGTTTTTATGAGGTGATTGTGTTGCCATCTGCAGATGCTTCTTTTGGCCACAAGGTTTTGCAGGTTGCTGTTTAGAGGACCTGGTCCTCTTTGAGGGTGTATTGTTTTTTTCAGGTGGGCTCCAGTTGTTTATGGTTGAGCTTCATGTTACCTGGTTGGCTACGGTTTAGCCTTGGGATTTTTTTCTTGCTGTTCCCACCCCTCATGTTTGACACTGCTTTGAGACGTCCCAATGGTCAAGAAGATAAGGAGCTATATCCGTCAATGAGCGAAAGAGAAAATTGTATTTTTGACTTACTGTAAAATCCATTTCTCTGATGTTTATTGACGGACACAGCACCCACCCCTCTGTGGAGTTGGCTTTCTTCTGACACTGCTTGTAACAAAACTGAGTGCCTATGGCTGAGAGTGGGAGTATACCCCCTGGGACTGCCCATAGGCGTAGTCAAGCTTTTTCCAGCCTAGTGTTCTACTCCTGTAGGGGACAGCATAACCCAATAGTCAAGAAGATAAGGAGCTGTGTCTGTTAATAAACATCGGAGAAATGGATTTTACGGTAAGTCAAAAATCAAATTTTTTTTTTTTTTGTGGGTGCATTTATTAATTTTTTTGCAAACTGTGAACTATGACTCTCCACTTCTGGGGACAAATTCTACTTTTTTTTTAACAAGTATGGCTACTTTGCATTGTGATGGATAATGACAGGATTGCTTATTTAAAATGTATTTTCTTAACTGGCATGAAATGTAATTTAGGAATGGTCTTGTGTGTTATGTGATCTTTGTGTTGTGAACAGATTAAAAAAAAACATACTAGAGTTGCTAATTTGACTACGTGGTCTTTATAGTCCTTTTGTGTGTAGTGTGTTCTCGATTATCTGGTGTATTGATGTATGCAAAGGGGTGCATGGAGAAAAGTTACTCCTTTTAGTCATATTGGCATCATTAATTCTAAAATCTCATAACACTTCCAAAATACTTGTGAGATTACAAGTATTTTTTTTTTTTTTTATTACACACAATACCGAAATTCAAACACCTACCAGCAGCAACTACATAGAGGTATGGCACACAAAATATTCCATCTTGAAAAGTATAATGGTTAAAGTGTAACTAAGCCCAATATTAAAAAAAATCCTAGAAACTGAAGATGACAGAATAGAAAATCCGTTTGTTTTTTGGACATTTTGGGATGCAATAGGTCTTACCAAAATTCTTCTAAAATGTTCTGCCTTACAAAAAAATGTTTTATTTCTCAGTCCTCCAATGTATTAATATATGTTTTCCCTTCCTTTTATTCCTGTCTCTTCTCTCTGCTCCCTCAGATGTGGTGACAGACTTTGCCTTTTCACCTTTTGATGACAATCTCCTGGTCACGGGATCTGCTGACCAAACAGTGAGTAGGAACATTTCAACTGTTCAGACATCACTGCATTCTTTGTTTGCTAAGTTAAAGTTTTTTGTAAAGTTAGAAGGTTTTTTTTACCTTAAAAGAGTTGTAAAGTCAGAAGGTTTTTTATCTTAATGCATTCTATGCATTAAGATAAAAAGCCTTCTCTTTATCTATGCCAGAAATAAATCAGTGCAATACCAATGTGAAAAAATAAAATTGCAAAATAACTTTGAATGGCTGCTGTCACTGAGAGTGTTTAAACTACACACAATACAGAAATTCAACAAAAAACAGTGCTGCGCCACAACTGTCATAAATCTAACAAATAGTGCACTGTTACTCAATCTAAAAAATAAAGTGATACTCAAAGTGTAAAAACCATATACATCAAATATTCCATGTGAAAAAGTATAGTCCATATATCATAAGTGTATCTTGATAGAGTAAATCAGCAAATTATTCCACCATACAGTGCAAACAGGTAATAAAGTGCTGGTGCGAAGTGATGCCAGCGGTCTATCTTTGAGGGACCCCGTGCATCCGGAAGCGCTGGGAGCCACCAGCACAGCCAGAACCAGATAAGATTCCCTGGATCCCCGCTGCTCGTCCTCCCACTGGAGTGGATGAACCCAGTATATGCTTTTATATCCAGCACATCCTGTGAGTTTACATTTATCTTTTGGAAATAAACGTAGCCTTAATACTGCACTTAGATGGCGCTGCTCTCCTTTCTTTTCCTTTGCAAAGTGCTGGTGCTCGTCTCCACCTGTGCAATCAAGGCTGCTCACCTCATATTTTGACCCCTGTGTTACCAGTGGATCAAAATCAGTGGTTCCCCTCTAGGGATAAATAATTGGTCCGGTATGCTGCTGGCTCCTCAGCAACTTACTCTCCTTCCGGCCGGCTCTGTGAGCCTCGGTACCAGTCCGCAATACAGTATATGAGAGGACAAGAAAATAGCAAAATCTAGTGCTCTCTGTTGAACTAAAATTTTATTGTACAAAAACAAGTCAAGATAAAACACTCGCAAGTGTAGCACTTCAGCAGTGCGGGCTGATCTGGCTTCAAACATATGTTTCCCTTCAATCGAGATGGCCGCGATGTGAGGTCAGCAAAACCAACTGCAGAGAGCAGGTAAGTATAACATGTTTGGTGTTTAAAAAAACAAACAAAAAATAAGGAGACTTTAACATCACTTTAAAGTGATTGTAAATTTTTTTTTTTTCTATTAAAATAACAAACATATTATACTTATCTTCTCTGGGCAGTTGGTTTTCCACAGGGGATCTTCCTCTTCTCAGGTCCCTCTTCGGCCCTCCTGGCCCCTCCCTCTTTTGAGTGCCCCCACTGCAAGCAGCTTGCTATGGGGGCACCCGAGCCGAGCTGCAGCTCTGTGTATCCATTCAGACACGGAGCTGCCCTTCGACCGAGCCCCCTCTCTCTCCTGATTGGCTGGCTGAGTTTTATTGACAGCAGTGGGAGCCAATGGGTGACGGCTGAGGCACTTTTGGACACCACTGGCTAGAGAAGGGGCTCACGTTAGTGTTAGGGGGGCTGAGGGGAGCTGCTGCACACAGAAGGTTTTTTTATCTTAATGCATAGATTGCATTAAGATAAAAAACCTTCTGGCTTTACAACTCCTTTAAGGCTGGGTTCACGCTGATGCGGTGCGGGAACCACAGCGATTCCTGTGTGGTTTCCCACACTGCTTCAGAATCGCAGGCAGTTCACACTGTGCTCTGTGAACCGCTGCGGGTGTCAATATAAACCTAATGACACCCCCAAATCAGTTCACAGAACGCAGTGCGAACGGTAGAATGTGATCGCATGGTTTTGAACACCCAAGCAATCCGATTCCAGTGCAGACGAAAAAAGGGTCCTGCACATTTTTGGTGCGGGTCCAAGGCGAATTGAGCTTTAAATAATGTATGTCTCAATATGCACTGAACTGAATTCTCATGTAATTTGTACAGGAATCGGGTGCGATTCCTGTACAAATGGTATGCAATGCTGTACACCACATGGTGTGAACCCAGCCTAATACATTCTCTGCATTAACCACTTTACCCTCAGGCCAATTCTGACATTTCTCAAATACATGTAAATATCAACATTTTTTTTCTAGAAAGCTACTTAGAATCCCTAAACATATATATATATATATAATTTTTTTAAGCAGAGGCACAAGTTTTTAGGAAAATATAAAAGCTGATGTTAAGCGAAGTAAATAGATACCAAGCATGTCACGCTTTAGAATTGCGCACGCCCATGGAATGGGGACAAACTATGATACATTAATTATATCTATACCCAAGCGCATAAATAATGTTATATATTGCAGCAAACTAGTCCAATTGCAGGCTTTTTATTTTCTTTTTTTTTACCTTCCTTTCTTAGTGACACTTGTTTCCACAATGTGCTGTATCCATGAGGATGTTGGTTTGTCACCCTGGGCAGAAAGTGTGTTGGAGCTATAGAACCCTCCCTCCCCCATATAATTTAGGGGGAGGCATTTTGTAGATCACAGAGAGAGCTAATAACATCGTTCAGTACACAGGAAATTACTGGGACACAAGATTAGCCAGTGTTTTCTGTGCTTATTTATTCATTACAGGCATTTATATAGCATAAACAATTTACAAGGCACTTTGCATATACAGCTGCAAGAAGAAGTATGTGAACCCTTTGGAATGATATGGATTTCTGCACAAATTGGTAATAAAATGTGATCTGATCATCATCTAAGTCACCACAATAGACAATCACAGTCTGCTTAAACTAATAACACACAAAGAATGAAATGTTGCCATGTTTTTATTGAACACACCATATAAACATTCACAGTGCAGGTGGAAAAAGTATGTAAACCCCTAGACTAATGGCATCTCCAAGAGCTAATTGAAGTGAGATGTCAGCCAACTGGAGTCCAATCGATGAGATGAGATTGGAGGTGTTGGTTACAGCTGCCCTGCCCTATAAAAAACACACACCATTTCTGGGTTTGCTTTTCACAAGAAGCATTGCCTGATGTGAATGATGCCTCACACAAAAGAGCTCTCAGAAGACCTACGATTAAGAATTGTTGACTTGCATAAAGCTGAAAAGGGTTATAAAAGTATCTCCAAAAGCCTTGCTGTTCATCAGTCCACGGTAAGACAAATTGTCTATTAATGGAGAAAGTTCAGCACTGCTGCTACTCTTCCTAAGAGTGGCCGTCCTGTAAAGATGACTGCAAGAGCACAGCGCAGACTGCTCAATGAGGTGAAGAAGAATCCTAGAGTGTCAGCTAAAGACTTACAAAAGTCACTAGCAAATGCTAACATCCCTGTTAGCGAATCTACAATACGTAAAACACTAAACAAGAATGGATTCTATGGGAGGATACCACAGAGGAAGCCACTGCTGTCCAAACAAAACATTGCTGCACGTTTACAGTTTGCACAAGAGCACCTGGATGTTCCACAGCAGTACTGGCAAAATATTCTGTGGACAGATGAAACCAAAGTTTGAGTTGTTTGGAAGAAACACACAACACTATGTGTGGCGAAAAAGAGGCACAGCACACCAACATCAAAACCTCATCCCAACTGTGAAGTATGGTGGTGGGGGCATCATGGTTTGGGGCTGCTTTGCTGCGTCAGGGCCTGGACGGATTGCTATCATCGAAGGAAAAATGAATTCCCAAGTTTACCAAGACATTTTGCAGGAGAACTTAAGGCCATCTGTCTACCAGCTGAAGCTCAACAGAAGATGGGTGTTGCAACAGGACAATGACCCAAAGCATAGAAGTAAATCAACAACAGAATTGCTTAAACAGAAGAAAATACGCCTTCTGAAGTGGCCCAGTCAGAGTCCTGACCTCAACCCGATTGAGATGCTGTGGCATGACCTCAAGAAAGCGATTCACACCAGACATCCCAAGAATATTGCTGAACTGAAACAGCTCTGTAAAGAGGAATGGTCAAGAATTACTTCTGACTGTTGTGCCCGTCTGATCTGCAACTACAGGAAACGTTTGGTTGAAGTTATTGCTGCCAAAGGAGGTTCAACCAGTTATTGAATCCAAGGGTTCACATACTTTTTCCACCTGCACTGTGAATGTTTACATGGTGTGTTCAGTAAAAACAGGGCAACATTTCATTCTTTGTGTGTTATTAGTTTAAGCAGACTGTGATTGTCTATTGTGGTGACTTAGATGATGATCAGATCACATTTTATGACCAATTTGGGCAGAAATCCATATCATTCCAAAGGGTTCACATACTTTTTCTTGCAGCTGTATATTGCACATTCACATCAGTCCCTGTCCTCAAGGAGCTTACAATCTAAGGCTCCTAATTCACTCTAACTCCTAACTCACAATCTAAGGCTCCTAACTTCATATATATACTAGAGCCAATTGACACAGGAACCAACTATTTTACCAGCATGTACTTGGAGTGTGGGAGGAAACCCACAAAGCTACAGGGAGCACATGCAAACCACATGCAGGTAATGCTGTGGTTGGAATTAAAAAATTACCCTAATGTTGCTAGGTGGAAGTGCTAACCACTTAGCCACTATGCTGCCATACTTACAGAAACTGCAAAACGAATGCAGCCACCACATCTAGGGACTGGTAAGATTAAATATATTACGTTTTTGTTCTTGTGTTAAACAGTGGCTAAATGGTTAGCATTTCTTCCTAGCAGCACTAGGGTTGTCAGTTCAATTCCCAACCATGCACAGAGTTTACATGTTCTCCCTGTGCCTGTGTTGGTTTCCTTCAGGTACTCTGGTTTCCTCCCACACTCCAAAGACATGCTGGGAGGTTATTTGGCTTCTGTCTAAATTGGTCCAAGTATATGTATGTATAAATTTGAGTTGGGAGTCTTAGATTGTAGGCACCTTTAGGGCAGGGACTGATGTTAATGTATATTTTAAATAAATATTTAAAATATCCAGGTGTTAGAATGGCCAAATCAAAGTCCAGACCTGAATCCAATCGAGAATCTGTGGAAAGAATTGAAAATTGCTGTTCACAAACGCTCTCAATCCAACCTCACTGAGCTCGAGCTGTTTTGCAAGGAGGAATGGGCAAAAATTTCAGTCTCTCGATGTGCAAAACTGATAGAGACATACCCCAAGCGACTTATTGCTGTAATTACAGCTAAAGGTGGCTCTACAAAGTATTATCTTAAGGGGGCTGAATAATTTTGCACGCCCATTTTTTCAGTTTTTTATTTGTTAAAGAAGTTTGAAATATCCAATAAATTTCGTTCCACTTCATGATTGTGTCCCACTTGTTGTTGATTCTTCACAAAAAATTACAGTTTTATATTAGGGATGCCCCCGAAATGAAATTCTTGGCCGAAGCCGAATAATAATGAAATGTTTGGCCGAAGGCCGAATACCGAACACGGTGTTTCGCATTTTTTCCATTTATTTTGCCAATTTTTTGTCCTCTCTCTTGTCCTCTCGTGTCTCTCTCTCTCTTGTCCTCTCACTCTCTCTCTCTTGTCCTCTCATGTCTCTCTCTCTTGTCCTCTCATGTCTCTCTCTCTATCTCTCTTGTCCTCTCATGTCTCTCTCCCTAAATGTTACTGTAGGGAATGGGATTCAGTGCACACTGCAGCCTTGTACCATAGGGTTAATGTTAGTGACACTGTAGGGATTGGGAAGGATGCTGGGAATGGAAATCAGGAAGCATGCAGGCAGCCTTGTAAATTTTAATTGCAGATACAGGGCACTGGGCAGGTCAGGGTTAATGTGGTAACATCAATTACTCAGTGACAGTCAGTCAGTGTCAGTGTGGACTCGATCAGATTATACCGTGACAGACAGTCTCTCATAGTGGTGGTAGTAGGAGGCTGGAGGTGGACTAGTAGGAGCCTGGAAAGGAGCACAGCCGCATACATACATTACTCACTCGTGCACTGCAGCCCGCCCCACACATTCAGTGAGTCTTACTCTCCTCCCTAGTTTTTTCAATGGCACATTCAGGAAGCCAATCACGCCGTGAGTAGCGGCACAGCGGAACCAATTAGGTGTGCAGGCACGCGTGATTGGTTCGCTGTGCAGCTAATCACGGCGTGATTGGCTTCCTGAATGTGCCATTGAAAAAACTAGGGAGGAGAGTAAGACTCACTGAATGTGTGGGGCGGGCTGCAGTGCACGAGTGAGTAATGTATGTATGCTCACCGCTGAAGTGTCCCGGCTTCCCCTGCCTAACACGGAAGTCTGTGAGTCCTCCTGTCCTCCTCCGAGTCCCTTCCCCCTGTAAATATCGTGACCTCGGCGATATGAATATCGCCTACGGCCACAGAACGATAGTCGATATCATATCGACTATCATTCAGCCCTATTGTTCGGCACAAAATTATTCGGTCTTTTGACTTATTCAGCCGAACACCGAAAGTGCTATTTTTTCTATTTTCGGCCGAATAATGTTCGGCCTCCGAATATTCGGTGCATCCCTATTTTATATCTTTGTTTGAAGCCTGAAATGTGGCAAAAGGTCGCAAAGTTCAAGGGGGCCGAATACTTTCGCAAGGCACTGTGTGTGTATGTATATATATTTTTATATATATATATTTATATATATATATATATATATATATACATACACACACCGCATCTCACAAAAGTGAGTACACCCCTCACAAGAAAAGACACTTTGCTACAATGAAAAGCAGTGAGTGTACAGCTTGTATAACAGTGTAAATTTGCTGTCCCCTCAATAAAACTCAACACAGCCATTCATGTCTAAACCGCTGGCTACAAAAGTGAGTACACCCCTAAGTGAAAATGTCCAAATTGGGCCCAAAGTGTCAATATTTTGTGTGGCCCCCATTATTTTCCAGCACTGCCTTAACCCTTTTGGGCATAGAGTTCATCAGAGCTTCACAGGTTGCCACTGGAGTCCTCTTCCACTCCTCCATGACAACATCACGGAGCTGGTGGATGTTAGAGACCATGCGCTCCTCCACCTTCCGTTTGAGGATGCCCCACAGATGCTCAATAGGGATTAGGTCTGGAGACATGCTTGGCCAGTCCATTACCTTTACCTTCTTTAGCAAGGCAGTGGTCGTCTTGGAGGTGTGTTTGGGGTCGTTATTATGTTGGAATACTGCCCTGCAGCCCAGTCTCCGAAGGGAGGGGATCATGCTCTGCTTCAGTATGTCACAGTACATGTTGGCATTCATGGTTCCCTCAATGAACTGTAGCTCCCCAGTGCCAGCGGCACTCATGCAGCCCCAGACCATGACACTCCCACCACCATGCTTGACTGTAGGCAAGGCGCACTTGTCTTTGTAGTCACCTGGTTTCCGCTACACACACTTGACACCATCTGAACCAAATAAGTTTATCTTGATCTCAGCAGACCACAGGACACGGTTCCAGTAATCCATGTCCTTAAGCTGTATACACACTATCCAACTTTTGTGGTTAGATTTCCTTCAGATTTACCTTTTCTATGTAGTGCAAGGGCCTGCCAGATTGCATACAAATTGAAAGTGTTTAGGTTTGACCTCATATTATATGGTTTTGGTAAGTCTAAAGGAAAAAGTCTTCAGAAAATCTTATAGTGTGTATGGCCCATTAGTCTGCTTGTCTTCAGCAAACTGTGGGCTTTCTTGTGCATCATCTTTAGAAGAGGTTCCCTTCTGGGACAACAGCCATGCAGACCAATTTGATGCAGTGTGCAGCGTATGGTCTGAGCACTGACAGGCTGACCTCCCACCCATTCAACCTCTGCAGCAATACTGGCAGCACTCATACGTCTATTTCCCAAAGACAACCACTGGATATGACGCTGAGCACGTGCACTCAACTACTTTGGTCGACCATGGCGAGGCCTGTTCTGAGTGGAACCTGTCCTGTTAAACCGCTGTATGGTCTTGGCGGCTGTGCTGCAATCTTCTTATAGCCTAGGCCATCTTTATGTAGAGCAATAATTCTTTTTTTCAGATCATCAGAGAGTTCTTTGCCATGAGGTGCCATGTGGAAATTCCAGTGACCAGTATGAGAGAGAGTGAGAGCGAGGGAAAATGGCTAATTAGGCCCAATTTGGACATTTCCACTTAGGGATGTACTCACTTTCGTTGCCAGCAGTTTAGACTTTAATGGCTGCGTGTTGAGTTATTTTGAGGGGACAGCAAATTTACACTGTTATACAAGCAGTAGAATCACTACTTTACATTGTAGCAAAGTGTAATTTCTTCAGTGATGTCACAGGAAAAGATGTAATAAAATATTTACAAAAATGTGAGGGGTGTACTCACTTTTGTGAGATAGTGTGTGTGTGTGTGTGTAAAGTGCTGCGTAAATTGACTGCGCTGTATAAGTACCGGTACCTGTAATAGAGTAATAAATGTACTGTAAAGAGCAGTTAGGCTCCAATCTTTAAGGTCCCCCTTTAGTGGCAGTCTGTAGCGCTTTCTTTGGCAGCACAGCAGATGTAAACGAGTGGGAAATGGCGCCCTCTGCAGGAGCAGGCTAGGCAGTGAAAAGGTTAACAAACAAAAGCCTTTACACATAACGCACCTCTAAGGGGCTGTTCCTCAGCTATTACCCATCAGCCACTATGAGCTTCTCTTCAGTTTTGTAGCAAGCAGTACATGAAGACTATCAACCCCAAAAAGAAGAGGGGCGGGGGCGGCGACTGTCGGAGGACTCAGAGAAAATAATTTTACGGTTAGTTCTTACAAAAATCCTACTTTCTCTTGCGTCCTCTGACAGTCGCCGCCCGTTCAGTCAGCCTTCACGAGTGGGATGTCCCAAAGCAGTGCAGGTGGGAGGGGTGGGAAGACGCAAACCAAAGAAAAGGCAATGTGCAACCAGGCCAGAGTCGAGCAGGGCAACAAAAGTTCAACAGGAGCCAACCCTGGACAAATACACCCCAAGAAGAGACAGAAACACACGTCTCTGCAAAACAACCGCCGCACACAAAACTTTGCGGCCAAAGGAAGCATCCGAGGAAGCCATCACATCAAGTTTGTAAAATCTTGTGAAAGTGTGCATAGACGACTTCGCACACCTGAGCCACAGAAGCCTGATGGCAAAATGCCCAAGAGGCACTGACAGCTCTAGTAGAATGAGCCCTGACAGGGAAAGGAGGAACCTGACCCTTGATTGAATAGGCCCGAACAATCGTCTGTCTGATCCATTTAGAAATGGTTGCTGCGGATGCGGCCAAACCCTTCCGATGTCCCTCAGAAAGGAAAAACAGGGAGTCATACTTCCGAAAAGCCTCCGTGGCGGACAGGTAAACCCTGACCGCCCTAACCACATCCAAGGAATGTAAGGCAATTTCCTTGGGATGCTTAGGTTTCGCACAAAGCGAAGGCAAGACAACATCTTCGTAGAGGTGGAAAGCAGATACCACCTTGGAAAGAAAAGAGGAATTGGGTCTCAAGACCACTTTGTCCCTATGAACAACCAGATAAGGCGAGCGGCAAGACAGACACTCTGCGAGCAGAGGTGACAGCCACCAGAAAAGCAACTTTCTGGGACAACACGGGCAGAGGTATGTCTCTGATGTTTTCAAAGGGAGGCCGTTGCAAAACGGACAAAACCAAGTTCAGGTCCCATGGCGCAAAGGAGCTATCCTCGGGGGAGCCAGATGTCGCACCCCCTGAATAAAGGTGCGAATCAAGGAATTAGTTGCCAAGAGACGCTGGAAAAGAATGGCCAAGGCCGACAACTGACCTTTAATCGTGGCCAGTTCCAAACGCTGATCCACCCTTTCCTGTAGGAAGGCCAAAACCCTCGCCACCGAAAGGGAGTGGGGATGAAACCCCTGTGACTCGCACCAGGCAATATACGCTTTCCGGGTGCGATGGTAAATATTTCTAGAGGTAGCTTTCCGAGCCTTCAATAAGGTAAAAACGACAGCACTCGAGAGACCCTTGTCTATCAAAACTTGGCTTTCAATAGCCACTCCGTCAAAGCCAGACACTGTAAAGCGGGATGGAAGATCGACCCTTGAGACAGTAGATCGTCTCACAGCGGAAGCCGCCAGGGAGGCTCAATGACCATCTGCACGATGTCTGCGTACCAAGACCGATGCGGACAGTCTGGGGCCACCAGAATGACCCGCACCTGTTCCGACGCCAACCTGCGGAGGAACCTGGATAACAGTTGAATCGGACAGTTGAGGGAAGGCATAAATCAGCAGATACCAGTGCCAGGGCACCATCACCGCGTCCGCCAGAGGATCGCGGGTTCTGGACACGAACCTTCCCACCTTTTGTTTGAGACGGGACACGAACAGATCCACGTCCGGAGTCCCCTACCGGGCACACAGGAGGTAAACACCACCGAATGCAGGGACCATTCCCCCTGGTCCAGGGTCTGTCGACTGAGATAGTCAGCCTGCCAGTTCTCCACACCTGGAATGTGAACGGCCGAAATCCCCAGAACGTGCGCCTCGGCCCAAGAGAGGATCTCGGCCACTTCCTTGGTCGCCTGAGCACTCTTGGTGAGTGAAGTAAGCCACTGCCGTGGAGTTGTCCATCTGCACCCGAGCCGGGCGAACCTGGAGTCGAGTTGACCAACGGAACAAGCAGAGCTTGATTGCTCAGAGCTCCAAGACGTTTATCGGTAAGAAGGCCTCCTCCACCGACCACGTCCCCTGGGCACAAAGCGTGCCCAGAACTCCACCCCAGCTCGACAGGCTGGCATCCGTGGTGATCACCGTCCACAGCAAAGGCCGGAAGGACTTGCCTTGTGCCAGAGTCGGTGACAGAAGCCACCACACAAGATCCGATATTGCAAAGGGGTTCAGAGAAATCCTTCTGTCCAACGACCTAGGCGTTCTGCCCCACCTGGCAAGAATCTCTGCTTGCAGAGTTCTCGTGTGAAATTGAGCAAATGGGATCGGCAAAAGCCGAAACCATCAAGGCCCAGGGACCGCATGCAGGCCCGTAGAGAGGAGAGATCGTTGCCCCTGAGGGACCTGATCTCGCCCTGCAGGGTCCAGAGTTTGTCCTCCGGGAGAAAGAACTTCGCCTGATCAGAGTCCAGGACTATCCCCAGGTATGGGAGGCGAACCGAAGGAGTCAGAGCCGACTACTGGAAGGTGACAGTCCACCCGAACTCCTTGAGCGTCTGAACCGTGATCAACAGATTGCTCGTCAAGGTGGCACATGAGCTCGATCTTAACAGGAGGTCGTCCAGATAACCGAGGACCGCAATACCCTTTAAACACAGTAAAGCCAGCACCGGAGCCAAAAGCTCGTTGAAGACCCTGGGAGCCAAAGCGAGACCGAAGGGCAATGCCACAAACTTATAATGCACCTCTGCCACCGCGAAACGGAGATACCGCTGATGACCCTCGGAGACAGGCATGTGCAGATACGCATCCTTCAAGTGGATGGAGGCCAGGAAGTCCCCTGGACTCAACAATGCCTTCACCAACCAAGACGATCGCCTGAGGAAGGAGCATGCATGCTCCGAATGCGAGCACCCCCCTGCCCCTATTGGATGTAAGCCTGGATACTGAGCGCTGCCAGAAACACAGCAAGTGTCGGACTCCACCGGCACAGCCAGGACCACGGCCGCCACAGTGTACTTCCCTAACATCCCTACAGTGTTGCAGATGGACCATCACCATTTGCTGATTAACTATTTCCTCTGTGTGAGTTATTACATTGTTTTTATGTAATAAATAACCTTTTAATCTACACTGAGGTGGCACTGCTTTTCTTCTTCTACCCCTTCATGTTTTAGAAGTGCGTTCAGACATCAGCAGATCCACTTAGGACGCCAAAGTCGCAAGAGCAGCAGATAATGAGGCCATGGAAGAGGATTCAGGAATTCCTGAAGCACCAACCAGGTCGGTGGGAAATTTGCCATCCTGGGTTCCATATTAGTAACAAAAAATTTTAAGGACGCTGGCCCTTTAAAACGGGAGTTCCCGCAGACCCCCACCAGAAACTGCACCACCTGTGGAGACCGTTCAGAAACCGCAATAGCCACAAAAAAAAAATGTTTTTACAGGAAAATGCCAGAGAAAACAGTTAAAATCACCCCACAATGTCTGTACTTGCCACACGCGGCTGCAGTGAAAATGAGAGAAAAGAGGAAGTTATCTCACGCACATAGAGGCCTATGCCCACCCTGAGCCACAAACAAATGGTGCCTGATGAAAGTCTATGGGAGGACACACAGGCAAAATGGCTGCCGCCCTTACTAGGCGGTTGCCCATAAGAAAGATGGCGCCCGATCGGCGCCAAAACGATGAGCTAAAATGGCTGCTGCCCACACAGTGAGTCCCAAACAGCCTGCCCTCACCCAAAATGGCGGCCGCGCGAACAGCGCCAAATAGAGCAAAAAAAAATACATGCGCTTGCCCCCACAGGGAACCCCAGAGAGCACCCCCGGGATGTATAAAGCCCCCACACTCCCCCAGTCATGGCAGTATGCACCGCAGAGCGCCCCCAGCAGGGGCAGGGAGGAAGGGGGCCGTACCATACGGCCAGGAGGGGGATACCACAGAAGCCACCATGTACTGCCATCCCCTAAGAGTGGGCCCACAGAACACCCCCACAGATAATAGTCCCCTTTTAGGGACCCAGGGGTAGTAGCACTCACCAGTCCAGCGAACACGGGCACTGCTCTGATACGGAACACCTCCCACCCTGAGTGGGGGTGCCGTCAGCCAGGAAGGATGCTTGCAACTTACGGGCGTTCTGGAGTTGAAACATCCCGGTGAAGAAGGGACTCAGCAGGCTCGTCCCTATCCCAAGGGGCACTTTCGTTGCAAGGCCGCTCGGTGGCAGGGTGGGACTCCATAAGGATCTATATTATCCAGTGCGAGGCTCAGCTCTGCTGTCGCTTGTAGTCCTCCAGGAATTCCCTGACTAAAGGCCCGTACACACGATAAGAAAATCTGTAGGGAAAATTCATCCGACGACCGATCTGCCGATTTTCGGATTGTTAGTATGGTGTTTTCGACAGCCAACTCCGACTTTTCGACTGACAAAATCCTGATGTGCAGGCTATAAAATTTTTGTTGTCCGTAATACAATGTCCGATTTTCGTCTCATTAGTACAGATTTCGACAGAAAAAAATCTTTTTTCTAGACTAGGCATGCTCAGAGATGAAAGAACACATACAAAGCAATCCAACATGACATCACTTCTGAAGTAGAATTCTGTCGTACGGGAAAATTCGTATGAAAATAACCTCTTCACTTTCCACATCAGACTAGCATGCCACAAAAAACGGACGACAGATCGTTCAATAATCTGATCGTGTGTGATCGGGGCTTAACTAGCGATAGTGAGCGAAATAAAAAAATCTATTTTCAAAGAAAAAAACACTTTTCAAGAAAAAAATATGAAGAAACTGAGACGCTAGGTCCCAGCAGGGAAGACCTAGCCTACTCCTAACGGTAGGCAGCATAAAACTGAAGAGCAGCTCCTAGTGGCTGATGGGTAATAGCTGAGGAACAGCCCCCTAGAGAACTTGTGTTTATGTGTAAAGGCTTTTGTTTGTTAACCTTTTCACTGCCTAGCCTGCTCCTGCAGAGGGCGCCATTACCCAATCGTGAAGGCTAACTGAACGGGCGGCGACTGTCGGAGGACGTAAGAGAAAGGAAATTTTAAAAAAGCAAACAGGAAACAATGCAATGTGTTGTAACAACGTATCGTATCACCCCTAGATAACGCAGACCAGTGCATGCTCTGGTATGAATAAGTCCTTATTGTTTTAAAGTGGAACTCTAGGGAAAAACAAGTTAACCCTTGTTCCATTAAATGCTTGTTTTGTCTAGGGTTAGAGGTAAAAAAATACCTTATTCCATTTTCCCTGGAAGTCCTCACTCTTAATTGCTCTACAGCGCTTCAGAAAGCGGGAAGCACTCAATATCCTCACACACCATGCAGGACCATTGCTCCTGCATTGTTTGTGATGATGTCAGAGAGGCTGTGACCAGTCGGGTGGCAAGGAAAAGCAGCCCTAGGGACTGGATATGTGGTGGGACACCTGCAGGAGCAAGAAATAACAAAAGTATTTCTGCCTATTCCTCTGATAGACAAAATGAGCATTTCACCCTTGCAGTGCAGGAACAAATGGCAAGGGCTAACTTTTGTTTTCCTTGGAATTCTCTAAAGGAGCACCTCTTCCATATTTATTTTGCATTTGCAGTGACATATCGAAGATTGTAAGCTCTCCTGAGCAGGGCCCTCTTAATCATCTTGTATTTTATTGTATTGTATATGTACCGTCTCCCTCTAATATTGTAAAGCGCTGCGTAAACTGACTGGCGCTATAGAAATCCTTAATAATAATAATAATAATAATAATATAATTGTGATTTGTTATCCTTGTTGCCTTGCTTTGCAGATCAAGCTGTGGCAGTTGACTGAAACTGGAAATGCAGCTGATCCCAAGGGGACGATGACATTGGCAGGGGGACCAGTGAAGGCTGTGCAGTTTCACCCCTCAGCTGACAATCTACTGGTCTCTGCAGCTGGAAAATCTGCTCAGATCTGGGATCTCTCCAAAGAAATGTCCCTTGCAGGTATCTGTTGTAAACAGCTGTTAAGAAAATTGGAATACACTTAAAGGTGCACTTTTGTAAAACTCTATCCAGCATGTCATGTGACTGTCATCTAAAAAAAAAAAAGTAAAGCTGCTAGCAGGTAAAAAGTCCAGAAACCTAAAGGTGCTTTTTTTGTTTTTATTTTAAGTGACTGGGTTACTTTTTGTTTAATCAGATTCTATAAAATGAGTACACATTGTACAATGGGTCATAGAGTTTTCATCAGACAAACAGAAAGGCGCAAGCACCTAGTGCGCACCCGCTTCCTCAGAGCTTAGCTCTGAGAAAGGGGGTGCGCCCCCAAACCGCATCAGCTTGACACCACAGCCTGGTGTCATTGGAGTACGTGGATCCTGCACTGTATGACATCTTGTGGTTCATTGGCTTTTACAAGTTGCACCGTTTGTAAAGTATTCATTTTTAGCAGTTTCATTCGCCTCCGTAATTTTTTGGTAATGCACTAGGTGCTTGCGTCTTCCTGTTTGTCTGTTTTTTTTTTTTTTTTTTGGATTCCCTTGTTCGAGGAGGGCTGCATCTGCCAAGCATTTGGATTTGTTGCCCCGTAGTCCTATCTAACTGTGGAGGACCTCTTAACGCTGAAAGTGACTGCTCTTTGTTATAGAGTTGTCATCAGTATAGATATCATCTAGTGTACATAATATATCACAAAACAAGGGAAAGCATACAAAGCCCCTGCAAATGATTTTAAACTCCTATAACATACGACGGAGTAAACACATGTTGATAATAATGCAGAGGCGTAACTAGAACCTTCAGGGCCCCGATGCAAGAAACCATGAAGGGCCCCCGGACCCCTGGCTGTGACCCTTCCCTTCAAGCCTTAGGCTCTCCCACTGATCCTGGGGCCCTTTACTCTCGTTGCGGACCCTTTCACAAGATCTGCAGTGCTCCCCCTTCCTGCAATCTTGGGGCCTCCCCTCGGTGGTGGAATGCCAGGGCCCGGTTGCAAGTGTGACCTTTGCGGTCCTGCTAGTTCATCCACTGGTGTCAGTAGTTTTTATTTTTTGGTATTTGAATTGTATTATTTTTTATCATTTTATTTTATTTTTTACAATGTCACGGACTATGACTGTCCATTCAAAAAAGGAAGGAGCTGGTAAATTACATATTTACTGACCCCTTCCTGGTTTTCTATTGTGTCATCCTATCCTACCCTATGCAGGGGTACAGGTGAGCCGCACAGCCAGGCCCCCCTGTAGCATGGGGCCCGGTTGCAATTGCAACTCCTGTAGTTACGCCCCTGTAATAATGTCTTAAGAAGGGCAATTGTATTACCAGTCAGGAGTGTATACTGCTCTATGCCAAAAAGCAACAGGAAATTTTGCAAAGGGAATATGTAATTGGCAACAATCACAGGGCTAGTTTATAATGACTTTCAGGGTCACCTGTCTGCCTCTCTAGCTAAAATCCTATAACTGTGGTATTATTCTCTGAATTACTCCAACTCTTTGAAAATAATGTCCTCTTTGCTCTTTGGTCTAAATGCCATAGAAGAGCAATTTAGTACTTTCGAAAATTTTACATTTAAAATAAAATTTAAAAAATGTGTACTCTTGCAACTTTGGCCCCCTTGGTCATCAACTCTCCTTTTCTCCTTGCTCAGTTTATTCTCATTTTCTCTGATACTGGTTACTGGGTGGCTTTAAGCCGCTGCCGTCAACCTAACCACCCCTAACCACCCCAAGGCTTACAGTTTAAACTGTTATGCTGAATGTTTTTGTACCACTTTACTCCATAATTATATTGTCACAAGTATTGGGACGCCTGCGTTTACAAGCACATGAATTTAATGGCATCCCAGTCTTAGTCCGTAGGGATCAATATTGAGTTGGCCCACCCTTTGCAGCTATAACAGCTTCAACTCCTCTGGGAAGGCTGTCCACAAGGTTTAGGAGTGTGTCTATAGGAGTGTTTGACCATTCTTCCAGAAGCGCATTTGTGAGGTCAGATACTAATGTGGACGAGAAGGCCTGGCTTGCAGTTTCCTCTCTAATTCATCCCAAAGGTGTTCTATCAGGTTGAGGTCAGGACTCTGTGCAGGCCAGTCCAGTTCCTCCACCCCAAACTCACTCATCCATGTCTTAATGGACTTTTCTTTGGGCACTGGTCCAAATCATTTGGTGGAGGGGGGATTATGGTGTGGGGTTGTTTTTCAGGGGTTGGGTTTGGCCCCTTAGTTCCAGTGAAGGGAACTCTTAAGGTGTTATTGTCCAAAATCTCTTGGTATGCTTTCATGCTCCCAACTTTGTGGGAATAGTTTGGGGAAGGCCTCTTCCTGTTCCAACATGACTGCGCAGCAGTGCACACAGCAAGGTCCATAAAGACATGGATGAGCGAGTTTGGGTTGGAGGAACTTAACTGGCCTGCACAGAGTCCTGACCTCAACCCGATAGAACACCTTTGGAAAGAATTATATCTGAGATTGCGAGCCACACCTTCTCGTCCAACATCAGTGCCTGACCTCATAAATGCGCTTCTGGAAGAATGGTCAAACATTCCCATAGACACACTCCTAAACCTTGTGGACAGCCTTCCCAGAATAGTTGAAGCTGTTATAGCTGCAAAGCTGGGCCAACTCAATATTGAACCCTACAAACTAAGATTTGGATGCCATTAAAGTTTATGTGTGTGTAAAGGCAGGTGTCCCAATACTTTTGACAATATAGTGTATGTTGGGGTCTTTGAATCCTTTTGTTATGTTTTACTACTTGCGGCTGCGATTCCTGTTTTTCTACCGCAGTTTGTTTTTTTGTCACTTTGACGAAGTTAAAATGAATAAAATACATTGAAATGAAAAAAAAAAAAAAATGTATACTCTTTTCTTCTAACAGCAACAAAATACAATCAAGGGAAATTAAATGGGAAAATAAAACAAAATCAGCTCTAGTTTTTAACGATTGATGCAGCTCAGTGAAATGATCAATGTTCATGTTTTTATTGCTTATCCTATCACTTTTCTTGTTTGGGCAATGAAGTGCGTCTTTAACTCCTTAATGGAAGTGGAAGTGATCCTCATGTCTCCCTTTTACCTTCTGTTTTTAGCGTTGGATAATCACAGTGACCTTGTGCAGAGCATTTGCTGGAGTCAGGATGGTATACTGATAGGAACCACATCCAAGGTATGTACCCTGATTAAAGGAAATCTGTAGTCATTGGCATTGTAAAAAAAATACCAATAATAGTTTTTTTTTAATTTTTTTTCTGTTTATTACAAAGTAATATAGAGTTAAACCAGAGCGTAACCACAATACAAACATACAAAACAATGCAACAGCACTGGTAGTCAGTACAACTAAAATACATACGGTGTACAATTTCATCATAAAAGTGTGGTATTAATGAGCAAACACAGGCACATATTATTGAATCAGTAACCAGTCTCTAGCAAAGAGCAGTGTAAATTCATATGAAGCGTTTGCTCCCATGTAGAGCTTTTAGGTGCAGGAACTCCCCCCTTCTGAGTCACTTCTTGTCTCCGTCCCCTACCCACTTCTGAGCACCTTCTCTTGGCTCCACCCCCTTCCCACCTCCCAATTACCGCCCCCTTTAGAGAATACAGTACCAAGTATACGTAATTTAGATGGATAACAAGAAAAGCAGTAAAATAGATCCCCTGCAGTCAGCAGCAATAGACCCCCCCCCCCAGCAACAGTAGATTCCCCCCAGCAACAATGGACCTCCACAATAAATTATCATTCCAGCAACAAAATAGGCCTGGCAGCAACAACAGATCTCCCAGCAGCCATCATCAATAGACTCTCCAGCAGTCACCAACCGTAGACCCCCTCCTTCAAAAGTAGATCCAGCCCAGCAACAATTGACACCCCTAGAAATATAAGCCCCACTAGCAACAGTAGACCTCCCCAGCAACAATAGACCACCACAAAAATAGATCCCCCACCAGCAAAAATAGACCTTCCCAGCATCAATAGACCATCACAAAAAATGGATCCCCTCCAGCAAGAATAGATTCCCCAGCAGCCAGCATCAATAGACCCTCCAGCACACCACAACTCCCCTTGCCATTACATGCATTCAGTGCTGGAGGTGCTGGAACTGCGTTCCCCCACGTTCCTGCTGGAAAAAAAAGCCCTGCTCCCATGAGCAAAAAGACACTATCCCCATGGAAGCTAGATCACATATAAACAATAGGGTTCAGATGGTGTCAAGCGTGTGGGGTGGCAACCAGGGGAGGAGTACAAAGACAAGTGTGTTTTGCCTACAGTCAAGCATGGTGGTGGGAGTGTCATGGTCTGGGGCTGCATGAGTGCTGCCAACACTGGGGAGCTACAGTTCATTGAGGGAACCATGAATGCCAACATGTACTGTGACATACTGAAGCAGAGAATGATCCCCTCCCTTCGGAGACTGGGCCACAGGGCAGTATTACAACACGATAACGACCCCAAACACACCTCCAAGACGACCACTGCCTTGCTAAAGAAGCTGAGGGTAAAGGTGATGGATTGGCCAAGCATGTCTCCAGATCTAAACCCTATTGAGCATCTGTGAGGCATCCTCAAATGGAAGGTGGAAGAGTGCGAGGTCTCTAACATCCACCAGCTCTGTGATGTTGTCATGGAGGAGTGGAAGAGGACTCCAGTGGCAACCTGTAAAGCTCTGGTGGACTCCATGCCCAAGAGGGTTAAGGCAGTGCTGGAAAATAATGGTGGCCACACAAAATATTGAAACTTTGGGCTCAATTTGGACATTGTCACTTACGGGTGTACTCACTTTTGGTGCCAGCGGTTTAGACATTAATGGCTGTGTGTTGAGTTATTTTGAGGGGACAGCAAATTTACACTGTTATACAAGCTGTACACTCACTACTTTACATTGTAGCGAAGTGTCATTTCTTCATTGTTGTCACATGAAAAGATACAATAAAATATTTACAAAAATGTGAGGGGTGTACTCACTTTTGTGAGATACTGTGTGTGTGTGTGTGTATATGTGTATGTGTATTAGGGCTGCAACGAACGATTAATTTGTCTGTCGACTAATCTATCGATTATTTTTACGATTAGTCGACTAATCTAAAGATTATTTAAATTTTTTGTTTTTTTGCTTAATCTAGTGTTCTTTCTTTGATTAGTTAAATAATCCTTTGAATAACTTTACAAAAAATGATACGTACAACTTCTAATAAAATTAGAAGCTCTCTGCCTTCAGGTAATCTTTTGCTGTATTGGCCATTACTTTTGCACAGTGTTGAGCAGTGCTTTTGTTGGACAAGTTGGCTCCTTTAAAACTTGGTTACTTTTTAGGTATGTTTCCATATACAGTGTTTGACCAGTATTTTTTTGGTGTGTGTGTTACTTGTAAATGTAAAACATACCTAAAAACTAACATAGTTTTAAAGGAGCCAAGTCCAACAAAAAGCAAGCACCGCTCAACACTGTGCAAATTATAATGGCCAATACTGCGGAAAGATTACCTGAAGGCAGCCAACAGCCATCTTGTAGTTTAAAGAAGTCCAACAATACAACCCAAGAGAGTGCAACAGGTACAGGTTGGGGGCCTGTACCTATAATATAGCATTGCAATGGAGGAAGGTTAGCATATCGACATGCTCTGCAGTTAGGCTTGCTCTTTTTTTAGTCACAATGTTGCCAGCAACTGAGAAAAGCCTTTCAGATGGGGTTGATGTTGCAGGCACACACAAGTAACTCTTTGCCAGCATGGCCAAGATGGGAAACCTCCCTTCATTTTCCTTCCACCATTTCAGTGGATTGTCTTCCTTTGGAATGGCCTGCTCACTAAAGTACATGTGTATCTCATTCCTCACAACTTCACTGTGAATTTCTGGATCTTGGATGTGACCAGTGTCATCCTCACCATTACTGTGGTGTTCATCTGAATCTGAACCGAGCAAAGAGTCCAACATAGACACTTGCCTCTTTTCTGAAAGTTTCATGTCTGGACTCATTGCCCTGGCTGACTGAACCTGTTCCTCACATTGACGTTGATGTGTTTGCTCTTCCTCATATCTTCTTTTCTCTTCAAGAGCAATAGCTTGGACCTTGAGGTGAACTTTTAAACTATCCTCTGCTGCCAGGAATTTTAGCTTGCGGAATCTGGGGTCCAGGGCTGCTGCAATAAGACATATATTTTCTCCTCCGTCATCTCTGAATTTAGTTTCCCTCTCCCATCTTGTGGTCATCTCCTGTGCAGCAACATTTTGGAAAGCCTTGACTGCCGCTATCTCGCAAATTGTGCTCTGTATGGATTTCTGGAGGCCTTTTACCAAAGGAGGTAGAGCGGAACCAGTCACATAGGACTCTCCACTCAAGAAAACAGTAGCACACTCAAAAGGCTTCAAGACTTGTTCCACTTCCTCAAGTAAGCTCCACTGATCATGTTTTAAATCCAGGAAGCGCTTCCCTCATGGTGTGACATCAGGATCGGAAAGTGTTGCAGTGACAGGCCACCTCTGTTAAAGCAGGCGACTGATCATGTGTAAAGTACTGTTCCATCTTACGGATACATCATTTATTAGTGCATGATCAGGGGTACCCATTTGTTGTTGCTTTGCTTTAAGCTTTGTAGTGGCCAGCTCACTTTTTTTAAAATGTTCCACAAGGCACTTCGCAGCCCTCAGTGTCTTGCTGATCTGGGGATCCCTCAGGGCATGGTTGACAACTAACTGCAATGTATGACCAGCACACCTGAGAGATGCCAGGATGCTTTTCTTCCAAAATACGCAGAGCAGCGACAACATTTGAAGCATTATCATGAACAACTGCAATTACATTGGCCATGGATATCTCAAACTTCTCAGCTGCTTTTTCCACCCAGTTAGCAATGTTTTCAGCTGTGTGGCGATCTTCAAGTGGCATAGTGGTCAGATTGTAGGATGTAAGCTTCCAGTCTTCATTAATGAAGTGGCATGTGACACCCAAGTATGCCTCTGTGGCAATACTGGTCCATGCGTCTGTGGTGAGAGCCATTTTGGATTTGACATCTTTGATTGACGCTTTCAATCTTTCAAAATTCTCCTTATATTTCCTCTCCATCAGCTTCGTGAAATGGGACCTGGAGGGAAGTGTGTATCCTGGGTAAAATGTGCTGATCATCTCACGAAATCCTTGACCGTCTACAATAGAAAGAGGTCTCATATCTTTTACAATCATGTTGAGTATGCTATTGGTAAGTGTAATGGCCACTTGGGGTGTGCAAGCAGTGACATCCTTTTTATGAAAGTAGAAATCTTGTACACAGCTTTGCCTCTTCCTGAGGAAAAACAACAATAATAATAATTAATAATAATTAATAACATTACCAATTTACACATCTATGAATGCTCAGCCTCAACGCTAACAATATTAATTGTATTTTTTCTAGTAGAATTTTGAGATATCCATGGCCAATGTTGTAATTAATAATGCTGCAGACAGAGTGCAGTGACAGTCAAAATAGCTCTCAGGTGTGCTGGTGGTCATGGTCAGATCATTGCACTTGTTGTCAATCATGACCTGAGGGATCCACAAGACAGACACTGAGGGCTGCAAATGCAAAATGCCTTGTAGTCCATTTAAGAAAAGTGAGCTGGCCCGGCCTAAGCAATCATCAGCTAGCAATGCATTAATTAATATTGTTGAAATTAGTAGTACTAGTACTTACAAAGATGGCTCGTCCTTTGTGGTCAGTGCGCCAGGATGCTTTCTTCTGAGGTGCTCATGCATAGCAGTTGTGCTGCCGTGGTATGCTATTTCACTTTTGCAAAGGGAACAGAGGACCATTTTATTTGGCCTCTGCTGAAAGTATTCCCATACCCTTGATGACCGTGTTTGGGCTCTCGCTGTCTTTTGTACTGGTGGTGTGCTGCTGGAACTGCTGCTGGAAGCCTTTTGTACTCTGCTGCTGGACGTGGAACCGCTGCTGCTGCTGGCTTTTTCTCCCCCAGGATCAGATGTCGCCATTACCGCTGCTGTTCCGCTATTTTAATGCAACTCGCGTGAGATGCGTGTGACGTCACGTGCTGACGCGTCAACGCTTTTTACGCACGTCGACGATTTTTTGTAGTCGACTAAGTCGACGCGTCGTGGCAGCCCTAATGTGTGTGTGTGTATATATATATATATATATATATATATATATATATATATATATATATATATATATATATATATATATATATATATATATAGATCTAGATATATACAGTACAGACCAAAAGTTTGGACACACCTTCTCATTCAAAGAGTTTTGTTTATTTTCATGACTATGAAAATTGTAGAGTCACACTTCAAGAGGTAGTCACCTGAAATGGTCTTGAAGGAGTTCCCAGAGATGCTTAGCACTTGTTGGCCCTTTTGTCTTCACTCTGCGGTCCAGCTCACCCCAAACCATCTTGATTGGGTTCAGGTCCGGTGACTGTGGAGGCCAGATCATCTGGCGCAGCACCCTATCACTCTCCTTCTTGGTCAAATAGCCCTTACACAGCCTGGAGGTGTGTTTGGGGTCATTGTCCTGTTGAAAAATAAATGATGGTCCAACTAAACGCAAACCGGATGGAATGGCATGCCGCTGCAAGATGCTGTGGTAGCCATGCTGGTTCGGTATGCCTTCAATTTTGAATAAATCCCCAACAGTGTCACCAGCAAAGCACCATCACACCTCCTCCTCCATGCTTCACGGTGGGAACCAGGCATGTAGAGTCCATCCGTTCACCTTTTCTGCATCGCAGAAAGACACGGTGGTTGGAACCAAAGATCTCAAATTTGGACTCCTCAGACCAAAGCACAGATTTCCACTGGTCTAATGTCCATTCCTTGTGTTCTTTAGCCCAAACAAGTCTCTTCTGCTTGTTGCCTTTCTTTAGCAGTGGTTTCCTAGCAGATATTCTACCATGAAGGCCTGATTCACACAGTCTCCTCTTCACAGTTGTTCTAGAGATGTGTCTGCTTCTAGAACTCCGTGTGCCATTGACCTGGTCTCTAATCTGAGCTGCTGTTAGCCTGCGATTTCTGAGGCTGGTGACTCGGATGAACTTATCCTCCGCAGCAGAGGTGACTCTTGGTCTTCCTTTCCTGGGGCGGTCCGCATGTCAGCCAGTTTCTTTGTAGCGCTTGATGGTTTTTGTGACTGCACTTGGGGACACTTTCAAAGTTTTCCCAATTTTTCGGACTGACTGACCTTCATTTCTTAAAGTAATGATGGCCACTCGTTTTCCTGTACTTAGCGGCTTTTTTCTTGCCATAATAGAAATTCTAACAGTCTATTCAGTAGGACAATCAGCTGTGTATCCACCTGACTTCTACACAACACAACTGATGGTCCCAACCCCATTTATAAGGCAAGAAATCACACTTATTAAACCTGACAGGGCACACCTGTGAAGTGAAAACCATTTCAGGTGACTACTGACTGAAGTGTGACTCTACAATTTTCATAGTCATGAAAATAAAGAAAACTCTTTGAATGAGAAGGTGTGTCCAAACTTTTGGTCTGTATTGTGTATAGATAGATAGATAGATAGATAGATAGATAGAGATTATATACACACACAGGTGTTTTTCCTTTCCATTTCTGTTTCAATATTTTAGCTACAGCAAAATGTATTAATGCAGTTCATTTTACATTTTTTGTATGACAGGAATCCAGTTGGTTTTAAAAAAGAAAATGTAACTGTGCACTTGTATTTACAATATTAGGAATAATAATTTGCCAGTAGCTAGATCCGGAAGTGGAGAAAACCTTACTGTATAAGCAAACTGTCCATTATGGGGCTTGACATTACACTCTAATGCCCAGCAGGTGGCGCTTTTATTACATGTGATGTTGGTATCGCCACTGATGCTACTTGCAGATTTTTCTGCCCTGTTCAGGACTTATGCACCCTGGTACAGTCAAACGCGTATTTAAAGGACATTTATAAAAGCATATAAGTGCATGTAATGATTTTTCATTTACACTTCACACTTTACCTGCATTTAGGTGCGTTCATTTGTGTTCAGATAAAATTGAGTTCTGTGCATGCAGGATCCTATTTGAAATCTTAAATGCATGTATATGTGTCTAAACACAACAAAACGTGTAATCGCAGCTAAATGTGGCTAAACCTGAGTTAAAGCTGGAATATGTAAGGCCCCTTATGTATGGAGTTTTCTAGGTGCAGTGCATCCCTCTCTGCGTTCTGCGGCTTCCTGTTAAAGTGTATGGCAGGCTGCGGCTGGACAAAGCTAAAATCTGTACCGAGTGGTACCTATATTTGGGGTCCTGTGTGTTCTGAATCTTCCTGTTTGAACACATAGGGCCCTAAGTGTGAGTACATTCAGCGTTCAGCCCTGTCCAGCCCCAGCTTGTTATACACTTTTACAGGGTGCTGCAGCTGTCCCTCCCGGGCACACAAAATCTCCTGGAGGGATGCACTGCACCTAGATGGCCCCTTGTGCAAGGGGTCTAAATGCAGGAAAAAGTGATTTGGGAGGCATAAAAGTTGTTTTTATTTCCCAAACAACTTCTCCTGCATTCAGAAAAGCTAAACACAGTAGTGGCAATGTGAATGAGACCTAAAGAATGAGAAAACTTTCTGACGTTGCTGACTTCTCATTCTGCAATTCCTAGTTGCATGGTTGTTATGCTGACCCCCCGGCATCAATACTTTCAAATACTAACTCATTACTAACATAGATTATACAGTTTTCTTTTCATTCCACCTAGAGTAGAAGGAAAGAAATAGTTTGATTCCCCCATCAGTGTTGATGGTGAAATCCCTCCCCCAGCGCTATTGTATTCAGAATACAGTGGTCACTGCTAGTGGCTATATCGCATGGAAAAAAATCTGACATGCTGGTTGTACTGAAGTCGATCGATGGATCAACTTCAGTACAACCAGCTTGCCCATAGATGGATCAAATTTCTGCTAGTTCAGCAGGATTCGATCCATCATTAGCTGGCTTAAGGCCCCATCTTGTTTTTCTTTTCACCTTTAGCCATAAAGCAAGAAATGGGCAGTGGGTGACTATTATTTTTGTGTCATTTAAGCACTTTGGACTAACCTTGGGCTCACACTGTCACAACTTCAGTCGCGCGACTTGAAATATGACATCCCTGCGCGACCTCATCGCGGCTTGCATACGACTTCTTTAACAGAAGTCAATACAATTCGTATTGAAGTCGCACCAAAAGTAGTGCAGGAACCTTTTTCTAAGTCTGAGCAACTTGAGTCAAGTCACGGCAGTGTGAACTGCGGTTAATAGTTATTGTTGTCATTACTTATGATGTGAAAATGATACATGCTGTATATTGGCCTGTAATCTGCAGTGAAAGGTGCTGCTACAGTAATGACTTACCTTGAATTCTGCCCATCTTAAGATGTAGGCCCCTTTCACACGGGCTTTCTGATCAGGTCCGCATGTCAGTTTTTTTTTTCAGACAGACCTGATCGGATGCTTTATGCACCTCTATGGAGCAGCGGATGTCAGCAGTGACATCTCCGCAGACACCCGCTGCTGTCTGTGAAATTCAGATGGATGGAAACCCTACTTTCCATCCGTTTTTGGAGGATCGGATTGGATGAAAACGGACAGGCGGTCAGTTATCATCCGATCTCCCATACAGGAGAGCGGGGCTCTGACAGGTCTGTCTCTGCAAAGTTAGCGGAGACGGACCTGTCATCCACCACCTGCTCAGCGGGGATCGGCGGGTCGATCCCCACTAAGCAAATCAGAGTCCGTCGGGCGGAAAGCCCATGTGAAAGGACACAAAGCCATCTCCCGGAACTAAGCTTCCTTCTGTAAATCCGCTATCAAATGCCAGAACCTCCGTGGGCAGTAGAGGCTTCGGCATTTGCCAAATAAATGTCAGGTGTGGTGTTCAGTGCAGGAGGAGCAGGGCCTAGTCTTGATTTGAGAAGAAGGCTATGGCCAGTATTACAGCTTGGGTTTGATGGTCTCCACAGGGACACAGGTATAGTTTCATGACTATATAGCTACTTTATTTTGCAGTTTTTCTTTTTTTTTTTCATCTATCTGAAGTTTAGTGAAGTTTTCCTTTATTTAAATCCCCCCAGTCCCTTAAGGCCCTGTTCACACCTGAGCGTATTTCAGCTCGTAAAACGCTCATCTCTGAAGTCCCAACATGCCCAACAAGCAAAATCCCATTCATTTCAATGGTTCCTGTTCACATCTGAGGATTTTGTCACCTGAAGCAAAACGCCTGAAGCTCAAAAAAGTACATGAGCTTTTTTTTTTTGGCAGATTACAAGCGTTTTTGTTAGATGTCAATGCCTGCCTCCAAACACCTGCAAAAAACGCCTGAAAAAAACACCCCCCCCCCAAAAAAAAAACGCCTGAAAATGATACGCTCAGGTGTGAATGGAGCCTAAGTGCAGCCCACCTGGGATAATGTGTGAAAAAAAGAGAGCGCATCGGCATAGTGTACGATCTTCAGTAAAATGTTATTGTTGTTTTATAGTCACAAAAGAGTTTGGTATAAATGCATATCACAAATCATCAAAAAAAATCCAAAATATCTCTGACCAACAGGCGCCGCAGCGGAAGCACTGCCTCAGTACCGCCTCCTGGTTCACGGGTTTTGAGGAGACACACTCTTCATCAGAGCCCCACCTGGGATAATACTTTACCTTTCTCACCGATTCAGTGATCTTTCCTACAAAGACGTCTCGGCCAGCTCCTCTTGGGGTCCATGTGCGTGACAACCCTAATAATTCCTATGGGTAAGCTTTACTCTGATGGAGCTCTGAAGCACGCCATGAGTACAGCTTATCTATCGGAATGAATTTGGCGGTGGTGCAGGGGAATTCTTAAAGGACAGCTTCACCAATGTTAAAAAAACCTTGATGAGACTGTTTCTTTATAATCAATGAAGCGCACAGCAACTAATCAAATTTCAGTTGTTGCTACTAAAGAACCATAGGTGTGTGCAGCCTATTGCATTAGGGCGTGCACCCCAAAGCTCAAACACACATCACATTCTCTGCAGCCTCAGCTGCACTCAACAGTGAATGAATGGGAAGTGCTCTGTGCTGAGCTGCTTCCCGTTCATTCACAAACTGAAGCATAGTAAACACAGTTTACAGTGCTTCAGTTATAAATGAACACAATGAGTGAGTGTGTTCTGTGTGTTCGCTTGTGAATAACATATTGACTAGCCCCTTCCCCCACTCTCCATCCTGAAACATCCCCTGCAGCAGCTGAGGGGAGAGGCAAGAAGAGGAAAGAAGCCAGTGGCACCGGGGGCGGGGGGAGGGACGGACGGACCTGGTTTTAACGGGTACCTGGTTCCACTTCCGGGTAAGATTAGCAATCTACATGCACTCCTGTCTCCCGGCCTCTTCTTCTTGCCCCACTGCCTCCTGGGACACACACAGGTCCCAGAAGAAGGCAAGACCATTCTGAAAGCGCAGCGTGATTCGCGCATGCGCAGTAGAAAACTGGCTGTGAAGCCCAAAGGCTTCCCTGCCAGGTTCCCTTACTTACAATTCCAGAGCCTATTGATTGACGAATTGGCTCAGGATACCAACATCGCATGATCCCTAGACAGGTAAGTGTCCTTATATTAAAAATCAGCAGCTACAGTATTTGTAGCTGCTTACTTTGATTATTTTTTTGTCCAGACTGGAGCTCCTCTTTAACATAAACAATCCCTTATTGGTTGCTTGGGGCAATATGTTCATTTTTTTACTGGGTTGTACATAAATAAAGCCTGCAAACTCCTTTTATCAGCCTATTGTATGCTGGCCATACACTATACGAAAAATCAGCCGAAATTCGGTCATTCGGACAGTTTGTTTGTTTTTCGGCCAGTTAGTGGGTTCAAATCTGTAATTGGTTGTGACGTTTTTGAGCTGAAAAAACGGAGGACAAGTTTTAGAAATTTTCTGCCGAATGAATGATAAATTGAAAGGTTATTGTGTTTCTCGTCCAAACTGTTTGCACTAGGTATATGGGAAAAAAAGTGAACAAAAAAACGGATTAATTTATGTCCATTGAACGATTTATCGGTCATTACATGATGGCACGGTCGTTTGCTCTCACAGCCAAGTGTTCGTTTTTCAAAAATTTGTTTGATCGATTTTTCGTATAGTGTATGGGCAGCATTAGTCTAGTAAGGGTCCGCTAAAACGTCAGGTCTGGACCACTTATGCATGATGGCATGTGTGCATTTATTTTGCAACCATCTGACTCAGTAGCCATGTTTTTTTTACTTGATGTACATGTTCCAGATGCTGGACCAGCTTTCTATAGCTTGCTGATTTCAGTCGCTCATTAATTCATTCTGCATAGGATTTCATGGGTTATTGTTAAAGAAATTCTCCCAGGCCTGTGTTTTACCCGATTCCTGTCCTAAGGTTACCTATAGTGTGAGAGGCTGATACTGTTTATAGGGAAGAACTGGCTTTCTCGCATGAATTTCATTCGAAGTAGTCTGAGGTGTGCGTGCTATCATTATTTTATATATTGTAATATTTTGCTGTTTCCCCTCGAAGTCAGTTATTCCCCTTCATTATTTTCATTTTTCTTCTTACAGGACAAGAGACTGAGGATCTTTGATGTTCGTAAGAGCACAGGAGCCAGCCAGGTACTGACCCGAGACATGAAGGAGCTGTCAGATGATGTTACAATGATACGCAGGATGGGGGAGATCCGGGGTGTCAGGAGAACAGAGAGCTCAGAGACATGGACTGTACTGGGCATGTCCCATAGCAGATCTCATTGTACTGGGACTACAGACGTGTGATTACATGCTGCCACCTCCCTCAAAGAAATGTCACACATAGATAAGATTCACAATGCATGTCACAACAAGGGAGATTCATTCATGTAAGGACCGGCTGGTAGTCCCTGGCTGTCTCTTTTCTTTGTTATTTGATGCCCTTTTATAAATGTGTAATTGTGCATCACGCACTTTACTGTAAGTACAAGTCTGAGGTCTGGAAGACCTGAGATTTTCTGCTATTGAATGATAAATCATTCTGTAATTTATTTATTTTGGGCAGTTTTATAGTACCAGTATATTGCTCTGTATGTTAAAGGACAAATTAACTTTTAACAAAGTTGTCCTTTAAATGTCCTCCTCCTCTTCAAGGTGCAGCCACCTAGCAAATGCCTTATGTTCAGACCCACACTGTGTCCCAGAGCCACACTGTGCACCCTTTGAAGAAGTCTTGGCCACGTCAGGCTCCTATAGCTGTTCCTTCCTTTTGCTGGGTATTTGGGGGCCACCATAAGTGTGGACCAGCACAGAGAAGAACTGTAGTGGGGATGAAGGTACATATATCCTAGGTTGCTTCCACTCATAGGGGAAGAATGAATTTAAAGGTAAGGTTCAAATAAAGTTGTCCTTTTAAAGTACAGGTATACCCTTGTATGAAAGTACCTTGTACAGGCCCTCCCTCCCCCTTCCCTATCCTACTAAAAATCAGACCTCCTAAGCAGCATGATCCTGCTTTACGCTGCCCATCTCTCTGGTGGTCTGTACTTCTGTGGCCAGGTGTGACCCCAGGTTCTTTAGAGATGAATGGGAGAGCCACAATCCACAATGGGGTGCCAGGCAATGGGAAATATAGCCATGCTCTGTCTGTGGATACATTTTATGAATAATAGACAAGCAGGGCAAGGGGGAACTTTACAAGGTTTTATACAAAGGTCCACATGTGCTTTCAAAGGGAGGTATGGCCAAAGCTCCTCTGGCCATACTCGCCTGTGAGTAACAGGAGTGCACTTAGTTCCTGTGACCCGGATTCACACCGAGCCACTCCAGACTCTGCAGGGAGCCCGTTGATAGTGTCAAGTTCCACCCAGATGCCTGACTGGCAGCTTGTTCGGCCTCTCAACATGTTGCTGAGAGGCTGAGCCAGCCTCCCCCACCCCCTCCACAGTCTGGCAGGCCAGTGAGCGCTGGAGGGGCTGAGCAGAGAGCCAGTGACTGACAGTTCCACTCTGGGTGGACCTGATAACTGAGCAATTAGCGGTCTTTGATCATGCAGTTCTTGGGGTAGAGCCAGTTAGGGAGAGCGCTGCAGCAACTTAGGCGAGTATAAATATTTTTCTTTAAAGAGACCTCATCACCTACTCAAAACCTTGCAGGCAAAATGACAGAAAAATCAGAAAATTTAACAGCCTTCTTCCAGCGCTTTTCCTTTCCATATACCTTGCTCAAAAAAATTAAAGGAAAACTTTGAAAACGCATCAGATCTCAATGGGAAAAAATATCATGCTGGATATCTATATTGATATGGACTGGTTAATGTGTTGGGAACAAAAGAATGCCACATTGTTTGATGGAAATTAAAATTATCAACCTACAGAGGGCTGAATTCAAAGACACCCCGAAAATCAAAGTGAAAAAATGATGCAGCAGGCTAGTCCATTTTGCTGAAATTTAATTGCAGCGACTCAAAATGGTACTCAGTAGTTTGTATGGCCCCCACGTGCTTGTATGCATGCTTGACAACATCGGGGCATGCTCCTAATAAGACGACGGATGGTGTCCTGGGGTATTTCCTCCCAGGACTGGACCAGGGCATCGCTGAGCTCCTGAACAGACTGAGATGCAACCTGGCCACGCCGGATGGACCAAAACGTAATGTCCCAGAAGTGTTCTATTGGATTTAGGTCAGGCGAGCGTGGGGGCCATTCAGTGGTATCAATTCCTTCATCCTCCAGTAACTGGCTGCATACTCTCTCCACATGAGGCTGGGCATTGTCATGCACCAGGAGGAACCTAGGACCCACTTGCACCACCGTAGGGTCTGACAATGGGTTCAAGGATTTCATCCTGATACCTAATGGCAGTCGGGTGCCATTGTCTAGCCTGTAGAGGTCTGTGCGTCCCTCCATGGATATGCCTCCCCAGACCATCACTGACCCACCACCAAACCAGTCATGCTGAACGATGTTACAGGCAGCATAATGTTCCCCACGGCTTCTACAGACCCTTTCACGTCTTTTGCATGTGCTCAGGGTAAACCTGCTCTCATCTGTGAAAAGCACACGGCACCAGTGGTGGACCTGCAAATTTCCGGTGTTCAATGGCAAATGCTAATTAAGCTTCACGGTTCTGGGCAGTGAGCACAGGGCCCAGTAGAGGACATCAGGCCCTCAGGCCACCCTTATGAAGTCTGTTTCTAATTGTTTGGTCAGAGACATTCACACCAGTGGCCGGCTGGAGGTCATTTTGTAGGGCGCTGGCAGTGCTCATCCTGTTCCTCCTTGCACAAAGGAGCAGGTACCGGTCCTGCTGATGGGTTAAGGACCTTCTACGGCCCTGTCCAGATTTCCTAGAGTAACTGCGTGCCTCCTGGAATCTGCTCCATGCTCTTTAGACCACCTGGCAATGGTACGTTTTGATATGCCATCCTGGAGGATTTGGACTACCTGTGCAACCTCTATAGGGTCCAGGTTTTGCCTCATGCTACCAGTAGTGACACTGACCCTAGTCAAATGCAAAACTAGGGAAAAACCGTCAGAAAAGATGAGTAGGGAAAAAAATGTCTGTGGCCTGCACCTGTAAAAACATTCCTGTTTTGGAGTTGGTTTCATTGTTGCCCATCTAGTGAACCTGTTGTTAATTTCATTAACACCAAAGCAGCTGAAACTGATTAACAGCTCCCTCTGCTACTTAACTGACCATATCAATATCCCAGTAGTGTATTTGACTTGATGCTATACTCTGATTAAAAAGTGTTCCTTTAATTTTTTTGAGCAGTGTAGTATTTTTCTCTTCGCTTTTATTGTGCCTTTACAATTGCTAGAAATTTTCACTACTGCAAAAGCAGCCAGTTACATAAGACATCTACCCCTCCCTCCTTTCACATAATAGCCCTCTTTTCCTCTGGTAGAGACTAATTACTCTGTGGTGCCCCAGCTCCTTCGTCCCTCCTCTCACCTCCCCACATAACCTTTTATGTAGCTGCTGAGGGCGAATTGATAGGGAATACCATGAAGCAGCCATTTGCAACCAGGGTTCTACAGAACCCTAAGGGTTTCTTGAGCTGTGGCCTATTTGACCTTCCGTTTTAATGATGCCTAGTTCAGGGACCAACTCCACTATCCACAGTAAGCTGCAGGACACTAATGATCCTGTTAGCTGTTTGTGAAGCCCCGTACACACGAGTAGAAATTTGGCCGGGAAATTTCGTCCGACGACCGATCTGCCGATTTTCGGCTTGTTAGTTTGGTGCTTCCAACAACCGACTCCGACTTTTCGGCCGAAAAAATCCTGGTGTGCAGGCTATAAAATTTTGTCGACTGTCAAAACACGTCCGATTTTCGTCTCATTAGTACAGATTTCGATGGGGAAAAATCTTTTGAGCAAGACTGGGCATGCTCAGAGATGAAAGAACACAAAGAAAGCAATCCAACACATGACATCACTTCTGAAGTAGAATTCTGTCTTGCAGGAAAATTTGTGTGCAGTCTAGAGCACATTCCAACCTACAGACACCACTCTGGACAAAAGACGGACGACCGGTCGGCGGAAATTCATTGCCCATGTACGAGGCTTAAGGGTGGCATTTTTTTCCACTGCTCACCCATGTAAAGGTCATTTTCCCACTGACTCCCAATAAATTGGTTTTAGCATGGGGTTCCTGAGACCTAAATATTATTTCAATGGTTCCTCTGAATTAGGAAGGTGTAAAAAGGCTGCTCTAGAGTGAAACTGCTAGGGGCTGCTGACATGTCCACGATGGCAACACCCAGGAGCAGTCTTAGGCCTTTTGGGTTTTTCCACAAGAGAAGCTTTTTAGGTGAATACCATGGCTAAAATATGTGAAATGCGAATAAAACTGTATGGGAAGAGTTTTCTTGAAATAAATGCTCTGGCGAATGGGTCTCTTTAAAGAATAAGTGCACCTTTGTTATAAATCTAAAACAAAAGCTATTGTATGTCTTCTTATACCAGCCCTAACATGAACCACTAAAGGAATGCTCAAGATTCTTTTTTTATGGTAATATCCTGAATGCACAGATATGTGTGCCACAAATGACGTAATCTGGGGATAAAAGTACAGTTGAACAATTTATTTGATTTCAATCTACAGCTGAACGGTAGAGGCAATGTTCTTGCTCTTAGCTATGTGTCTCTACACAGTTTCTATGATTTGACCTTCTGAAAGTCTAGACCAGGGGTCTTCAAACTATGGCCCTTCAGTTGTTCAGGAACTACAATTCCCATCATGCCTAGTCATGTCTGTGAATGTCAGAGTTTTACAATGCCTCATGGGACGTGTAGTTCCGCAACAGCTGGAGGGCCGTAGTTTGAGGATCTCAGGTCTATACCTTTTTATGGGGCAAAGCAAGCTCCCATGTGACATCACACAAATGCTGAGATTTGGAGGCTTAGGGGGATGTCCATGTGTGCCTTATACCTCAACGTACCAGTTTCTCTTGACTCCATTGGCAGATCCAAGTGGTACGAGAGCCCAGTAAAGGCAGGCAGGTTCCAGTGCTATGCAGTGTGATTGTTGCTTTGCCTATGGCTGGAAAAGTCTAGTAGGAAAAGGAGAAATGTGAATGTTTATATTTGCAGTTTTTCTTAATTTGTCTTGACTTGATAAGATGAATTTTTTATTTCCAATAATTTTTATTATTTTTCAAAGACATGTAAAAAAATTACCAACACTCATATAAACATAGCTGTGGATATGGTTACCATAGCAGCGCAAAAGTATTTTTCCAATCTGAAACTGATGTATAACAATATAAAGTACACATTAAGTACCTCCACAACACAATACAAAGAAACAAAATTCGGAGTATGTCATCTTGTGCTGATCCCTGGCCAGAGGGCCTTCTAAATTTCAGTGCAAACAAAAACATTTATCTCCAGATAGGAAAAGGTAAAAAAAAGACAAAAGAAGAGGAAAAGGAAAAGTGATTTGCAACCACACCATGCTACCAAAGATGTTAAAGAGCCAAAAGGGCACTAGGTGGATAAGAGGCATTTGTAAAAATCCATATTTTTTAAAGTCAATAAACCCGCCACAGTAAAATCAGGCTGTAAATGCAGTAAAGCATGCTTGTTATACTCATTGTGGAACCTAAGGGGTTAATCCTCTGCATTGTATAAAAAAGGCTGTTTGATCCTGTCTTCACCGATCCTCCTCTTCTTCCACAGTCCCCAATCCATCTCCTGATAGTACAGAGCCTTGGGGACAAGCTGCACATGCTCAGTTTGGTGTGTATTGCTAGAGTTTTTTTTTTCCTTGGGACAGTGCATGTGATCAACACAGAGCCAATCAGCACTGTCCAGACAGAGGGTCAGGGGTCATGCAGCCTCATAGGACAGTCGGGAGAATGAAAACACCTACAAGCTTTAACCAGTGCTCTGCTGGACACTGATAGAAGTAACAAGACTGCTATATACTGCTGATGAGAAAAGTTTTTTAGCAGTTTATATTTACTAAAATTTTGCATTTCCATGTTTTGCGTACTGTCGGAGGCCAGATATAGTGAATGCAGGGTGCTGTGTTTAGCAACACTTTTAAGGGTACATAATACCTTTTTCATTTGAGTGGGCACTGGTATGCTGGATCACATACTGTACTATATTCTCTTTATGAGGCTTCAAAGGCAAGATCAGCTGACGCTCATTAGCTCTCATACCACCATGCTATTGAATATCCCTTTGTCTCTTTGCTTATAAAAATCCCACTGGATTTTTATTAGTTTGGAATATAACTTACATTTTATTGTCTGATTTAAATGCCACCTGTACATGTTAGATAACTTGTAGTATTGTATCATGCGTTTGCACTATGTGAGTACTTGTGGAGCTGAATTGATACATTTATACTGAGGATTTGATACCAAGTTACAGGTTTAGTACAAGTTTAGTTAGAAGCACCATATAAGTTTTGGTTTTTATGAGTTTTATCAGTGATCAGTTCATTTCTACTGCTGCTAAAGGTTAGTACAAACACTGCCTGAGGATTTATATCTGCTTTTAGTCAGTACCATTTGGAGGATTTGAGTTTTTTTCAGTACAGTTGCTGCCATAATTGTATGTGCTTATCACTTTTAATCGCCTCTTTGACTACATTGAATAAAATAAATCAATATCGCTGCGCCAAAGTGACTCAAATCATAAATCAATCAAAATAAATCAATAACAGTGATAACATTAATTTGAATCCTACAAATAAATAAAAAAAATGTAGATGAATGACACTGTGAACTAAATATTCACAATATAAATATACAAAAGTACAAATGCAAAATAGAAAGTGCGAGTGCAAAAATGAACAAAAAGTGCAATTGCAAAAAAATCTGAAAAAAGTCCCAAACTCAATCCTAGACGAGGAGAGGGTACTCCAAATATCCCAATCAATTGTCCAGGGAAATAATAGTGAGATTGTTCTCCACACCACTCCAAAATAGTGCTCTCAGTGACTGGTGCTGAAATAGCAGCTCATACAGAGTCATACAAGCATTGGAAATAATGAATGGACTGCCTGTCTTTTCCACTTCACATCTCCAACCAACCTCCCCTGAGCCAGCTTTCAGGGTGCGATGACACTTTGTCCCCGCTGACAAAGTCACATGACGCAACGCGTACGGGGGAGGAGCCTACTCGTTGGACTTCAGACCCAGGAAGGTTTTGCCTTGTATACGATATCAGCTGTTTGCAGCCCACACTGTCTGAAGTGCCTGCTCATGTAAGTGCTATAATTGTGGTTTTTTTAATAAATATTTAAAACTGAGAGCATTCGATTCCTCTCCCTTTCGTTTGCCTGAGTGTCATCGCACCCTGAAAGCTGGCTCAGGGGAAGTTGGTTGGAGAGGTGAAGTGGAAAAAGACAGGCAGTCCATTCATTATTTCCAATGC
Source organism: Pelophylax lessonae (assembly GCF_965119305.1). Taxonomy (NCBI): domain Eukaryota; kingdom Metazoa; phylum Chordata; class Amphibia; order Anura; family Ranidae; genus Pelophylax; species Pelophylax lessonae. The sequence continues at coordinate 72,031,472 of NC_138773.1, read as the reverse complement.
TTGTATGACTCTGTATGAGTCTATCCCTGAGGTGAGCTGCTATTTCAGCACCAGTCACTGAGAGCACTATTTTGGAGTGGTGTGGAGCACGATCTCACTCTTACTTCCCTGGACAATTGATTGGGATATTTGGAGTACCCTCTACACGTCTAGGATTGAGTTTGGGACTTTTTTCAGATTATTTTGCAATTGCACTTTTTGTTCCTTTTTGCACTCGCACTTTCTATTTTGCATTTGCACTTTTTTATATTTATATTGTGAATATTTAGTTCACAGTGTCCTTCATCTACATTTTTTGATTTATTTGTATGTTTCACATTAATGTTATCACTGTTATTGATTTGTTTTGATTGATTTATGATATGAGTCACTTTGGCGCAGCAATATTGATTTATTTTATATTCTCTGGTGTAATGTGTTAACACTGATTGCTTGCAGCCTTGAATATAAATTTTGGTTTTGATCATTGTGGTTTGCGCTGATTACTACACGTTTTTCTTGTTAACCACTTGCCGACTGCCTAACGACTATTTACGTCCGCAGTCAGCCCCTCACAGGCAAAGTGACGTAGGTCTACATCGCTAGCCTGTGAGGCTCTAGGGAGTGAGCGCGTGCTGCCGGAGGCGCGCTCCCGCTCGCTCACGGACCCCCCCCCCCCCCCCCGCGCGCGTGAGCGGCGGAAATAGGGTCACTCGCGATCGTCGGTTACACCGGGAAAAAAGGCAGGCGGCTAATGTAAACACAGTCGCCTGTCAATCACCCTTGTGTAACAGCAGAGATCATACGGTCCTGCTATGTAGGACCGTAGATCTCTGCTGTTTTATCACTAGCCACATCCAATCAAAGTTAGAAGCATGCCCCTAGGGACACACTTAACCCCGCCTTCTTTAATAAAGTTAACCCCTTCCTTGCCAGTGTCATTTTTACAGTAACAGTGCATATGCATAGCACTGATTACTGTAGTAATGTCACTGGTAACCCCAAAAGTGTTAAAAATGTCAGTCAAGGGTCCGATCTGTCCGCCGCAATGTCGCAGTCCCGCAAAAAAATCGCAGATCGCCGCCATTACTCGTTAAAAAAAAAAAAAAAAACAATAAAGATGACAATCTTTCCCTTAGTTAGTAAACGCAATAACTTTTGCGCAAACCAATCAAAATACACTTTTTGCAATTTTTTTTTTTACCAAACATATGTAGCAGAAAAAAAAAAATTGGCCTAAAATGTTAAAAAATTTTGATTTTTACATTTTTTTGGGGAATTTCATATAAAAAAATGTGAAAAATATTGTTATTTTGCAAAATTGTCGCTCTCTTTTTGTTTATAACGCATAATCAAAAAATCGCACTGTTAGACAAAGTCAATTTGGTTTGTTGCAATCTATCTGGTAAGTGAGCTGTAAATTTTTTTTTTTGACATGTGTCGCCCTTCCATGTGCTTCTTGCTGCAAAGGCCAGTTATATGGTGGGGCAGTTGCCATTTGTTTGTACTGTTGGTAATTGGTGAGGGGACGCTCTGGATACTTTCACTGCCATTGTGCTATTCCTGGTTGTCCAGTGTGTCCCTGTACCTTTTTAAGGAGGGATGGACTCCCTCCAGGCATACCTGTCCTTAATCTATCCATTATTATATACAGTATCTCACAAAAGTAAGTACACCCCTCACATTTTTATAAATATTTTATTATGTCTTTTCATGTGACAACTCTGAAGAAATTACACTTTGCTACAATGTAAAGTAGTGAGTGTACAGCTTGTATAACAGTGTAAATTTTCTGTTCCTTCAAAATAACACACAACCATTAATGTCTAAACTGCTGGCAAAAAAAGTGAGTACACCCCTAAGTGAAAATGTCCAAATTGGGCCCAAAATGCAATATTTTGTGTGGCCACCATTATTTCCCAGCCCTGCCTTAACCCTCTTGGGCATGGAGTTCACCAGAGCTTCACAGATTGCCACTGGAGTCCTCTTCTACTCCTCCATGATGACATCATGGAGCTGGTGGATGTTGGAGACCTTGCGCTCCTCCAACTGTCATTTGAGGATGCCCCACAGAAGCTCAATAGGGTTTAGGTCTGGAGACATGCTTGTCCACTCCATCTCCTTTACCCTCAGCTTCTTTAGCAAGGCAGTGGTTGTCTTGGAGGTGGGTTTGGGGTCATTATCATGTTGGAATACTGCCCTGCGGCCCAGTCTCCGAAGGGAGGGGATCATGCTCTGTTTCAGTATGTCACAGTAAATGTTGGCATTCAATGAACTGTAGCTCCCCAGTGGTGGCAGCACTCATGCAGCCCCAGACCATGACACTCCCACCACCATGCTTGACTGTAGGCAAGACACACTTGTCTTTGTACTCAACATCTGGTTGCTGCCCCACACGCTTGACACCATCTGAACCAAATAGGTTTATCTTGGTCTAATCAGACCACAGGACAGGGTTCCAGTAATCCATGTCCTTAGTCTGCTTGTCTTTAACAAACTGTTTGTGGGCTTTCTTGTGCATCATCTTTAGAAGAGGCTTCCGTCTGGGACGACAGCCATGTAGACCAGTTTGATGCAGTGTGCGGCGTATGGTCTGAGCACTGACAGACTGACCCCCCCTTCAACCTCTGCAGCAATGCTGGCAGCACTCATATGTCTATTTCCCAAAGACAACCTCTGGATATGACGCTGAGCATGTGCACTCAACTCCTTTGGTCGACCATGGCGAGGCCTGTTCTGAATTAAACCTGTCCTATTAAACCACTGTACAGTCTTGGCCACCGTGCCACAGCTTAGTTTCAGGGTCTTGGCAATCTTCTTATAGCCTAGGCCATCTTTATGTAGAGCAACAAATTTTTTTTTTTTTCAGATCCTCAGAGAGTTCTTTGCTATGAGGTGCCATGTTAAACTTCCAGTGACCGGTATGAGAAAGTGAGAGCGATAACACCAAATGTAACACACCTGCTCCCCATTCACACCTGAGACCTTGTAACACTAATGAGTCACATGACACCAGGGAGGGAAAATGGCTTATTAGGCCCAATTTGGACATTTCCACTTAGGGGTGTACTCACTTTTATTGCCAGCGGTTTAGACACCAATGGCTGTGTGTTGAGTTATTTTGAGGGGACAGAAAATGTACACTGTTATACAAGCTGTACACTCACTACTTTACATTGTAGCAAAGTGACATTTCTTCAGTGTTGTCACATGAAAAGAAATAATAAAATATTTACAAAAATGTGAGGGGTGTACTCACTTTTGTGAGATACTGTATGTGCTCCAACTCTGGACACTCTCAAAATTGTAGAGTTAGGACTGCAGTACACTGGCTGCAGCTTATGCATGTGCCTGCTAATGTGTGCAAACGAAACCCCTTGGTTGTAACGTGAACTGTTAGACAAGATCAATTAGGTTTGCTGCAGGCTGGCTGATAAATGAGCTGGGAACTTTAGTTTTTTTGTTTTTTGACATGTGTCGCCCTTCTATGTACTCCTTGCTGCAAACGCCAGTTCTAGTTTGGGGTGGTTGCTATTTGATTGTACTAGTGGTGTCGGCATAACCTGTCCTAAGTGACTCATGCAGATGTAGAGGAAAAAAAGAGCAGATAGGAATCACGGTAGGTGCTTTGGATTGAGACAAGGACACACTCTAAAGGAATATGCTTTATTCCTTTTTAATTTCAGAGGTTTACAACCACTTTAAATTGTTACTAAACCCAGGATCCTGCATTCACTATATCTGGTGGTCTCTCACAGTACAGAACATGGAAATGCAATTATTTTAGTAAATGTAAACTGCTAAATACCTTTTTCTTATCAGCAGCATATAGCAGTCTTGTTACTTCTATCAGTGTCTGGTTAAAGCATGCAGGAGGAGTTTTCATTCTGCTCTGATTGTCCTATGAGGCAGCAGGACCCCTGACCCTCTGTCAGGACAGTGCTGATTGGCCCTGTGCTGATCGCATGCAGTCTCTGTGGCAGAAGGGGAGGATCAGAGAAGACAGGATCAAATAGCCTTTTTTACACAATGCAGAGGATTAACCCCTTAGGTTCCACAGTGCGTATAACAAGCATGCTTTACTGCATATACAGACTGATCTTACTGTTGTGAGTTTAGTGACACTTTATGGGTTAAAGCGTAACTGTAATCTCTTTAACTTTCTTTTTCTTTAGGTGAGTAGGGATGGAATTGCGTTATGCTGAGACATATATTTTTCTGTGCGGTGAGACAAATTAAGTAGAATTGCATGAAGTTGTAGCAGGGCATGAGACAGTTTAAAGCACTCCTTGACAAATGCTCTCTTAAAATGTGAAGCCAGTCGTATTTTACCTTTTGTGCTTCCTTTCTAAAAGTTTCCATTTAGTGGCTGAGTGTTCATTTCATAAGAGTTTGATGTTACAACATATGGAATTGATATAGCGCACACCTACAGCCCCCCTCTGGCTCCCCCTCTAACACATATTCATCACCCCCCTTTGTCTGCGATATTACTAGTCATGCGCTGCCCGTGAATCACTCAGCATCCCTGCAATACACACATTGGAAATAGATTATTCTATCACCTGCCCCCACCGTCGCTCTCTAGGTCAGCGGATGAGGACAGGTTGGGCTGGGCGCCACGCGGTCTGCCTGTTCCTGTGTATGTTGGCAGAGCTTCTAGTGCCACATGTGGCAGGATTAAATTGGGCAGCCTCATCTATGTGTGTGTGTGCGCGCCGAGAGTGTGTGGGTGAATTGGCCACAGAAAGCTCTTCCAGATGTTGCAGGGCGGTTCAGTATCCTTCAGCACTCTGGGCGGATGGGAGGGAGGAGGAGAGACATTCTTTCCTTTAGCATCATTAAATTCCTGCTAACCTCTCTCTCTCTCCCCTCTTGTCCAAATACTCTCAATTTCCTCCGTCTTGACGGAACAGTCTGCAGCAGGTCTGGATGACTTGGGCAGATGGAGAAGGGGCTTTTTTGGGGAAGGTGTTATTTGACCTTCTGGTACAAAGCAGAAATTAAAGGGGTTTTCCATCTTTAGTTCTCCAGTGATCAAATGCCGTTATTTTGTCTACAATGTCCTCTTCGGAGGGTTGAGCCACTCTGAACTTTGGGAGCAGCTTTGAGATTACCAGTGTTTGGAGCTGCTTTGCTTCTTCGAATCCACCATCGGAAACCCACTGAAAAGCAGTCTCTTCAAGTATAGCAAGAGGAAAGTTTGGCGTTTAAATAATACCATTTATTGGATAAATGAAAGAAACACTGTCACCTTTCCTGGGAAGAGCAAAGTATCCATGTCTAGGGTTTTTCCCCTCCGACCCCCTTATATTTACCTTGCCTGTGGTGATGTCGGTATCAGGCCAATATCCCCCCAGACATTATCCCCTGGGACATTATCCCCCGGGACATTATCCCCCGGGACATTATCCCCCGGGACATTATCCCCCGGGACATTATCCCCCGGGACATTATCCCCCGGGACAAATTCCCCCCCGGGACAATATCCCCCCGGGACAATATCCCCCCGGGACAATATCCCCCCGGGACAACATCCCCCGGGCAATATCACCCGGCACAATATCCCCCCGGAAAACATCCCCCTGGACATAGGGTTAGGGTTGGGGTTAGAGGGTTAGGGTTAGAGGGGGGATATTGTCTAGGGGGATATTGTCCAGTGAGGATATTGTCCGGGGGATGTTGTCCAGGGGGGGTTATGTCCAGGGGGGATGTTTCCCGGGGGATATTGTCCTAGAATCGGTGACGCCGCCATCATTTTGGCCTAGCAATTGGCTGTTGGGCTTCAGCTTTGTCACAGGGGAGCAAAACAGATTATCCCCATTACCCAGAAGTACGGCGAGGGAGTACAAGCAAGATATAAGAGTATCGGTGGGGTCTTTTGCAGAGACACTGTCATTTGGCCCTCCATTTGGGATTGTGATGATGTTTTAAGCTCTTGAAATCCCTATTGTATTAACCCAAGGGAAGAAACCTAACGGCTAATTAAAGCATTTGCATCTTTAATAACCCAAGTTAGCCAATAAAATGAAAGGCCAAATTAGGCAAATTGTTGATTGACAAGCTACCAGACTCTATTACATGTATAGGAAGCAAATTGGTTGATTATATCATTTTGACAGTTGATTTGTAGACCAAAGCAGGGTGAGATTCAAAGTTAGGACTTGAAATACACCACTGAGTCCAAACAGATCAAGCTTTTTTTTCTAAAAACATAACCTTTATTACAAAGTATACCCTTAAAAAGTCAAACATACAGTATGACCATTGTAAAAGTTGGAACAATGTTGATTACAATAAAAGTGGGTTACTCTCATTGCTGTCACATGTCTTTTGATAGGTCTACACATTTTGCGGGATCCCCCTGCTTCATCAGGACCAATAGTAACTGTTTTAGGAAAAAAGATTGCACAGAGTACAGTAAAGAGAACTCTGTACAATGTAAAGGGGCGATAAAATTGCAATGGCAATGCTGCTTATGTTGTACTGTCACAGATGTGATATGCTGTTTATTTGACCCTGAGGGAGGCAGTTCCCTGAGGACACCATCATCTTCTGAGTGTATTTGACTCTGATATCACCATCTTATACCATAGAACTATCCAGAATTTGTGACCTTGCTTGGTCACAGTACCCCACAGGGAGCGTATTTGGGGTCTTATGGAACCGGAAATCCTTCCCATGGACCAATGGGCGCATATTTAGACATATATATACCTCTGCTGTCATTTTATCAACCCTTTATATTGTACAGGGTATTACATAGTTACATAGTAGTTGAGGTTGAATAAAAACAATAGTCCATCCAGTTCTACCTGTGTAGGTGTGTGTGGACGTAATAATTTCCCATACCCCTGAATGTTTTGACCTTTTAGATGTACATCCAAGAGTGTTTTAAAAGTAGCCATACTCCCCGTAGGTACTACCATTTGTGGTAGAGAGTTCCACAATTTTGTAGCCCTTACTATAAAAAAAACCCCCTGCGTAGCCTGAGGTAAAATTGCTTCTCCTCTAATCGCATTGTATGGCCTCGTGACCTCTTGCATTCGTTGCGACTGAGCAGTTTTTTTTCTATGCTGAGATCACCGTTGAGGTATTTGTAAACCGCTGTCATGTCCCCTCTCGGGCGTCTCTTTTCCAGGGAGAATATATCAAGCGCTTGAAAGCGCTCTTCATAATTAAGGTCCTCCAGTCCCCTAATTAGTTTAGTTGCCCTTCTCTGGACTCTCTCCTGCTCCAGCACATCCCTTCTGAGGACTGGCGACCAGAACTGGACAGACTGGTATTGTATTATAGCACCCATTGCTGCCTGAAAACCCCCCACAATGACTGTCTGATAGGATGCAGTCACTGTACAGCCGATAACTTTCCAACCTTTTTAAAATTTCTTGCTGAATCGGCCAAAACTTGGCTTGTGTAAAAGGTGCTTTAGTCTAAGTTGGTGTGACCACTGTCATTGCTTTTGGTCATGTTATTTTTACTTTGACTTTTGTTGAGCTTGGTAGTACTTGCAGTGCCAACCACCGTTCCAGTGCTAACCACATGTCCAAGAGGACACCCAACTGCTTTTATGGTGTTGCTCTGACACGGTTTCTTCAATAGTGAGAATCATTTTGCAGTGCTTTGCTTACATGGGTTGAATTCCGAACAAATTTTCTTTTGAAAATCCGATAGTTTGTGCGTTTTGTGATCCCATGATGCCACCATTTATTTGAGTATTCGACCAACCAAGCCTTTAATTTCACCTCTTGTTGCTACAGAAAATATTTTAGTGGCCGGGAATCTTTTTTTTTTTTTTTTCTTTCCAGGAATTTTTTTTTTTTTTAAGGAATTTTCTTTTCTTCTGCTCATGTGCATTTCTTTTTCAATTATATTGCTCACACGATTCTCTCATCATTGATTAGAAAATTGTTTGTTTTTCAAAAAATTTCCAACATGCCCGATCACTCAAATTCGATGGCTGCATGAAAATCGGCCGTTGCTGCTGCCCACTAATGGTGTGAATTTTCAAAAGCAAAATCTTTCGGAATTCGACCTGTGTATGGCCTGCCTAAGAGCAGCAGGTTAGTAGTTTCATTAGCAATTTCATTGCAGGTGATTTGCTACAAATGACAGGACTAGGGCCCCTTTCACACATGCGGACTGTTCAGATCCGCCTGTCAGTTTTTCAGGTGGATCTGAACGGATGCCCCATGCATCTCTATGGAGCAGCGGATGTCAGCGGAGACATGTCCGCTGACATCCGATCCGATCCTGTCCGTCAAATTTGGACGGATGGAAACCTTATTTTCCATCCGTCTGGCGGATCGGATGAGAATGGACAGGCGGTCCGTTCTCATCTGATTCCCCCGTAGAGGAGAGCGGGGATCTGACACCTCCCTCTCCGCACACAGAGCGGAGACAGGGCTGTCATCCGCCTGCTCAGCGGGGATCGGTGGATCGATCCCCCGCTGAGCAGAATGGCTCCGTCTAAGGAACGGAGCCGTGTGAAAGGGGCCTTGGTGTAACCAGGTGCTAATTGACAAGCTACAATCTTGTGAACCAGCAGCAACAGTCAGGGCAGCTGTTAGAAATCACGGGGCCCCGTACAGTCTATCTGATGGGGCCCCCAAAAGCCCGCCCCTTACCCCACCCATGACCCCGCCCACCTGCCTTAAAAAATGCAGCTTTGTCTTCCAGGGATAGTTATCTTCGAAACAAAGTCGGAAGCTGACGGTCAGGCCCCCCTGATAAGTAACTCTACAGGAGGCCCGATGGTACCCCCTTTATTGGCAGCCCTGGGTGGACCCAATCAGACCCTCAATTTACCTCTATGGAGCAGCGGATGTAAACCTACTTGTGTCTGTTTAAACTTGCCTACCTCTGATCTGGTCCGATAAAAAAACCCTAAGGGGGTCTGTCCTGCTCCATCTAGGTGGTCGGGTGTAAATAGACAATGGAGTCCATTTACACCCCACTGGCCATAGAGTAGAGTGGGCTCTGTCCATGTCTGCTCTGCATAAACTGAGTGGACATGGACCTGTCATCTGCCCACTCTGCTCTGATCAGTAGAGAGATCCTCCGCTGAACAAAGCGGAGTCCATCCAATGTGATAGGGGCCTAACGCAGGCCATAGATAATGCGATTTTATTTCCTGCAACCATAGTCAGGAGAAAACAATGATTCTGCCACCTGGTCCCCTTTAGGAGAACACAATGATTACTTGCTAGCTGCTAGCAATAATTGCATGTGAAATCTGACAGGCTGGTTGTATGCAAGTCTATCAAGTGGATCAACTTGGGTACAATCTGCCTGTCCATAGGTGGTTTGAATCTCGGCTGGTTCCTGCTGAACCTGCCGGGATTCGAACCATATATGGCCGGCTGGACCATTTTGGTCTTTCATTAAGCATTGTTGTCATGGATAAATGGATCTCTCTTCTTTCTTTCTTTTGTTTGTATTTGTCTGAGCTGCGCCTCGGTGCACTGCCCTGTTTTGCAAGTTTTGTTTTACCACTTACTAAGTCCCGGTTCACATTATTGCGGCTGCGGAGATCGCATGTAATTTGGAGCGCACTGCTCCTTCATTACATGCGATCTCCTGTGCGGATGCAAGTTCAGCCATACACTTTGTATGGCTGAATTCGCACTGTATCCGCACCAAACTCGCACAGGACCCTTTTTTTCAGCCGCATCAGGATTGGGTCACACAGTGGTTCACACTTGTGCGATCCGATCCTGTGCGTACTGTCAGATCGCACTGCGATATGCGATCCAACTGGGGGTGTCGTTAACATTTAATTGACACCCCCTGCGTATCGCATATGGCAGTGTGAACTGCCTCTTGTGCGGATGTGATGCGGGAACAGGCTGCATATTCGCAGCCTTCCCGCATCGCACAAGTGTGAACCGAGCCTGAGTGTTTGTTGTTGCTGCAATGTCTACAAAAGTTTAATAAACATACCCTTTAAAAAAAAAAATATATATATATATATGCATTTCACTGTTCTTTCTTCAATGATGATCTTCATTATCATCATGATAATCACACAGTACAGGCTCTGTGGCTCAAAGCACCTGTACTGTGTGAGTGTGACTGTCATCATGATGATAATGATCACCATATTTGGCTGCTCCCTGCTATATAAATATATATAATATAATATGATATAATATAATATATATATTAAAATAGGCAATAAACCAGGGTATGGGGAAAGGTGTGTGCTGTGTCATGTCATGAGACTGTACCTTTCCTGTGTGACTTATGCCAGATCCCTCTGTGTCTGCACTGCTGGACAAGCTGCTGAGTGGAGATCACACAAGGACTCATCTGTGTGCCTGCCCTGCACGGATCGTTTCCAGTTCCAGGCTCCAACTAGCTGCCCCTAGCCTGCCAGCACTCTTCTGCCTGATTCCCTCAGCACTTACTGGCTAAAGAAGTCAGGCAGTGTGCAGGCCAGCAGTGGGGACTTACAGAGCCGGGACTTCCTCACATTACAAGAAAGTGTGTGCAAGTCCGTGGGGACGCCCGAAATTAAAAAAATAGTCCCCAGAGGCTGTAGCGATCTCTCTGCTCTAGAGGGGAACAGATGGGGCCCCCCCACAGCCCAGCAGGGAATATGAATACCCAGGACTCTGGCAGGGAACAGTATATTATGTACACTAACTGACTGTACACAGTCACATTCTACATGAAGTCTGAAGCTGCCGGCCGGGCCCCCCTGATAAGTGACAGGGCCAGGGCCCCCTACAGAAGGACCGGTGGTCCCCCCCTATCAGCGGCCCTGGCAACAGTGCTGATAGCTCTGCCTCCTGCATTCTCTTCTCATCCCACTGTAGTGAAAACAGGTACAGCCTACATGTGGCAACTGTACTCTGGATTAAGGAGCAGTGCAGCATCAATGCCACGTCATCACAGGAAGCTGCATTAGGTGGTCTTCACTGAGAGAATCAAAAGGTATGAGGGGCATTCAAGTCAAACCAGGACTTTTAATTTTACAGGTATAAAAAGATTCTAGTGTGGCAGTAGAAAGTGGCATATATGTCCTATTACTTATAGGTGACGCACATGCCAGTCCAGAGACCGTGAATCAAGATGGCAGACAACAGTGTTAGGCTCCATGTACACGGGACATTAGAAAAAACGTCCTGCAAAGCTATTTCTGACGCCGGGAAAAAGCAGCTGTTAAACGTGCTTTCGGTAGCTTTTTTCATTTGCGTTATTGCACGTTTGGCCACGTTGCTTTTAGCAGCGTTTTTCTGCCTCCATTCAAAATCAATGGTTCCCTATGGGAGTCTATTGATTTAAATGGAAGTCGCACCGCAAGTCGGATCCGACTTGCGGCGCGACCTGCACTGTGAGAATCTTGAGGGGGAACTCCACGCCAAAAATGGGAAAAAAACTGCGTGGGGGTCCCCCCCAGGCCCTTCGGGTCCGGTATGGAATTTGAGGGTAGCCCCACGCCGAAAAAACGGCGTGGGGCCCCCCCAAAATCCATACCAGACCCTTATCCGAGCATGCAGCCCAGCAGGGCAGGAAAGGGGAGGGGACGAGCGAGCGGCCCCACCCCCCCTGGACCACACCAGGCCACATGCCCTCAACATGGGGGGGTGTTGGTGCTTTGGGGCAGGGGGAGCTCTGCACCCCCCACCTCAAAGCACCTTGCCCCCATGTTGATGAGGACAAGGGCCTCATCCCCACAACCCTGGCCGGTGATTGTGGGGGTCTGCGGGCAGGGGGCTCATCGGAATCTGGAAGCCCCCTTTAACAAGGGGGCCCCCCCAGATCCCGGACCCCCTCCCTATGTGAATGGGTATGGGGTACACTGTACCCCTACTCATTCACCACATAAAAGGCAGTGTATGGAAATAACGACAGGAGACGTTTTGGAAAGTTTATTAAAAATCTTCATCCGGCTCTTCTTGTCTTCTCTCCGGGGGTCTTCTGCTCTTTTGCTGTCCGCTCCTCTCCGGGGTCTTCTACTCTTTTGCTGTCCGCCCTTCTGCTGTCCTCTCTTCTTTTCTTCTCCTCTCCGGTCTTCTGCTCTTTTGCTGTCGGCTCTTCTTCTTCCTCCGGTCCTCCTCCGACTACGTCTCCGGTGATTATGCCGGTCTCCGGTCTCTGCAGCTTATTATATAGCCATTAGGGGCGTGGCCCCCGATGACGTCATCGGGTGGCCCCGCCCCCTCATGTCACAGATGACGTCATCCGTGACATGAGGGGGCGGGGCCACCCGATGACTTCATCGCTGGCCACGCCTCTAATGGCTATATAATAAGCTGCAGAGACCGGAGACCGGCATAATCACCGGAGACGTCGTCGTCGTCGGAGGACCGGAGGAAGAAGAAGAGCCGACAGCAAAAGAGCAGAAGACCGGAGAGGAGAAGAAAAGAAGAGAGGACAGCAGAAGGGCGCACAGCTAAAGAGCAGAAGACCCCAGAGAGGAGTGGACAGCAAAAGAGCAGAAGACCCCCGGAGAGGAGAAAACAAGAAGAGCCGGATGAAGATTTTTAATAAACTTTCCAAAATGTCTCCTGTCGTTATTTCCATACACTGCCTTGTAGGTGAATACAGTGTACCCCATACCCATTCACATAGGGAGGGGGTCCGGGATCTGGGGGGCCCCCTTGTTAAAGGGGGCTTCCAGATTCCGATGAGCCCCCTGCCCGCAGACCCCCACAACCACCGGCCAGGGTTGTGGGGATGAGGCCCTTGTCCTCATCAACATGGGGGCAAGGTGCTTTGAGGTGGGGGGTGCAGAGCTCCCCCTTCCCCAAAGCACCAACACCCCCCCATGTTGAGGGCATGTGGCCTGGTGTGGTCCAGGGGGGGTGGGGCCGCTCGCTTGTCCCCTCCCCTTTCCTGCCCTGCTGGGCTGCATGCTCGGATAAGGGTCTGGTATGGATTTTGGGGGGGACCCCACGCAGTTTTTTCGGCGTGGGGCTACCCTCAAATTCCATACCGGACTCGAAGGGCCTGGTTTGGAACCTGGGGGGGACCCCCATGCAGTTTTTTTCCCATTTTTGGCGTGGAGTTCCCCCTCAAGATTCTCACAGTGCAGGTCGCACCGCAAGTCGGATCCCATAGGGAACCATTGATTTTGAATGGAAGAAAAAAAACGTATAACGTGGCTGAACGAGCGTAGGTTCATCACAATCAGTCACGTTTGGCCGCGTTTCTGCGTTTGAAACCTTGGGAAACACACGTTCGAACGCAAATAATTGCGTTCTAAAAAAAGTCCCTGAACGCAACTGCCTGCAAATGACTGTAAACGAACATGTGTACATGGACAGATAAGATAACATGGAGCTGCGTTCAGGGGCTTCTAAAAAAAAACCCAACTGCTCCTAAACGTCCATTTCCAGCGTCCCGTGTACATGGAGCCTTAGTGTGTGCATGGAACAGCGTGTCGTGATGAGGTTTCTTGTGAACGAAGGCGTAAAACCCGCCATTATCTACAGAAGACTTTAAGCACACTACGGAGATGAGACGCTCAGCCGCAGTAGGACATTTGAATGGTGTAAACATATCAAAGATGGCCGTACATTCATCAGGGACGATCCCAGGCACAGTGGTTCCCAGCCCACAGCAGTCATTCCTGTGAACATTCAGCACATGGAAATCCTGATCCTGGATATTCGATGCATAACCTGTCGTGAAATTACACGAGAGACGAGGTCAGCATTTCAGCACTGATGACAAAGTGAAGCAGCCTCTCCTGGGATGGTTCAGCCATACTGACAAATATTTCTTTGCCGAACCTTTCCAGGCATTAGTTATACGCTGGGATAAGTGTATAAATGCAGCACGGGAGTATGGCGAAATATAAATGCAGTTTTCACTCCTTGAAATTTGTTATTTTATTATATAAACTCAAAAGTCCCGGTTTGACTTGAACGCCCCTCGTATTTGTGAGACTTTGCAGGGAGGCTAAGAGAATTCTGTAAGTGCACTTATTGCTGCAGTATATATTTATTTTTTAATGGCAGACCATCATATTGGAAGTGATAAAAAGGGTTGTAAAGTCTTAATGCATAAAGGTGAAAACCCTTCTGTGCTGCAGCTCCCCCCCCTCTTTTTCTTACCTGAGCCCGATCTGATCTAGCGCTGTGCATGAGCGCAGCGGCTCCAGCTGCCGTTGCTTTCCTCACTGGACAGATCGATACCCACTGCTGTCAATCAAAAGCTTTAACGCAAGGGGCGGGCCGAGTCCCGCTGTCTGTGTCAATGAACTCTGGAGCGAGCCCGCATGGGTGCCCCCACAGAAAGCAGCTTTCTGTGGGGGCACCCGATGAGAAGGAGGGGCCTGGAGCACTAACGGGGGACCACAGAAGCAGAGGATCCAGGCTGCTCTGTGCAAAACTATTGCACAGAGCAGGTAAGTATAGGTATGTTTGTTATTTAAAAAAAAAAAAAAATCACAAACGTGGAATGCAGTTATTTCTTACAATTTTGGGAAGGTGCCAATAATTTTGTCCAGTCTATTTTTGGAGTTTTGTGTGGGATGTGTCAGATTTGTCATTTTGTTTCTCCACTTTTTTGTGTCATAGCAATACAAACAAAAAAAATAAACATGAGCATGCCTAAACATTTGTAATTGCAACTATTTTCCGGGCAAAGTGGTGCCAATATTTTTGGCCATGGCTGTAATTAATGATTGGCTGACAGCATGATGCGATTTGCAATGTATACATTTTGTAACATAATACATAGTAGGGCTTCAGTTGGTCCAGTTTATCTCTGAAAGCACTTTGCAGCCTATGAAACCGTTTAGGTTTTTACCTCTTGCTGCTGTTTTAGAGGATGTAATATAGGTGTGACGGTGTTCACCGTCACTGGAATTTAAGGACAGATGAGTGATGGTTTGAATTGCTTCATATTTGTCAGCAAGGTCATTTGTTCCCATTTGCCATGAGGTCTCGTACCAGGAGGGTGGTGAACACTGAAAATATGGTTTGGACTACTACAAATGGGACAGTCATATTCAGGAATAATGTCTCCCTTGTAAAATTACAATTTTATTCCCTGTACAGTATGAGGTCTCTGACCAGGAAGTACAACTCCTAATATGGTCATTCCAGGAATTTGAATGACTGTCTAACAATGTTGCTTTTGTCTGAGGTGGCTTTCCATTCACCTATTGTCGGGTGTGCTAATGAACTCACCTGCTGTCTGCTAAGGGATGTATTGACACTCAGAGTAATGTGTATTGAGGGCTCGTTAGGGAACCATTGTTCTGTGTCTGGCTATTGTGTACATTGATTGCCCCCTGGGGGCTTCTGTCTCCTTGCACATGGCAGTCTTTCTGGTCAAGCTATCTGACCAATCACTGCTGACTCATTTTCAATTCCTCATTTGCATGGCTAAGGAGGACCAGAAGGGGAACTGCAGGTACTTTACAATTGACCAATAGGAAAGCGGTTGTTGGGGGCAGGATGTTCCAAATTCATAAAAGTGTGCTGTGTTCTTCCGATAAATTGTCTTCCTGTTTGAACTTACATACAGCCTTGCCTGGTGTTTGTTCTAATGGATTCCGAACGGCACATAGCTGTAGTTCGGATCCCGGATCCTTGGTTGACCGAACCATCAGACGTTGCGATCTGCAAGCTGACTCACTAGAAACAGAGGAGTGTCGGGAGAGCGGAAGCGAGCGAGCAAGAGTCTCGTCACAATAGGCAATGTGCTAGATATATAGGTAAATGTGCAGTGCCCTCTTTGAACCATTGACTTTCAGTAAAGAGGTCTCCATCTTTGAAAAAAAAAAAAAAAATTAGAAGTCCACAACTACAAATACTGTAGGTGCTGACTTTTATTAAAAGGGCATTTACCTGTTTAGGGATCCAGCGTTGTCCTCACCCGGGCTGTTTGATCGCCGGTCTTCGCGTCCTAGACGCCATTATGTTAATTTTGGGAAGTCGGCTGTGACGCTTAGCAGGTTTACTGCTGGCTTCCCACTGTGTGTGCACTTTGCGAATGGTCCCACAGCCTTCTGCGACCTATGACCTGTCCCAGAAGGTTGCGGGCAGGGTTGGGAGGGGAGAAATTGCGGTGGAATCACCTAGGCGATCCGACTGGAAGTGGAAGCTGATACCTGTCAAAACCGAGTATCTGATCCCCCCCCCCAGACAAAAAGAAGAGGGGGGGGCACCCCTTTAGAGTAGGCAACCATGGGAGACAGCGCTACGCAGGTATGTGAAATTTTGACGGTGATCAAATAGTACCAGAAGCGATAACCAAGGTAACAATGTATTGTTTAATCAACACAAGTCAATAGGAAATACGATACCAGGCTGTTCCAGTTCGGTGGGAACCAGTGAATGACTGCTGGGTCCTTTCGGCAATCAGGGAACAAAGCCACTGGAAGATGGATGATGTCTGGGGAACCGTGAGCAGACGGGAGCCAGGCCGGCGCTCCCGTGTGATGTAGATCTGCCTCAGGGCCCTAGGGCGGAAGTGACGTACTGGTACTCGGGACCAGGAAGAACCAGCCTGGAACGCATAGAGAGTCCGTTGCCCTGACAACGCGTTTCGCTGCGCATGCACTTTATCAAGTCACGGACAGGCAAGCAACGGTGGAATATAAGAAGCCAGGGAAAGTGTAAGGCGTGGAGTAGGTGGAGTCAATTAACCTACCCAGCAGCCACTGACCTATTCTCACCCACTGGCTAATAAAAACGGTAAGAATAACCATAAAATAAGTGCATTAAAATAAGTACCATACAGGACGATATCACATTGAAAGATCATGTATATGAACAGCCAATATAGAATGTGAGACTGGAAAAAGAATCCCAAAGAAAAATAAATAACTGAAAACGGAATTAGTAGAAAAAACAAAAGTTATAAAGTTAAAAAATGTATAATGATATATAAAATATATATCTATAAAAAACAACAAATCCTCTTTGGACTAGGTTGATTTATAAAAGTACAGCTAATGACTATAGCGACCAATTAAATTACATGCCCTGTTTTTGTGTTAATTTAGCACCTTTGGGTTAATAAAATGGATACCATTTCCATTCATAATCTAAAAAAACAAAACGGGCATGGAGGAGGTTAATGCTGAGACGTGTGTGTTGAAACTATTAGTGTAGGAATGTTCTGCAGATCTGGCTTTGAAGAAAGAGTTTAATTTCAGAATATTCTTCTGCTTGGCTCAAAAATGCTTCAGCACATGTTCTCTATTAGCCATTCAACCAGGCTTCTCATGAGAAATGGCTTAATGTTCTCTAACAGAAGCTTGTGCCCTTGTAATATGAAAGAAACCTGATCAAAACCTGCACCCTAATGTACAGTTTTCTCCCCCTCCTATACAGATGTCAGGATGCAAAGCCCTCTTCTCCACCCAGTATGAACACTATTCCCTCCTTTCTTCCAAAAGCCCACCACCAGTATACAGTTATCAAAACACAAACGTCTTCTTATACACAGACATCGGGACACAGAGCTCTCCTCTCCTCCTAATACACAGACATCGGGACACAGAGCTCTCCTCTCCTCCTAATACACAGACATCAGTACACAGAGCTCTCCTCTCATCCTAATACACAGACATCAGGACACAGAGCTCTCCTCTTATCCTAATACACAGACATCAGGACACAGAGCTCTCCTAATACACAGACATCAGGACACAGAGCTCTCCTCTCCTCCTAATACACTGATATCAGGACACAGAGCTCTCCTCTCATCCTAATACACAGACATCAGGACACAGAGCTCTCCTCTCCTCCTAATACACAGACATCAGGACACAGAGCTCTCCTCTCATCCTAATACACAGACATCAGGACACAGAGCTCTCCTCTCCTAATACACAGACATCAGGACACAGAGCTCTCCTCCTAATACACAGATATCAGGACACAGAGCTCTCCTCTCCTCCTAATACACAGACATCAGGACACAGAGCTCTCCTCTCCTCCTAATACACAGATATCAGGACACAGAGCTCTCCTCTCCTCCTAATACACAGCTATCAGGACACAGAGCTCTCCTCTCCTCCTAATATGCAGATATCAGTACACAGAGCTCTCCTCTCCTCCTAATACGCAGATATCAGTACACAGAGCTCTCCTCTCCTCCTAATACACAGACATCAGTACACAGAGCTCTCCTCTCCTCCTAATACACTATCATTACACAGAGCTCTCCTCTCCTCCTAATACACAGACATAAGGACACAGAGCTCTCCTCTCCTCCTAATACACTGACATCAGGACACAGAGCTCTCCTCTCCTCCTAATACACAGACATCAGGACACAGAGCTCTCCTCTCCTAATACACAGACATCAGTACACAGAGCTCTCCTCTCCTCCTAACACACAGATATCAGGACACAGAGCTCTCCTCTCCTCCTAATACACAGACATCAGGACACAGAGCTCTCCTCTCCTCCTAATACACAGACCTCAGGACACAGAGCTCTCCTCTCCTCCTAATACACAGACATCAGGACACAGAGCTCTCCTCTCCTCCTAATACACAGATATCAGGACACAGAGCTCTCCTCTCCTCCTAATACACAGCTATCAGGACACAGAGCTCTCCTCTCCTCCTAATATGCAGATATCAGTACACAGAGCTCTCCTCTCCTCCTAATACGCAGATATCAGTACACAGAGCTCTCCTCTCCTCCTAATACACAGACATCCGTACACAGAGCTCTCCTCTCCTCCTAATACACTATCATTACACAGAGCTCTCCTCTCCTCCTAATACACAGACATAAGGACACAGAGCTCTCCTCTCCTCCTAATACACTGACATCAGGACACAGAGCTCTCCTCTCCTCCTAATACACAGACATCAGGACACAGAGCTCTCCTCTCCTAATACACAGACATCAGTACACAGAGCTCTCCTCTCCTCCTAACACACAGATATCAGGACACAGAGCTCTCCTCTCCTCCTAATACACAGACATCAGGACACAGAGCTCTCCTCTCCTCCTAATACACAGACCTCAGGACACAGAGCTCTCCTCTCCTCCTAATACACAGACATCAGGACACAGAGCTCTCCTCTCCTCCTAATACACAGATATCAGGACACAGAGCTCTCCTCTCCTCCTAATACACAGCTATCAGGACACAGAGCTCTCCTCTCCTCCTAATATGCAGATATCAGTACACAGAGCTCTCCTCTCCTCCTAATACGCAGATATCAGTACACAGAGCTCTCCTCTCCTCCTAATACACAGACATCAGTACACAGAGCTCTCCTCTCCTCCTAATACACTATCATTACACAGAGCTCTCCTCTCCTCCTAATACACAGACATAAGGACACAGAGCTCTCCTCTCCTCCTAATACACTGACATCAGGACACAGAGCTCTCCTCTCCTCCTAATACACAGACATCAGGACACAGAGCTCTCCTCTCCTAATACACAGACATCAGTACACAGAGCTCTCCTCTCCTCCTAACACACAGATATCAGGACACAGAGCTCTCCTCTCCTCCTAATACACAGACATCAGGACACAGAGCTCTCCTCTCCTCCTAATACACAGACCTCAGGACACAGAGCTCTCCTCTCCTCCTAATACACAGACATCAGGACACAGAGCTCTCCTCTCCTCCTAATACACAGACATCAGGACACAGAGCTCTCCTCTCTGCCTAATACACAGACATCAGGACACAGAGCTCTCCTCCTAATACACAGATCTCAGGACACAGAGCTCTCCTCTCCTAATATACAGACATCAGTACACAGAGCTCTCCTCTCCTCCTAATACACAGACATCAGGACACAGAGCTCTCCTCTTCTCCTAATACACAGACTTTAGGACACAGAGCTCTCCTCTCCTCCTAATACACTGACATCACAACACAGAGCTCTCCTCTCCTTCTAATACACAGACATCAGGACACAGACCTCTCCTCTTCTCCTAATACACAGACATCAGGACACAGAGATCTCCTCTCCTAATACACAGACATCAGGACACAGAGCTCTCCTCTCCTCCTAATACACAGATATCAGGACACAGAGCTCTCCTCTCCCCCTAATACACAGACATCAGGACCCAGAGCTCTCCTCTCCTCCTAATACACAGACATCAGGACCCAGAGCTCTCCTCTCCCCCTAATACACAGACATCAGGACCCAGAGCTCTCCTCTCCTCCTAATACACAGACATCAGGACACAGAGATCTCCTCTCCTAATACACAGACATCAGGACCCAGAGCTCTCCTCTACTCCTAATACACAGACATCAGGACACAGAGCTCTCCTCTCCTCCTAATACACAGCTATCAGGACACAGAGCTCTCCTCTCCTCCTAATATGCAGATATCAGTACACAGAGCTCTCCTCTCCTCCTAATACGCAGATATCAGTACACAGAGCTCTCCTCTCCTAATACACAGACATCAGGACACAGAGATCTCCTCTCCTAATACACAGACATCAGGACCCAGAGCTCTCCTCTACTCCTAATACACAGACATCAGGACACAGAGCTCTCCTCTCCTCCTAATACACAGATATCAGGACACAGAGCTCTCCTCTCCTCCTAATACACAGCTATCAGGACACAGAGCTCTCCTCTCATCCTAATATGCAGATATCAGTACACAGAGTTCTCCTCTCCTCCTAATACGCAGATATCAGTACACAGAGCTCTCCTCTCCTCCTAATACACAGACATCAGGACACAGAGCTCTCCTCTCCTCCTAATACACAGATATCAGGACACAGAGCTCTCCTCTCCTCCTAATACACAGCTATCAGGACACAGAGCTCTCCTCTCCTCCTAATATGCAGATATCAGTACACAGAGCTCTCCTCTCCTCCTAATACACAGACATCAGGACACAGAGATCTCCTCTCCTAATACACAGACATCAGGACCCAGAGCTCTCCTCTACTCCTAATACACAGACATCAGGACACAGAGCTCTCCTCTCCTCCTAATACACTGACATCAGTACACAGAGCTCTCCTCTCCTCCTAATACACTATCATTACACAGAGCTCTCCTCTCCTCCTAATACACTGACATCAGTACACAGAGCTCTCCTCTCCTCCTAATACACTATCATTACACAGAGCTCTCCTCTCCTCCTAATACACAGACATCAGTACACAGAGCTCTCCTCTCCTCCTAATACACAGACATCAGGACACAGAGCTCTCCTCTCCTAATACACAGACATCAGTACCCAGAGCTCTCCTCTACTCCTAATACACAGACATCAGGACACAGAGCTCTCCTCTCCTCCTAATACACGGACATCAGGACACAGAGCTTTCCTCTCCTCCTAATACACAGACATCAGTACACAGAGCTCTCCTCTTTCTGCTATATATTTCCATATTTTTTTTATATATTCGGCTACATGGGTTCAGAGCTAAAGCTGTCTCTATACAAAGGCTGGTAATTGGCTGTACACTGTGAATTAATTGTTTATACTAGGCTAAATCCCCACAGATTTTTCTGCTCATAGTGATTCATCATTTTCTAACATTCCTGGAAGATCTAAAACTGTTTCACAATTATGGACATGAGAAATCCAAACATTGGAAGCCCGTCCCACAGAACCAAGTATGAACCAAGCTCTGCTCTGAGCAATCACAAATATATTTGCTGATTCCCTGGTGTCAGAGACAAATGTATTTTCTGATGGGCAGACCATTGTCCCCTTTACAGTAATGAAAGCGGTTGTAAAATTGAGCTTTGGGCAGTTTAGGTTATGAAATGCTAGTATGCATCACTTACTAGCACATTATAACAGACCTGCCTGAAAATAAAGCCCTCTAGCAGTGTGTGGTCACCGCTGTAGGCACTCCCATCTTCACCCAGTCTTCCTTCCGGGTTCAACTCACCTACCTGAGCCTGATCTCCGTCCAGCGTTGTGCCCGAGAGCAGCGGTGTTGCTCTCTCTCTTTCTTTTCTTTCTTTCCTTATTGGCTCTTGCTTAAGGTGCCAAGATTTTTTTTAATTAAATCCGGGGACATGATTTTTTTTATTGGCAAATGGTAAACTATTTTATAAGCATATTTTCCTCAAATGATATATGCAGTGTATGTGGTATGTGTTTATGGAATGATTGTATGATATATACGTTATTATGCACGTTTTGTCCATGAAATAAAAAAATAAATACTTCTTAGAATTTTTTGAGATATGACTACCAAATGGTATGAAGATAATATAAAGAATAAACAGAGTGCAGAGTTCAGGAGTGCGTTACATAAAGAATGCAGGGCTAAGGCGTGTGCTACACAAAGAATGCAGGGCTAAGGAGCGTGCTACGGAAAGAATGCAGGGCTCAGGAGCGGGCTGCGTAAAGAATGAAGGGCTAAGGAGCCCGCTACATAAAGAATGCAGAGCTCAGGAGTGCGTTACATAAAGAATGCAGGGCTCAGGAGCGCACTACATAAAGAGTGCAGGGCTCAGGAGTGTGCTACATAAAGAATACAGGGCTAAGGTGTGCGCTACATAAAGAATGCAGGGCTCAGGAGTGCGCTACATAAAGAATACAGTGCTAAGGAGCACGTTACATAAAGAATGCATTGCTCAGGAGTGCACTACATAAAGAATACAGTGCTAAGGAGCGCGTTCCATAAAGAATGCAGGTCTAAGGAACTCGTTCCATAAAGAATGCAGGGCTAAGGAGTGCGCTACATAAAGCATACAGGGGTCAGGAGTGCGCTACATAAAAAATGCAGGGCTAAGGAGCGCGTTGCATAAAGAATGCAGGGCTAAGGAGCGCGTTGCATAAAGAATGCAGGGCTAAGGAGCGCGTTGCATAAAGAATGCAGGGCTAAGGAGCGCGTTACATAAAGAATGCAGGGCTAAGGAGCACGCTACATAAAGACTGCAGGGCTAAGGAGCGCGTTACATAAAGAATGCAGGGCTAAGGAGTGCGCTACATAACAAATGCAGTTCTAAGGAGCGCGTTACATAAAGAATGCAGGGCTCAGGAGTGCGCTACATAAAAAATGCAGGGCTAAGGAGCGCGCTACATAAAGAATGCAGGGCTCAGGGTGAGCACTGGTCAGGCATTCTTTTTTTGCCAACAGCACTGGTGTTTTTAAGCCAGTATGCATGGACCCTTAATAGCCTGTGCCCACTATCATTCTATGTTTATTAAACAATAAGAAACAAAACCTCTAGATGATAAATTGCTGAAAGACAAAAAAAAAAACAAATTAAAAAAGTTTGGCCGTACATACACTTTGAGGTGCATTTAAAAATGTGCAGAGCTATTCATTATGTGAAACTGCATATATAAACATACTGTATGTTATTAAGCTGTTTTCTCTACAGATCGAATGTGTGAGTCAGTAAAATACCACATTATGGCCACTAGAGGGCGCTGATGATTATAGTAAATATCTATTTATTTACTATGATCATCAGCACCATCTAGTGGTAGCTATGCAATCTTTTCCTGATTCAGACATTTGCCTTTGATATAAAATAGCCTGATAACATTTGATTTTGCTCCCATTCACACAGAAGGAATGTACAGTATATACAATTTCACAGGACATTTTGTTTTCTATAAAGTTTTTATAAATACATCCCTCATAGTAAATTGTTGGTGCGAAGCAGTGCAACACAGAGCAAGTCTACGTTTTTGCAGTGCTTTGGAAAAGTTTGAATTGATGCATCTCTGGTGGCATTATACATCATTACATACAGCTCTTTAAAAACCCTTCCATTCACTTGTGTGACTTGTCATCCAACTTTGGACATCAAAGTCGCATGACAAGTCATTCCCCATGTTTTTCAATGATAACGATTCATATATGTGTCACTTAAAGTTGCAGCAACTGTAAAGTAGTTCATGCACTGCTTTGGTCGGACTTTCATGCAAATGAAGGGCCATAGACTCAAAGTTGAAATGTCTTGAAAGTCTTACCTGAATTTTATACAGTGCAACAGTTTCCGTTATCACTTGTCAAATCCAAGTTGCACCCATCCAAAGTTGCACTTCAAAGTTATGGAGTGGAGCTTTAGGCCCCCTTTCACACTTGTGCAACTTGTGGTGCGACTTGGGACTGCAAGGTCGCATGACGTCATACTCCATGATTTCCAATGAGTATCATTCATATCTGTGTGATTTCAAGTCGCAGCGACTTCAAAGTAGTCCCTGCACCACTTTGTTCTGACTTTGATGTGTTTTGAGGTCCATAGACCTCAAGATTACACAGGCATTGCTTCAAGTTCAGTCAAAAGCGCGGCAAAATCACGTGACTTTTAGGTCACACAAGTGTGAAAGAGGCCTAAAGGGGATTTTTTACGAAGGGCTCTTTCACATGGTCCGCCTCCGTAGGCGGATCCGTGCTGCTCAGCACGGGATCGTAAACACAGATCCCCGCTGAGCAGGAAGGTGACCGCTCCCTCTCCGCTCTGTGTGCGGAGAGGGAGGTGTCAGAGCCCCATGCATCTCTATGGGGGAATCGGATGAGAGCGGACCGCCTGTCCGCTCTCGTCCGATCCGATCCCCTGGATGGATGGAAAATAGGGTGACCATCCATCCGGATTTCACGGACAGGATCGGATGCGGATGGCAGCGGGTGTCAGCGGAGATATCTCCGCTGACATCCGCTGCCCCACAGAGATGCATGGGGCATCCATTCAGATCTGCCTAAAAAAACTGACAGGCGAATCTGATCGGAGCGCTCGTGTGAAAGGACCTTTAAACTGTGGTAAACATAATCTGGTGCAGCTATGCATAGTAACCAATCAGCTTCTAACATCAGCTTATTCAATTAAAGTGGAACTTTAGATATCAAATGGGAGGAATGGGTGGCGCAGTTACAAAGAACTATGGGTGTGTCTGGGCAAAATACAATGACATGAAAGCCTTAAATATGTGGTAAAGAAATGTAAAGTGCTGCTATTACAAGCTTTTGCCTATACAAAATTCATATGTGTGTCTATAGTGTATAAATCAATAAATTTGAGTGCACAAATTGCATATCATCTAAAAGAAATCAATATACAGTAATTACATGAATCTAAATCACAACATAATATAATTTAAAGTGCTCTAAGTGCAAAAAATGTTTGCAAAAATGCAAGGATTATACAGTGAACCAAAATTAATTCAATTATAATAAAGTGACTGGTGGAACAGGTTGGTGCAAACAATTAGAAGGTATGGTATGAAGACCGTGGCAAATTGCAGTTCCACATTGTTGCATTGATCTAAACGCGCAATAGCCGATTTTCGCTTAGTCATCGAATTTGAGTGTTCAGGCATATTGGAAATTTTTTGAAAAACAAACGATTTTCTAATCAATGATGGGAGAATCGTGCCAGAAATATAATTGAAAAAGAAATGCGCAGTATAAAAAAATTGACCCTACTGTGTATGAATGTGAGTTAGGGATCTTAGATTGTAAGCTCCTTGAGGGCAGGGACTGATGTGAATGTACAATGTAAAGCACTGTGTAAATTGACAGCGCTATATAAGTACCTAAAATAAAATAAATAGTGTAAAAAAAGAAAATTCCCGGAAAGAAAAGAAGATTTCCAGCCACAAAAATTATTTTCTGTAGCAATATGTTGAAAGTTAAAGGCTCGGTTGGTCGAATTTTGAAATCATTGGTGGTACCGTTGAACCACAAAACGCACAAAATTTCTGATTTTTGAAAGAATATTATTTTGAAATTGGACCCATGTATGGCCATCCTTACTATAATCTGTTGTCTGGCGTTGAAGCAGGTCTCAGGACAATGGGGGTCCGAGAGAACCCAAGCCGGTGCCGTTACTCTCTCACTGAAGTTATTCTACACTTTTAGGCAAAAAAGCAAAAAAATCCTGTAAAATAAAATGTGTGTGTTGTCATGGTGATAAAGTACTCTATTTTGCACCTTTTTATAGAAGGCTTAATACATCCTGGAGCTGATATTTAGGGACTCTTCATTTCCTGTACATTGAAGGAATGTCGCCATTAGTTCTACGCAGTGAAATATTTGCTGTAGGGGTTTCTGTGACAGTCACAGCTGTGCCCCTGTTGAGTAATTCCCAAAGATTTGATGTTTGCCCGGTGGTATCTCCTTGGTGAAGCCAGGATAGTAGGCCTCAGCTGCCATGGCAACGTGTCAACAAAAATGGCAGGAAAATGAACAAGCGAGTGAGCTTATGTACTAAGCTGGTGTTGATTAAACAGACATTTAATTGCCACATCTGTTACTGAACATGTCCAATCCATAAGGAATTCTTTTTTTTCCTGGGAGAGGGATGTATATTTGTAGATCAGATGTGATATATGTGTGCCTACATAAGTACACAGATTTTCTGCATAGCTGCGCATTGTGCATTTTGCATCTGTGACAACCCTTTGTATGGAAATGTGAATCGGTGTCAGTCAGTGGTAATGCTGTATTTGTGCCTGTGTAGCATGGTGTATGTATATCTCTTGTGTCTGTGTCCCGCTTGCAGGAAGTGTGTGGGATTAGGGAGTTCAGGGTCGTGGGAAGTGTGGGCTTCTCTGAGGTGACGGCTATATATAGTAACAGTGACATATCATTCCAGTCCCAGCCGCTCACACACAAGTCTATACTTGCATCTGCGAGCTAATGATATGCATCGGGTACATTAAACATAATGGGTTTATATCCTAAATATACTTCTAATAAATATATTGCAATGGATGTAGCACGCACCCTCAGGACCAATCAAGCAATAGACATTTTGGGCAGAACAAGACCAATCAAATGGCAGTTATATTACACTGATGTGTCGGCGAGTCACCTACCTCCTTTCTCCAGAGAAATATAACTACCATATATTAGTCCTGTTCTCCTTTGAAAGTCCTAAGTGTGAGTACTATGCCCATTGCTATATCACCTTACACTATATTACCAAACGTATTAGGATGCCTGCCTTTACTTGCACATGAACTTTAATGGCACCCCAGTCTTAGTCCCGTAGGGTTCAATATTGAGTTGGCCCACCCTTTGCAGCTATAACAGCTTCAACTCTTCTGGGAAGGCTGTCCACAAGGTTTAGGAGTGTGTCCATGGGAATGTTTGACCATTCTTTCAGAAGTGCATTTGTGAGGACAGGCACTGATGGTTGAGAGGATGCCTGTCTTGCAGTCTCCGCTCTAATTCATCCCAGAGGTGTTCCATTGGGTTGAGGTCAGGACTCTGTGCAGAGCAGCCAAGCTCCTCCACCCTAAACTCGCTCATCCATGTCTTTATGGACCTTGCTTTGTGCACTGGTCCGCAGTCATGTTGGCACAGGAAGGGGCCATTCCCCAAACTATTTCCACAATTTGGGAGCATGAAATTGTCCAAAATGTCTTGGTATGCTGACACCTTAAGAGTTCCCTTCACTGGAACTAAGGGGCCAAGCCCAACCCCGGAAAAACAACCCCACATCATAACCCCCCCCCCCCTCATCTGAATGATTTGGACCAGTGCACAAAGCAAAGTCCATAAAGACATGAAGGAGCGAGTTTGGGGTGCAGGAACTTGACTGGTCCTGACCTCAACCCGACAGAACACCTTTGGGATGAATTGGAGCAGAGATCAGGCCTTCTCGCCCAACATTTCTGCCTGACCTTACACATGGGATTCTGGAAGAGTGGTCAGACATTCCCATAGACACACTCCTAAACTTGTAGACAGCCCTCTCCGAAGAGTTGAAGCTGTTAAAGCTGCAAAGGTTGGGCCAACTCAATATTGAACCCTACGGACTAAGACTGGGATGCCATTAAAGTTCATGTGTGTGTAAAGGCAGGCATCCCAATACTTTTGGAGATATAGTTTATGTGTGTGCAGCACCAAGGCAATGTTATGGATTGAGTGTTGGTACTCTCATCTTGTGTGTGTGTGTATATTTCCCAGAACTTTATGGCCACAAACAGGTTACGTGACTATTCGGCAGCAAATAAACATCATGTCCCCGAATTTGATGTATTAAAAAAAACAAAAAAAAACAAAAATAGGCATTGTATTTTGATGTGAATGGGGCTGCGGAGACGCAGGCCAATCATGGTGCCCAAGAAATAGCAAAAAGCAGGGCGCTGAGGTTAATATCAAGCAAAAAAACACCTTTATTAAAACCAGCACACTTATATGTCAAAAATCACCAATCCACCAGTGGATAGTAACACAGCAGGGTGAGACACCGGAGCAGATCAGCTTAAGGAACATAGAGGCAATGGATGGCTGCCAGATATGCTGCAGCAGGGGCTCCAAACACAAAACATCCAGCGCTCCTCTGTTCAATGTAATGACAATTAGTCCACAGAGAGTCCGTGGGTATAACATCAATTATAATCCTAAAAATAATGGTACTCTGTTCCTAAACAAGTGTGATTAATTGTTCTAATGACAGAAATTAAAAGCAATCTGCTAAATATAAAAAGGTGCAAATAAATTGACTCATGCAGATAAATGCATGTATCAAACTATAATGAGTGTGAACCACAAAGTGCACAAATCATATATATTAAACCATATGCTACAATAATATAAACTTGTGCATAAATAAAATAATCAAAATCTCAGTGCATTGTATGAAAAAAATCATATATTAAGTCCACAACTTTGTGATAGTGCATATATCAAATGAAAAAGTGCATAAATGTTGAATATTCTGCTCCTTGTTCACCAATGCTCTAAAGTTGAAAAAGGTGCTCCTTCAACCAGATAAATTGGCCTATTACCAAACACAATGGAGCCCTATTACAGAGATCGAAGCCGTTAGGAGGGAATTACCACAGATGCAGGTAATTCAAAAGCCGAATCTCCAAAATCTTGCAGGGATAAGCCCCGTACACACGCACTGATTGTCGGCCGAATGATCGGCCGTCTTTTGTCCGGTGCTGTCCTGTCGGTTGAAAAGTGCTAAAGACTGCACACAAATTTTGTCGGCCAACAACAGCCGACTGCAGAAGTGATGTCATGTGATGGTTAACTTTCCGTGTGTTTTTTCTTCTCTGAGCATGCCCAGTCTTGCTCATCTGCTGTTTGTCGGCCGAATTCTGTACTGACTGGCGAACAATCGGCCGTTCTGGTGACGGCCAACAAAAATTTTAAAGGCTGCACACCAGATTCTGTTCGGCCGAAAAGTCGCAGTCGGTTGTCGGAAGCATCATACTAACAAGCCGACAATCGGCTGATCGGACGGTGGCCGAATATTTACGGCCGACAATCGCTACGTGTGTACAGGCCTATAGGCTCCATATATCCAGAGCTCAACCCCAGTAGATGTCAGTTGTGTGGAAACGCGTTCGGCCAGAGAGTACGTGTGACGTCATCGGAGGTGCTTGGCCTAGTATCATGCACCTCATTCAAAGTCCCAAAAACCCCTTCTACCCTTTGCTACACAATTAGAGATGGCGATATCCCTGCAAGATTTTGGAGATCTGGCTTTTGAATTACCTGTATCCGTGGTCATTTCCTCCTAATCGGCTTCGATCTCTGTAATAGGGATCCATTGTGTTTGC
This sequence comes from Pelophylax lessonae, assembly GCF_965119305.1. Classification (NCBI taxonomy): domain Eukaryota; kingdom Metazoa; phylum Chordata; class Amphibia; order Anura; family Ranidae; genus Pelophylax; species Pelophylax lessonae. The sequence goes on along the minus strand of NC_138773.1, from coordinate 72,002,075 downwards.
TAAGAGGCCAATTTACCTGGTTGAAGGAGCACCTTTTTCAAGTTTACTGGTGCACTGGTGAACACAGAGTGGAATAGTTAACATTTATGCACTTTTTCATTTGATATGTGCACTGTCACAAAGTTGTGGACTTAATATAAGGTTTTTTTCATACATTGCACTGATATTTTGATTTTCATTTATGCACATGTTTATATTATTGTAGTATATGGGTTCATATATATGATTTGTGCACTTTGTGGTTCACACCCATTATAGTTTGATACATGCATTCATCTGCAGGAGTCAATTTATTTGCACCTTTTTAGATTTAGCTGATTGCTTTTAATTTCTGTCATTATAACAATCACAATTGGTCACAATTGTTTAGGAACAGCGCACTGTTATTTTTTAAGATTATTATTTACCGGTATTCCACTTCCAGAATTTTAGTTGCTGCAGTTTTACATCTAGCCAGCGCAGAGATACATTTTTAGTTTATTATAACATCAATTATAGCAATCGTAGATAAATGGTAGGGGGATGGATGGATGGATGGATAAAATGTGGTTCACCTCTGCAGCTCCCGTAAGATCTGGTATAAAACATCCAGCGTTTTTCTGTTCAATGTAATGACAGTTATTCCGTGGATAAACACCCTGAGAGTCTGTCGTATAATATCAATTATAGAAATGGTAGAGGGGTGGATGAACATGAGTGGATGGATGGAATGTGGTTCACCCCGTAAGATCTGGGACATGACCAGGGTGCCTATGCTGACCTGTTTCCACAGCCAAAAGTGCCTACAATGGGCACGTAAGTATCGGAACTGGACCACGAAGCAATGGAAGAATGTGGGATGAGATGGCAACAGGGTGCAGTATGGGAAGAAGGCAAGCTGGCAAAGGCAGTGTAATGCTTTTGGCAATGTTCTGCTGGAAAACCTTGGGTCCTGCCTTCATTTGAATGTTACTTTAAATAACACATGCCACCTAGCTAAACATTGTTGCTGAACTTCATGGAAATGATATGCCCTGATGGCAGTTGTCTTTCTCAGCAGGATAATGTGCCCTGTCACACTGCAAAAATGGCTCAAGAATGGTATGAATTTTGAGGTGTTGGCTTGGCCTCTAAGTTCTCCAGAACTCAATCCAAACGAGTATCTGTGGGAATTGCTGGAAAAACAAGTCTGATCCATGGAGGCCTCACCTTGCAACTTACAGGACTTAAAAGATAAGCTACTGACAGCTTGGTGCCAGATACCACACCATGCCTTCAGGGGTCTAGTGGAGTCTATGCCTCAAAGGATCAGGGCTGTTATGGCGGCAAAAGGGGGACCTCCTCCATATTAGGTGGTCGATCATAAAGCTATGGATCGGTGTGTGTGTGTGTATGTATAAAAGGTAGATCTTTATTATTGGAAAAAATGGGTGCATAAACTGCGCTAACCAATCAAGTGTATACGCTGCTGACACAAACAACTGACAAAAAGGTTGATGCAACGGAAAATAAAATAAAAGTGCAGCGCTAATGGGTAAGGAACTGCAACAGTTCTCAATACAAACAAATAAAATGACATATGTGATCAGTAAATGTGAAAATCTGTAACTGAATACAATCAAAAAAGTCCATATAGAGTTCACAATGGTAAGTGCAAGTGGAGTAATCCAAAACAGATAGGTGAATCTTGATACTGATATCCCATCACCAACACCAAATAAAATTGCGCTCACTAGATGCTGTTGACCCTGAATACCATATAGCATGAGGGTCAAAAAGGCTGTTAGGATGGTATAGGATTCCTGAAACGATCTGCAACCACGGATGTCTCCCAGGTGTATATCCAGCAGGGTAGGTAGAAAGGATCACTCACAGAAATCCAGACCCATGTGGAAATAAACCAAAGGAAACAGACATAGTGTAAAACCCAAATAAAAAGTTTATTAACCACTTTACAACCGGAGGATTTTGCTGTCTTCCGTCCAGGCCACTTTTTGCGATTCGGCGCTGTGCGACTTCAACAGAAGGGGAGGAGTCCAGTCACGTTAATACTACGTGACTGGACGGGAACGAGCCACTCTGCCGCAGTACTATTACCGTGAGCGGTAGTAGAGTGGTTAAAAAAGGGGAATAACACTCACAAAATTTCCAACGGTAAAGGCAGAAACAAATGCAGGTCTGGCTAAACAGGCACGATCCTTATGCATTTCGTCCCACAGGACATTCTCAAAGGATTTTCTGATTGTATTTTCGGACAAAAACTGTACTGACTAAACAAATATCATACGATCTGGTATTGTAGGAGAAAAAAATTCATGTTTGTCCCTTCAGATAATTTCAGACAAAAGCTGTGTACATGATCAGATTATCATACGACCGATAAGAAAACTGTGTTTTTTTTGTACGATTTTCTCATCTTTTATACGGGGCTTTAGTGGCCATTTTATTATTCCGGATTTCCTCAGGCTCCCTTTAGACATACTGTATGTATGCATGCATGCAACTATGCTATTTTTCGTTTCTGAAATTCATAGTAAAAGGATCCTTGTAGCTCACCAATGTTGCAAAAAGTTAATCTTCAGAACTTGAATTATATGTCATTTTTCTTCATACAAATGATCTGTTTCATGGCCATATTTTCAGAATTTAACTTTGCAGGTGAACTTTTAGCTGTGGCCATTTCCTTACCATGAGAGAAAGGCATTCGTTTCTATGGTGTGATCTTTTTATAAAACTTTTTGTTTTAAAGCATGTTTTTACAGAATGTCCCTAATGTGGGAGGCGGTTTCCATGACAGCAGAACATTTTCTTTTGTACTGATATTTAATATAAAGGGAGCTCCAAACTAGTTCCATTTGTTGTAGCTGTTTTTTATTAACTTTGTTATATTCTGTAATGTGGGATAACACCATCCCCTTTGATGGGGGTAGAAGAATTGTTTAAAGAGCAAAAGAGAAAAGCCTCTTTGTGGTGGATGAACGCATAGCACACAATGTGTATCATATGGAGAGAAACTGATTTTGTTATTTTAGTTAATGATATAGGCAGCAATAGGATCAAGATGGTGCCTATTGTGAGTCAGGATGGCTAAGCATGTGTTGCTGTTGAGATGTTACAAGTCCTTGGCCAGCGGGGACCTATTGTAAGAAGGAACCTCTTGGTTTCTTTCTCCTGGCTGCCCATGCAAAAGGCCCTCTATACCAGAGTGGGTTTAAGATCTGATCCTTGTCATGATGATAGACAGTCTATAATTAATCAGTTACATGATAGATACAAGCTTGTCTTCCAGATGTGGAATCCGTGGATTCTTTATATATGGATTCAACAAATTTCAAAACCTTCCTACAAAAAAAGGGCTGTTTCAGTTCCTTATTTCACTATGTCTCTCTCTCTCTCTCCCTTTCTCTCCTTTTTATCTTACCACTTTTTAATGTTCCATTGGGCCACCATGTGTCTGAGTACCTGTTCACTGGCTTATGATTTACATCCACCAAGGACTGCAGCAGGAGTGTCAAACTCAATTTCATTTCGGGCCTCATCAGCATTATAGTTCCCTTTAAATACTGAGCTTTTCTCCTCGGAGAATAGATTCAGGAACTCAACTACCTCTCCTTCCCCAACCAAACCGTGTGGTGGATGTGGCCAAATTGCACAGTGAGAGGATCTTAACCACTTTACCGCTGCTCACTAGAGCTCTACTGCGGCAAAGTGGTTCGTTATCCAGACACTCCCCTTTCTCGGCGGCGCGCTCCAGCTGTATTCAGTCACAGCGGGACTCGGGCCAGGGGAGGAGCGGCGGTGATCACCACCGCTCTTCCCCGATCGTCGGGGAATCGAGTGTGGAGATCCGCCCGCTTGTGTAAACAAAGCGGGCGGATCTCCTAAGTGACAGGCAGGGTCAGATTGCAGGGTTCAGCATAGCTGAACCTGGGATCTGTCCCTGTGTCACTCAGTCACCTCCCCCCACACATGTCAGTAAGCACCAGGCATACATTAACCCCTCCCTCTCCAATAAAATTAACCCCTTCCCTGCCAGTGTCATTTTTACAGTAACAGTGCATATTTATAGCTCTGATTACAGTAGTAATGTCACTGGTACCCCCAAAAGTGTCAAATGTCACTCAAGGGTCCGATCTGTCTGCTGCAATGTCGCAGTCCCACAAAAAAAATCGCAGATCGCCGCCATTACTAGTTTAAAAAAAAAAACACCAAAAATGACAGAAATCTTTCCCTTAGTTAGTAAACGCAATAACTTTTGCGCAAACCAATCAAAATACGCTTATTGCGATTTTTTTTTTTACCAAAAATATGTAGCAGAAAACAAATTAGCCAAAAATGATAAAAAATTTAGATTTTTACATTTTTTTGGGGGGGAATTTCATATAAAAAAATGTGAAAAATATTGTTATTTTTTCAAAATTGTCGCTCTTTTTTTGTTTATAGCGCAAAAAGTCAAAATCACACAGGTGATCAAATACCAGCAAAAGAAAGCTCTGTTTGTGAGAAAAAAAGGACGTAAATTTTGTTTGGGTACGGCATTGCACGACCGTGCAATTGTCAGTTAAAGTCACACAGTGCCGAATCGCAAAAAGTGGCCCAGACATAAGACAGCAAAATCCTCCGGTGGTAAAGTGGTTAAAGGGGCAATAAATAACAGGAGTACAGTATGTGTGAAGTTCAGGGATGCGTTATATAAAGAGTGCAGTTTCAGGGGTACCCTATTTACAGAGTGCATTGTTCAGCTCTCTTTCACAGGCTTTACACATCCCACTTCCACCCCTCCTTGGCTTTGACCTCCACACACATCTCCCTCCACAGCCTTCATCTCTCCAACTCTCAAAGTTTCCTGGCATCTCACCTACCTGTCTCGGCTCTAGTACTTCCAGGCAGTGTAGGTGGCTCTGCCACTCTCACTTGCAGAGAGATTATTGGATGGCATCTATCTCTGCACCTGGGCACAGATAGGGATCACAGTGCAGCTTACCATGTGATGCCCTATCCCACACTTCACCTTCACCTGCGTTTGCTTCTCTCTTGTCCCCGTCGTGAGTGCAGGGCAGGCAGGGATCCATAGGAGCGACCAAGAGGAAACCCATTCTATGTGAATATAGAAGGCTTCTGAGTTTGCAAGTGACAGCGGGGAGCAGAGTGTGGGAGCCTGGAGGTGGTAGAACTGAGTCCCGCTACTTTCTGGCTGAAAAAAAAGCCCTGGGTGCGAGGGCCAAATAATTTGAACTAGAGGGCTGGATTCAGCCCTTGCGCTTGACACATGTAAACTAGAGTACAGTATTCACATCTTGGTCTTTCCTGTCACTAACTACCTGTAGCGGGGTTAAACATGCCTAAAGACACTGTTTGATATGTGGGAAGGAACTAGGCTCCCTCTAGTGGTAGCTGCATGGAATTTCCCGGGCTGTGACTTCCTTTTCACAAGATGAAGAAACTACATCTCCCAGGCTGCTTTGCAAGATCCAGGGTGCACGGCTGCACCGCACGGCACTATGGGGGAAGTTATTTAAAGGAAGAGAGAAGCGCGTGGAGGGGGGGGGCGCCTCTCTGCGCTGGACTCTGAGGAACCAGCGAGCGAGAGTGAAGGACTGACACTGGATATTGGGCCAGAGCCTCTTAGCCTGGAGGGGCGACGTGGAACCGTCCCATCTCAAGCACGAGGCACATTCCTGGAGGTCATACTGCCGTTTGCAGAGACCGGAAGTCATTCGCCAGAAGGACCTCGCGCGGCTGGCATATAGCCACAGGACTGAGACCGCAGTGGAAGCGCGCGAAGGAGAAACTTCTGTTGGTGAGAGGGCACATGCCCAATAACTGACTTTATCTGCCGAAGAGATAGTTTATCTACAGATAGCGGTAGCGCAACAGGAGGTGATAAAACCCCGGGGTTTATCAGCATACTTTCTCAGGAGACTCATAGACAAACAATAAGGTCTGTAAAGGAGTCGCCAGAGGCTTATCTCTCTCGCAGAAGTTATTGCTTAGTTACGCAGACACCCTGCGGTGACAACTAACAGCTCGTTGTTTTTCTCTTTCTTGATCTTTATTCCTAATCTGGATTACAAATGAGCTCTATTCAATAACCTTGCTAGCGAAGATCAACAAGAAAGAAGAGAACTCTGGGGGAGGGACTCAGATAGGCCTACCCATCTGGTACTGTGTCTAGTCTTAATGCAGGAGGAGTGTGGGGGTATTCTTTTACCTTTTTAAAGCTGTTTTAAATAACCTTTTATGGACTTGTATTGTATTGTATCTCCCCTATTCAATTTGATATATAGTAAACTAAGTTTGGTTAATTACAATCCTGTGCGTTGTTCCATTGTGTCACCCAGAAGGACTACCATTCAAGAAGGTACCAAGGTATTGTTGCATAGTGAAGTATTGTATTGCAATCTGGGTATCCATTTGATAGTCCAGTCCTATTCTGGGTCAGTTGTGCCTGAGGAGGGATTGAGCCAATTTGATTGGGTTGTTAGGCAGGGTGTAGACCCAATAATATAATCAGCAGCTCCTGCGGGGGTGGTGCTACACGTGGGGGCTCGTCCGGGATTTCTACAGTCCTGCAACACAACCCTCTCAGCCCCAGAATCCCCTCCCACGCAGAAATGGATCCTGCCGCTGCTGCTGAGTGGTGCAAGGAAGAGAATGTCATAGTGGAAAATGGCCTGGTGGTTGAAATCAAGGGAGAAGCCTGGACTGAAGAAAAGCTCCTCCCTGTTTTAAGGGCACTATCCACAGACAGGAAATTCTGGGTGATTGACATAAAAACTGACACCACTGCCCCACACACGTATGCACTGTGTGAGTGGAGGAAAGGGGTCCCTGATTATTTCAATGGAAACAGTGTAAAAACTATTGACCAAACAGAACTTTTCCTGATACATCCAGGAGTTCCTACTGCGGGTCCCTCATCCACCACCCCTGGGGTATCCAGCCAAGAAAAAGGTGTCCAAGAAGGGCATCCTGAGTCATCACCTTTGTCGACTTTTAGCTCAGAACTGTGTGCTGTTCTTGGGGAGATTGTGGCAAAATGTAGCAGGGACTCCTCGAGCTATCTGATGACTGGATATAGGAAGCTCCGGACATTCTCTGGGAAACAGCCTGTGCCTTCAGCAGAAGATGGGTTCGAAGAGTGGCTAGATACCGCCACTCAGGCTTTGGAGGAATGGGAGGTACCAGAACAGCACAAGAAGCAGAGGATCACAGAGAGTTTAAGGGGACCTGCATTAGAGGCTGTACGTAATCTAAAGCTTAGCAAGAAGAACTGCACTGCACAGGATTATTTGGACATTCTGCAAGATGTGTTTGGTCGGACGGAGAACGCGGCTGAACTTCTCTACCAGTTGGACCACTGTTATCAAGAAGAGGGGGAGAAGTTGTCCGAATTCATTAAACGTCTGGATAGGATTATCCACCAGATCCTGTTAAAGAAAGGAATAGACCCCCGGAAAATAGATGAGACTCGTGCACGACAGGTTCTGAAAGGGGCTCAACCTTTAGATCCCATTGCTATACTGTTACGAACTCGTCAAGATGGCGGCATTCTAGAATACCCCGACCTGATTCGAATGGTCAGAGAGGAAGAGGTCATGTTGGACAACAAGAAGAAAAGTCGGCAGTTTGACTCAACTGCCCGGGTTGGAGTGATAAGTGTGGGAGAGGGTGACTCTCAAGTTGAACTCCTAAAGACCCAAGTGTCTCAGTTGATAGAAATGGTGTCCATCCTGACTGGTCAGGTATCCACTCTACCCAAGGGGAGTATATCGGAGAGGCCAGATGAACCTGTTAGTCTCAGCACAGATCCAGAGCCACGGCCTGCAAGACTGTTAACTTGTTTCAACTGCGGGGGAGTTGGGCATGTTAGAAGGGTATGTCCCAGCTCAGGAAAGGTTGCCACGAAAGCTCGCGAGCCAGCGGGAAACTTCAGAGGACACCGGTGAAGGAGTCAACCGGGTGTCCGCCAGTTTTAAGGGACTCCAGGAGTGGTGCAGGATCAGGGAAGCCGAGTCAGGGGGTCAGGCCCAAATACAACATCCCCAGTTCTAGACTCCGGGTTACTGAGGGAAGGAAAATCAATGCACACCGGGTTCAGCGGGGGCCCAGATCAAGGAAGAAAAAGGAGAAGAGGGCTAGGGTACAGAGAACTGAATCAGACAACAAGGCTACATCAAGAGAATTCCCAACTAACTTGGTTGGGCCCTCCCCAGTGGTCTCGGTTCAGGTAGAAGGAATTTACGCAAGAGCCCTCCTTGACACAGGGGCCCAGGTGACTCTTTTGTATAGAGACTTCTATGATAAATATCTTGCCCATCTACCTTTGCAGAAGTTGGAAGATCTGGAGATATGGGGTATTGGGACCCAAAGTTTTCCCTATGACGGGTATCTGCCAATCAAGCTGACCTTTGATCCATCAGTGGCTGGTGAAGCGGAAACCTTCGACACCTTAGCGGTGGTCTGTCCTCGTCCACCAGGGGCCAATAAAAGCTCTCTCATCGTAGGAACAAACACTGACCTGGTAAGGCGCCTTTTGATACAACTGGTCCAGGGACAAGATGCTCAGGCGCCAAGGATCCATCCCATGCTACGGCAGGCCTACCAACGATTAGTGTTGGAACAAGAGACCCCCGCAGAAGGAGTTGGACGACTCTGGAAGCTGGACAGAGCGGAAAAGGTCTTACAGCCAGGAGAGGTGGCCTGTTTTAAGGCTTCTGTTAAACTCAAATGGCTACAGCCGGGTCCTTTCATTATCTTTGAATCAGGTCAAAAGGAGAGACAGAGAGGGATAGAAGTGATCCCTGAGGTGATCCCTTTGAAGGTGTTACAGGAAAACCGTGGAAGGGTTTTAGTGAGTGTCAGAAACACCTCTATTACACCGGTGAAGGTACCGGCCAGAGTGCTCCTGGGCCAAGTCAACCCGGCTACCCCAGTTGCCCCCATTGATTTCAAAGAAAAGGAACAGGGTGAAGCGGTTATAGAGGAGCTCTGCTCTGGAAACGCTGCCCTCCCGCCGGAATGGGTGAAGAGGGCCAAGGCACAACTTGCTCGATGGAGGGAAATATTCTCTAAGGACGAGTTTGATGTGGGATGTGCCAGGAGTGCCACTCATAAGATCCGCCTGAGTGAGGACAAGCCTTTCAGGGAGAGAGTCCGGCGAGTCCCCTTAGGTGACTTAGAAGATCTACGTCAACAGCTGGCAGAGCTCAAAAAGATCGGGATTATCCGAGAATCCAGGAGCCCGTATGCTTCCCCGATAGTGGTAGTCCGGAAGAAAAACGGATCTCTGAGGCTTTGTATCGACTATCGAACGCTGAACAGAAGAACCATCCCAGACCAGTATACCACTCCTCGAATCGAAGATGCCCTACAGAGTCTGTCAGGGGCGAAGTGGTTCAGTGTGATGGACTTAAAGAGTGGGTATTATCGGATCCCCATGCACCCCGAAGATCGGGAGAAAACAGCCTTCATCACCCCTGTGGGGTTCTTTGAGTTCAATCGCATGCCTCAGGGGTTGTTCGGGGCCCCTGCTACCTTCCAAAGGCTGATGGAAAGGACCGTTGGAGATATGAACTTGATAGAGGTACTGGTATACTTGGATGATGTTATCGTGTTTGGCAGAACTTTGGAAGAACACGGGGAGAGGTTGGAAAAGGTCTTGAAGAGGCTACATGAAGAAGGTCTGAAACTTTCTCCTGAGAAGTGCCAATTCTATCAGTCTTCGGTCCATTACCTGGGCCATATCGTGTCTGGAGAAGGGGTGGCCACTGACCCGGACAAGCTGGATGCTGTTGCTTCCTGGCCCAGACCCACAAATGTGACCGAACTCCGGTCATTTTTGGGCTTTTGCTCCTATTACAGGAGGTTTGTGGCGGGGTTCGCCCAGATTGCCCGACCCCTAAATGAGCTCCTAAAGAATGAAGAAGATGATGTCCCTGAGTTGGTAAAGCCGGTGAAGTCCACCATGGGACCCCGGAAGGCTAAGGAATCCATCCAGGATCAGTGGATCCCGGAATGCGAAGGGGCCTTTGTCCAGCTGAAGGAAACCCTAACCACTGCCCCTGTGTTGGCCTATGCGGACCCCACAAAACCATATGAACTGCATGTTGATGCCAGCCGAGATGGGCTGGGGGGGGTACTTTATCAGGAGCATGAGGGTCATCTGCGACCTGTTGCCTATGTGAGCAGAAGCCTACTGCCTGCTGAAAGGAATTATCCTACTCACAAACTTGAATTCTTGGCCTTGAAGTGGGCTGTGGTTGATAAATTGAAAGACTACCTGTACGGAGCTGAATTCATTGTCAAGACAGATAATAATCCCCTCACCTATCTGTTGACTACGGCCAAGCTGGATGCAACAGGACACCGATGGTTGGCTGCCCTCTCTAGCTTCAATTTTAGCCTGAAGTATCGGCCAGGAATCGGAAATAGGGATGCAGATGCCCTATCCAGAAGGTTGCATGCTCCACAGGAACCTGCGGAAGAATGGACTCATTTGGCTCCAGAAGGGGTGCGTGCCCTATATCAGGGAACTGAATTTCGATCCCGAGGAGGGTCAAGAGCAGAAGAGATTGGGGTTTCGGCTATCGGAGTACCCAAATGCTACTGCCAGGTGACCCAGGTTGAAGGGGAGGATTTGCCCCGGTTGTCCAAAAGGGACTTACGGAAGGAGCAGTTGGAAGACCCTTTGGGAAAACTTCTCTTGGAAGCCTTGGAGATCCAGAGCCCTGAGTTGCTTCTAACTGACTCCCCTCAGGGGGCCCGTCTGTTACATAGAGAGTGGACCCGGTTACAGATCAGAGAAGGAGTGGTCTACCGGAGAGGTCCATCTGAAGATCTGGAGGAGAAGTGGCAACTGTTTTTACCAGCTAAATATAGAGGGGGAGTTCTGGCCGCTCTTCATGATAATCATGGCCATCTGGGGCCCGAAAGAACCTTTCAGCTTGTCAGGGACAGGTTCTACTGGCCTTGTATGAGGGCCAAAGTTGAAGGATACTGTCATTCTTGTGTCCGGTGTATACAGAGGAAGACTCTGCCACGTCAAGCAGCCCCAATGGGCCATCTACAAAGCCAGGGACCCATGGAGCTGGTGTGCATTGATTTCCTTTGTTTAGAGCCTGATCTGAGTGGCCAGGGGAATGTCCTTGTGGTAACAGACCATTTTACCAGATACGCTCAAGCATTCCCAACAAGGGATCAGAAGGCCTCAATGGTAGCCAAAGTTCTTGTAGAGAAGTTCTTTGTACATTATGGGTTACCACAACGCCTCCATTCTGATCAGGGAAGGGACTTCGAAAGTAGACTGATCAAGAGACTGTTAGATATGTTGGGCATTCAAAAGACTAGAACCACCCCCTACCATCCACAGGGGGATGCTCAGCCTGAACGATTTAACAGGACTCTTTTGGATATGTTGGGGACTTTGAGCTCAGAGAAGAAACCGCATTGGGGCAAGCATGTAGCTGCCATTGTGCATGCCTACAACAGCACTGTCAGTGATGCTACTGGATATTCCCCTTATCGGCTGATGTTTGGAAGGGAGGCTCGGTTACCAGTGGATTTGGCCTTTGGCATTTCGCCTGATCATACCTCTTCAGCATCGCATAGAGGATATGTGGATCGACTGCGGAAGAGTCTGAAAGCGGCCAATGACAAGGCCCAGGCTACATCTGATCAACGTGGACTGCGGAATAAAAAAAGTTTCGACCTAAAAGTTCGGATCCATGACCTACAACCAGGGGACAGGGTTTTGTTGAGAAACTTGGGTGTCCCGGGAAAACACAAGTTGGCAGACCGCTGGAAGTCCCAACCTTATGTTATCTGTAAGCAACTGCCAAACCTTCCTGTGTACCAAATTCGGCCTGAGGGAAGTGTGGGTCCATTGAAGGCTTGGCATCGGAACCATTTGCTGCCTCTCTCTGAAGCGGTTCGTATGCCCCCTGTGGAAGACTTGTCAGCGGCCCCTTCGACTTCTCGCCGGTCCAGACCAGTTACCAGATCTCAGACGACGCTCCCAGATGAGGGAGAGGGAAGTTCTCTATCTGAAGATTTGGAAGATGAAGAGGAGGTACCCGACTGGTTGTGGTCATCTCAGTTGCCAGAACCCACACTTGCCTCCCTGTCTTCATCTGATTTGGCTGATAGAGGAGCCCTTCGGGCAGAAGCCCCTGAATTCATACCCTTTCATATGCTTCCAGAAGAAGCAGCTGAGGATGAAGATCCTGAGGAGGAGGTTGCACCCTTCTCTGAAGAAGAACTGACCTCTCTTGAACCATTAGGTGCCTCTGTGTTGGAACATGAGGAGGGGGACATGGAAGAATCCTCAGAAGTGCCTGATCCTAGTACCTCCGAGAGCATGCCTCCACGGGAACAGAGGGAAAGGAGAGTCATTCACCCACCTAAGAGACTGACCTATGATCAATTGGGTGAATGTTCGGAAGAAGCTGTTTTTACCTCCAAAAGATCTCCTGACCAGCCTAGTTCCTCCACTGTAGATTTGGTGGGGGACAACCCTAGCTCACCCCCAGGCACAACTGTACAAGCCACCCAAGTTTCGGGGGGTCTGTGAGAGATCATGAGAACAAAGTATTGAAGTAGAAAACGTTTGCATTTAAGTTTGTACATAAGGATATTGGGTTTGGCCATTATAATAAGCACAGTTTTTGATGTTCACAATTTGGTTTACTTTGTGAGTTAATGTTTGTGCACATTTTGTTGCTCTGACCTCACTATATGTTTTTTTCTCTTTCTCACCCTTTGATGTTTTTTTTTAAAACACAAACTTTAAGATGTAAGTGTTTGAGAAATTGCAAATGCACATGTGCTTTTTAAAGGAGCACTATATAAAAGCACTAGAAATCAGCACTATATTAACACTGTAGAAATCACTTATTTGCTTATTAATTGCACTTTATCGTTTTACTGTTGCACTGCTATCAGAATACAAAATTGGATATATTCAGATTGACTTATTTTAGCAAAATGTTAATGTTTTTGTTGTATAATGCCAACCTATGCACTAGGGTACATACTGTTGACCTCTTTGGGGACCAAAGTTTCTCAAGTGGGGGGAGTGTGTAGCGGGGTTAAACATGCCTAAAGACACTGTTTGATATGTGGGAAGGAACTAGGCTCCCTCTAGTGGTAGCTGCATGGAATTTCCCGGGCTGTGACTTCCTTTTCACAAGATGAAGAAACTACATCTCCCAGGCTGCTTTGCAAGATCCAGGGTGCACGGCTGCACCGCACGGCACTATGGGGGAAGTTATTTAAAGGAAGAGAGAAGCGCGTGGAGGGGGGGGCGCCTCTCTGTGCTGGACTCTGAGGAACCAGCGAGCGAGAGTGAAGGACTGACACTGGATATTGGGCCAGAGCCTCATAGCCTGGAGGGGCGACGTGGAACCGTCCCATCTCAAGCACGAGGCACATTCCTGGAGGTCATACTGACGTTTGCAGAGACCGGAAGTCATCCGCCAGAAGGACCTCGCGCGGCTGGCATATAGCCACAGGACTGAGACCGCAGTGGAAGCGCGCGAAGGAGAAACTTCTGTTGGTGAGAGGGCACATGCCCAATAACTGACTTTATCTGCCGAAGAGATAGTTTATCTACAGATAGCGGTAGCGCAACAGGAGGTGATAAAACCCCGGGGTTTATCAGCATACTTTCTCAGGAGACTCATAGACAAACAATAAGGTCTGTAAAGGAGTCGCCAGAGGCTTATCTCTCTCGCAGAAGTTATTGCTTAGTTACGCAGACACCCTGCGGTGACAACTAACAGCTCGTTGTTTTTCTCTTTCTTGATCTTTATTCCTAATCTGGATTACAAATGAGCTCTATTCAATAACCTTGCTAGCGAAGATCAACAAGAAAGAAGAGAACTCTGGGGGGAGGGACTCAGATAGGCCTACCCATCTGGTACTGTGTCTAGTCTTAATGCAGGAGGAGTGTGGGGGTATTCTTTTACCTTTTTAAAGCTGTTTTAAATAACCTTTTATGGACTTGTATTGTATTGTATTGTATCTCCCCTATTCAATTTGATATATAGTAAACTAAGTTTGGTTAATTACAATCCTGTGCGTTGTTCCATTGTGTCACTCAGAAGGACTACCATTCAAGAAGGTACCAAGGTATTGTTGCATAGTGAAGTATTGTATTGCAATCTGGGTATCCATTTGATAGTCCAGTCCTATTCTGGGTCAGTTGTGCCTGAGGAGGGATCGAGCCAATTTGATTGGGTTGTTAGGCAGGGTGTAGACCCAATAATATAATCAGCAGCTCCTGCGGGGGTGGTGCTACATACCTGTTAAGCAATTCAGTGGACCTCTTAAGCAGTTCTACCACTAGTTGGTACCTGCCTTCTGCTATAGCGTATACATCTATATGTATTTTGGCTGCGATGTTCTTGGATGTCTTGTAGTTGACTTCTTATTTATCTTCTTATACTTTCTTGTATTCAAATAAAACTTTATTAGGGAAAAAAAAGTTCCTGGCCAGGGGTGCAACTAGACTTTAAAGAAAGACCATGACTAGACAACAGTTTTTTCCGACAGTTTTTTATCAAGCCAAGCTTTCCAGGCAATAACTGCCAGCAACATTTTCTACCTACTGGTCTATAGATTAGGCTTTCATAGATACACAATGTTCCCATTTTTGGACACCTGATTATCACACCTACACTTTATACTAAAAGTATTTGGATACCCCTCCAAATTATTAGGTTCATGTGTTTCCACTGAAGGGTACTGTTAATGCTACAGCTTATAAAGTTATTTTAGATAATCATTCTCTTCTAACCCTGTGGCAACAGTTTGGGGAAGGCCTTTATCTGTTTAAGCATATTTGTGTCCCTGTGCACAAACCCTGAGACCTGGTTTGACAAGTCCCGTGTGGAGAAACTCAAGTGGCCTGCAAAGAGCCCTGACCGAAACTCTACTAAACACCTTTCTGATAAATTGGAATCCCAATTGTAAGCAAGGTCTTCTCGTCCAAGATCAGTACCTGACCTTTTTTGACTGAATGGGCATCAGTTCAAAATCTTATAGAAAGCCTTCCCAGAAGAATGTTGGAGCAGATAATGAGGAGGACACAACTCCATATTAAAGCCAATGGTTTTTGGCATGAAGGAGTGATGTCTGCAACCATTTGGCCATATAGTGTGTGTATTGTGTGATTCTGACCCTAAGGGGTTGGTTTACCAAAACCCAGGACTGCAAAATCTGGTGTAGAAACCAACCAGGTTCCAGGTTTTTTTTTTTTTTTTGTCAAAGCTTAAGTGAACAAGCTGAAGTTGTTGGGGATTAAACAGGTGTCAGGGATTATTGCTCCTCAACTACTGGAATCATTTTGTTCTTTGTGTTCTAATGATGTCACCAGTTCCTGACACTGCCAATTTTTATGCGTCAGGGCATGCTGGAACATTTCATCTTTCACAACTATAGGGCCACGGGATGCAAAAAATTGTTAAGTAAATGGTTAGGCTGCTTTTGCTCTACTACTTCAGTGTATCTCCATTTCCCTAAGGTGACCACAATATCTGGTTACACTGGTTGGGTATCCTTGTAGGTAAAAATACATTCTGTGGAAGCAGTAAAGATATAGGTAGCTGTTCTTGTAGGTAGGCAGGCTGCATTTTCGGCTCAGCAAAAAAACACTAGGAAGCTAAGGATAGTCAGTTCTTTTGGAATTGATGTGAGGAACCGATAGCTAGGCTTCTCTAAGATTATGGTGGTATTTGCTGTGCATCATTTTTTTTGCAGAGATTGCATAGGCCTCTAGGCTGCATTCATATTGTCGGTTCATAAAATGCCTGTCTACACTTCACAATAGTTATGTAGACACAAGGACAATGTGTGGAGATTGCTCCAGCCCTATGACCGGTATCCAAGGTACTGATAGGTTGGTTTCTTTAACTATAGTGGGTATAAAAAAAGAATAACCCCCCCCCCCCCCTTTAAAATCACATTTTGTTGCTTTGCAGCTTGAAATGAAGACCGACACAGTTTTTGTTTTACCCAGCTTACTCAGTGCAACTTATAACATACAGTCAGGTCCATAAATATTGGGACATCGACACAATTCTAATATTTTTGGCTCTATACACAACCACAATGGATTTGAAATGAAACAAACAAAATTTGCTTTAACTGCAGACTTTCAGCTTTAATTTGCAGGTATTTACATCCAAATCAGGTGAACGGTGTAGGAATTACAACAGTTTGCATATGTGCCTCCCACTTTTTAAGGGACCAAAAGTAATGGGACAGATTAACAATCATAAATCAAACTTTCACTTTTTAATACTTGGTTGCAAATCCTTTGCAGTCAATTACAGCCTGAAGTCTGGAACGCATAGACATCACCAGACATGGGTTTCATCCCTGGTGATGCTCTGCCGGGCCTCTACTGCAACTGTCTTCAGTTCCTTCTTGTTCTTGGGGCATTTTCCCTTCAGTTTTGTCTTTAGTGAATTGCATGCTCAATCAGATTCAGGTCAGGTGATTGACTTGGCCATTGCATAACATTCCACTTCTTTTCCTTAAAAAACTCTTTGGTTGCTTTCGCAGTATGCTTCGGGTCATTGTCCATCTGCACTGTGAAGCGCCGTCCAATGAGTTCTGAAGCATTTGGCTGAATATGAGCAGATAATATTACCCGAAACACTTCAGAATTCATCCTGCTGCTTGTGTCATCAGTCACATCATCAATAAATACAAGAGAACCAGTTCCATTGGCAGCCATACATGCCCACACCATGACACTACCACCACCATGCTTCACTGATGAGGTGGTATGCTTTGGATCATGAGCAGTTCCTTTCCGTCTCCATACTCTTCTCTTCCCATCACTCTGGTACAAGTTTATCTTGGTCTCATCTGTCCATAGGATGTTATTCCAGAACTGTGAAGGCTTTTTTAGATGTTGTTTGGCAAACTCTAATCCGGCCTTCCTGTTTTTGAGGCTCACCAATGGTTTACACCTTGTGGTGAATCCTCTGTATTCACTCTGGTGAAGTCTTCTCTTGATTGTTGACTTTGACATACATACACCTACCTCCTGGAGAGTGTTCTTGATCTGGCCGACTGCTGTGAAGGGTGTTTTCTTCACCAGGGAAAGAATTCTTTGGTCATCCACCACAGTTGTTTTCCGTAATCTTCTGGGTCTTTTGGTGTTGCTGAGCTCACTGGTGCGTTCTTTCTTCTGAAGGATGTTCCAAACAGTTGATTTGGCCACACCTAATGTTTTTGCTATCTCTCTGATGGGTTTGTTTTGTTTTTTCAGCCTATTGTTGGCTTGCTTCACTGATAGTGACAGCTCTTTTGATCTCATATTGAGAGTTGACAGCAATAATCCATGAAGCATTGTGCATATATGTCATATTCTTGTAAAAAGCAAGGTGAAAAGTATATGAGCCAACATTAAAATATACATAACAGGGAGTAAAGGAGGTAGAAAAAACCTGAAGGATTTTATCTAGACCTATAGATTCCACTAAACATAGGGGTTTATAGAAAAGAATTAGCCACCTTTTAAAATAATCACATTTTGTTGCTTTGCGTCCTGAAATGAAGACAGCACATGTTTTGTTTTATTCAGCTGTATTTACTCAGTGCAACTTTTAACATCCAAGTGAAAGATTTAACACCATGTCAAATAAATAAATTCAAAAAACAGAATCACTGAGTTGGAAAAAGGATCACCCCCTCCTAAAAATGACTTGTAAACTCACTCAGGTGTAGCTAATCACCTTCTTAATGGCACATCAAGCCATTTGACTTTCAACTATGATCAGTTGTGGTCATTTTGATTAGCTCAGAATGAAATGTGGCATTTCAGTCCATGATCATGCAGCCGAGGCAAACAATCAACTATGGGTGGCAAAGCACTGTCAAAAGTGCATCTATCTCCTGACTTGTACCTGTACACAACTTTATCCCAGAGATCTTTTCACAGTGCCTTGCCACCCATAGTTGATTGTTTGCCTCGGCTGCATGATCATGGACTGAAATGCCACATTTCATTCTGAGCTAATCAAAATGACCACAGCTGATCATAGTTGAAAGTCAAATGGCTTTATGTGCCATTAAGAAGGTGATTAGCTACACCTGAGTGAGTTTACAAGTCATTTTTAGGAGGGGGTGATCCTTTTTCCAACTCAGTGATTCTGTTTTTGAATTTATTTATTTGACATGGTGTTAAATCTTTCACTTGGATGTTCACAGCCCATTCACACTGCTGCGACAGGATTTTGTGGGGCGACCTGTGTGCACCGCGACCTCTGCGCGACTTGCACGGACTTCATAGAATTGAAGTCAATGCAAGTCGCCTCCAGGTCGCCCCAAAGTAGTACAGGACCTTTTTCTAAGTCGGAACGACTTGTGTCGCTCCTATTAGAACGTGTTCTGTACTATTCAATGGCGAGCGACCTACCGCGACTTGTCAGGCGACCAAGTCGCTTGACAAGTCGCGCTAGTGTGAATGGACCCTAATAGTTGCACTGAGTAAATATAGCTGAATAAAACAAAACCTGTGCTGTCTTCATTTCAGGACGCAAAGCAACAAAATGTGATTATTTTAAAGGTGGCTAATTATTTTCTATACCTACTATATATAGTGGAATCTATAGGTCTAGATAAAATCCTTCAGGTTTTTCCTACCTCCTTTACTCCCTGTTATGTATATTTTAATGTTGGCTCATATACTTTTCACCTTGCTTTTTACAAGAATATGACATATATGCACAATGCTTCATGGATTATAGATTAAATGTTCAAGTGTATACAAGGTAAAATTGAAATGTAAACTGTGTGAGCTTCAGCTGTGCCTGAATACAGAAGACTGGCGTGTGCCAGCTCAGTGTGGGTCGGTGGCATTGCCAGTTTAATACCCCCTGGCACATGTAAGGCAGCATGTCATTTATACTTCAGTCACGCCAGACGGCAGCAGCAGAAGTGGATAGACTGTGTGTGAGCTGTATGTGCGGATCACATTACAGAAGTTGAGGACCTACAGTTGGCTCAGCATGGGGTCACATTGAGTGACAATACAATTTGTAGCTGACTGAAATATGCCTGGAGTAAAGTGACAGGTTCAGCTCTGGCTCAAGTCACACTAAGAAGCAGCAGGTTCCTAACCAACACTGTTTAAAGGGATTATGTTGGCTAATGTATAGTAAAAGTGTGCAGAAGCTGAGACGATGTATACTGCTTATCATGACTTTCTTAAAGAAGTACAGCCAAAGCTCATTTGGCTGTACTTCTCCTGTAGATCATAGGAGTGCAGTTTGTTCTGCACTCCTGTGACCAGTTTTCAGTAGACAGCGAACTGAAGCCCACTGACGGCTGATGTCACAGAGCTGGTCAAGGCTGAGCAAAGATCACGACCATATGGTCGGGGTCCACCTACATGCCTGGACCGGCACCTGGGTCAGGCTCTCAGCAAGCCGCTGAGAGCCTGAGCCGGCTGCTCCTGCCCCCTCCACAGCCCAGCGCTTCAATTGGCAGAGCTGAGAGGTGGTGACTGACAGTCCCCAGCTCTCTGCCCACGGAGCTCTGAGAACCGAGCGATTGGCGGTGTTTGATTGCTCGGTTCTCAGTGTTGGAGCCAGGGAGGGACAGATGCAGCATCGGACTGATACTGCATCCACCTAGGTAAGTGTGATTCAAGAAAAAATATCTTTCCCATACTTATTATTATTAACCTATTTATGCCTAAGGTTGAATTTTCTTTTAACTTGTGCATAAATTGAATATGTTACCTAGAGTATTAGGATATAAATAACTCCCACATCACTACTGTTCTAATATGGGAACAAGAGGCATTAATGAGTTAAACAGGATTTATATAGTGCCAACAGTTTGCGCATCACTTTACATTGTAGAGGGGGGGGGGGACAGTACATTTACAATACAGTTGAATATGGTAGGAATAGGAGGGCTCTGCTCATGAAGCTTACAATCTAAAGGAAGGGGGAGGTGGTACAAAAAGTAATAGCTGCGGGAATGATCTGATGGAGTTGGCTCGGGTACAGTTCTTTTGGTGGCGGTGGGGTAGGCTTCCCTGAATAAGATAGACAGGGTAGGGGCTGACCGGACAAATTGGGGCAGGGAGTTCCAGAGGATGAAAGAGGCTCTGGAGAAGTCCTGGAGGCAAGCATGGGAGGAGGTAACAAGGGAGCTAGAGAGCAGGAGTGGAGAGTGTGATTTTGGGTGATCTCTGCAGATGAGGTTGGTGATATAGGGGGAGGGGGGGGGGGCGATGTTGTGGATGGCCTTGTGTGTTGTGGTTAGTTTTTTGAGTTCTATATGATGGGGTTGGGGAAGCCAGTAAAGGGATTGGCAGAGAGGAGCAGCAGTCACGGATCGGTTAGTAATGTGTATTAGCTCAGCCACAGCATTCATAATAGACTGAAGGGGAGAGCTGCTGTAATCAAGGTGGGAAATAACCAAGGAGCGAATAGGTTGTTTTGTGGTGTTAATCATGAAGGGACGAATTCTGGAAATGTTCCGGAGTTTAGGGTGGCAAGATTTAGCCAGTGATTGGATGTGGGGGCTGAAGGAGAGGTCAGAGTCCAGGATTACACTCAGCACCTTGGCATGTGTGGAGCGACCAATGGTTGTGCTGTTGATCTCAATAGTAAAGTCATGGGGATCCTGGAGGAGGAAATATTACAAGCTCAGTTTTAGTAAGATTGAGTTTGAGGAAGTGGTGTGACATCCATACTGATTTGTCGCTCAAGAAGTTTGAGGAGATTGAGGGGGTAAGTTGTGAATTGGAGAAATAGATCTGGGTGTCGTCAGCATAGAGTTAGTACTGGAAGCCAAGGTAGGTTATCATCTGGCCCATGGAAGAGGTATAGAGAGGGAATAGGAGGGGCCCAAGGATGGAGCTTTGGGGCACCCAAACAGAAAGAGGAAGAGGAGCGAAAAATACCTGGCTGCCATGCTGATTCAATGGCTTTAGTACATGCCCTGTCCCTGACAGATGCATGAATTTGGGCTCGACTGACGCTTTTGCTCGAATTGCTTGTTCTGGCTCAGTGAATCAAAAAGTATTAAAGCCAACTAGCATTATCAGAAGTCGAAGTTAATGATAGCAGCCTCCATTTTCTTATGACTACAGGTTTCCTTTAAGGGTCAGTTCACTCATAATATTATATTAGGTTCTGTTAGATACAAGAAAACTAAAACTACTAAATGGTTTTCATATCTTTCATGAACTTCATTGGGGAGATCTCTGCAATTCTCAGGATTCCATACCTGCTAAAGTCACTAAAGCTGAAGTTTAGCTTGTTAGCATATCACTTACTAGTAATGAGGTATGTCCTATGGTGTGCAGGCAGCTTAATCATGTAGGAATATTCACTGCAGGGATGCCATGTCCTCTTCCTGTTTCGGAACTTCTGGTACTGCAGTAGTTTAGAGCTTCAGGTCTTCAGCCAGAACAGCAATACAGATAGTCCAACAGGGACAAGGCCAATGGAGTCACCAATATATACAGGAATTCAGTGGGTAACTTAAGCTGGCCGTATGCTGTTCAAATTTTGTCTGTTTCTTGCTGAATTGGACAAAATTCGATCATTAGGTGGCACCATTTTTTAGGAACTTAAAGTGTCTGTAAACCTCAGATATAAAACATGAACAAAGCGTATCCCTCTGTAGTGTGTATTTGTCTCAATTAACCACTTTACCGCTGCTCACTGAGCATCTACTGCGGCACAGTGGCTCGATAACGTCTGGCGACGTAGACCTACGTCGCCAGACATTCCCCTCTCTTGGCGGCGCGCTCCCGCTGTATTCAGTCACAGCAGGAGTCGGGCCAGGGGAGAAGCAGCGGTGATCACCGTCGCTCTTCCCCGATCGTCAGGGAATAGAGTTTGGAGATCTGCCCGCTTGTGTAAACAAAGCGGGCGGATCTCCTAAGTGACAGGCAGGGTCAGATTGCAGGGTTCAGCATAGCTGAACCCTGGATCTGTCCTTGTGTCACTCAGTCACCT
The DNA here is from genome assembly GCF_965119305.1 of Pelophylax lessonae. Lineage (NCBI taxonomy): Eukaryota > Metazoa > Chordata > Amphibia > Anura > Ranidae > Pelophylax > Pelophylax lessonae. The sequence goes on along the minus strand of NC_138773.1, from coordinate 71,980,101 downwards.
CCCCCCACACGTCAGTAAGCACCAGGCATACATTAACCCCTCCCTCTCCAATAAAAATTAACCCCTTCCCTCCCAGTGTCATTTTTACAGTAACAGTGCATATTTATAGCACTGATTACTGTAGTAATATCACCGGTACCCCCAAAAGTGTCAAAAATGTCAGTCAAGGGTCCGATCTGTCTGCCGCAATGTTGCAGTCCCGCAAAATAAATCGCAGATCGCTGCCATTACTCGTTAAAAAAAAAAAAAAAAAACACCAAAAATGACAGAAATCTTTCCCTTAGTTAGTAAACGCAATAACTTTTGCGCAAACCAATCAAAATACGCTTATTGCGATTTTTTTTTTTTACCAAAAATATGTAGCAGAAAACAAATTGGCCTAAAATGATAAAAAATTTTGATTTTTACATTTTTTTGGGGGGAATTTCATATAAAAAAATGTGAAAAATATTGTTATTTTTTCAAAATTGTCACATTTTTTTTGTTTATAGCGCAAAAAGTAGAAATCGCACAGGTGATCAAATACCACCAAAAGAAAGCTCTGTTTGTGGGAAAAAAAGGACGTAAATTTCGTTCAGGTATGGCGTTGCATGACCGCGCAATTGTCAGTTAAAGTCGCTCAGTGCCGAATCGCAAAAAGTGGCCCAGACGTAAGACAGAAAAATCCTCCAGTGGTAAAGTGGTTAAGAGCAGTATGTGTAATTATTTTCTGCTGCTTGGTTCCTCTGCTATCAGATTTTATCACTTCTGACAAGTTTTCCTGACACCAAGAAAAAAAAGGTGACAGAGGAGGGAGCTCCAGGTGATTGACAGCCTCAGGTCTGTTCCTGTGTGCTGTGTGAAAGGGGGGTGTGTCCCTTCCCTCCAATCAACTCTCAGAGCTCTCCTCACTAAGCTCTGCAGAGTGTGACTTCTTCAGCTCTCTGCCCCCTTTTTTCTGAACTCTCACACAAGCTTTTTTTAGATCTGCACTTTGAACGGATGTAGAGAGGAGAATACTGCAGATAAACAGGTTCAACTTATGCAGGAGCATTTGTTTAATCTCAATTCATCTGAGGCCAGCCACTTCACTGGGTGTATGTAGGGGTTTATATCCACTTTTAAATCTGAAAATCAAAATAAATGTGGAGGAAAATTTTTGGCCTAATTGAGGTGTTTTAGAAAATTACCGCATTTTATCCACAGTAAAGTGTATAACGTTTTTCTACTTTATTAAAAATGTTTTTGTTGTTTTCCCTGTCAACATTGAAGGGATGTCCCATCTTTTCCTGTTCTTTATGACTCCCTGTTTCTAATACAGACATACACCATATGTTACCTGCTTTATCCAGAACAAAAAAAAAGTTTGGACTGGAGTTTGGCCTCATTCACACGGGGTGTACATAACCGTATGCCCTTGGAGGGCTATGTTTACCTGCATAGGGATGCACAGGTATTCTGTGCATCCCTATGCGGAGGTCCTGCTGCTGTCAATTTGGGCATAGTGACTGCATGGACACAGCTGCTTCTCCCAAAGTGACATCCTGTGTGGGTGCACAGCCCTGAACGCATGCTGTATGTGTTTGGGGTTGTGCACCCACACCTGGATGGGTGTCACATTTGGAGCAGAGGCTGTGTCTTTGCAGCTGCTGTATCCCAATTGAGAGCAATGGAACTGCCTTAATGTGGTTTTACGGAACACATGTGCATCTGTGCAGGTAAACAAAGCCCAAAGCCCTCCATGGGCATGCGGCTATGTATGCCCTATGCGAATGGGGCCTTAGCCTTTATGGATAATATCAGTTGCTATTGTTTGTCATTCCAGTTTGTGGTTCCTGCTAAGTGTGTCACTGCCGTCTCTGCGACTGTTTCTCAAGAGTTGCACACTTTAGAAAGTTATCTCGGCTGCCTATTAAAAGCAATTCAATTATTATGTCCTGTCCTCCAAGATGGCCTTGAAATGCCCAGCTGTAGACATTGCACTGTAGAAACCTAAGACTTATCGGAGCAATCATACGAGGACTATGCAGTCAAGACTGAACTCTTAGGCCCCATGCACACGGGGCGTTTTTAACGCCGCTGTAAGCAGCGTCAGGCGTTTTCTTTTTGCAGCCTAAAAACGCCCCTCCATGTTATTCTATGGCCTCATGCACACTCAGACGTTTTTGAGCTGTAAGTGGCCTAGGCGTTTTTAAGCTGCAACAAGAACCCACGACCTGCGCATTCTGAGGACCAGCGTTACAGCGTTAAAAACGCCTAACGCTGCTAAAAGCTGAATAACGTTGCTATAACGTTGCTTAACGTGCGTTAAGCCATGTTATACGTTTTTTTTTCTTCCATTCAAAATCAATGGTTCCCTATTGATTTGAATGGAGGTCGCACAGCAACACCGCAAGTCGGATCCGACTTGCGGGGTGACTTGCGCTGTGGGAATCTTGAGGGGGAACTCCACGCCAAAATGGGAAAAAAACGGCGTGGAGGTCCCCCCAAGGTTCCAAACCAAGCCCTTCGAGTCTGGTATGGAATTTGAGGGTAGCCCCATGCCGAAAAAACGGCGTGGGGTCCCCCCCAAAATACATACCAGACCCTTATCCGAGCATGCAGCCCGGCAGGCCAGGAAAGGGGAGGGGACGAGCGAGCGGCCCCACCCCCCCTGGACCACACCAGGCCACATGCTCTCAACATGGGGGGGTGTTGGTGCTTTGGGGCAGGGGGAGCTCTGCACCCCCCACATCAAAGCACCTTGCCCCCATGTTGAGGAGGACAAGGGCCTCATCCCTACAACCCTGGCCGGTGGTTGTGGGGGTCTGCGGGCAGGGGGCTCATCGGAATCTGGAAGCCCCCTTTAACAAGGGGCCCCCCAGATCCCGGACCCCCTCCCTATGTGAATGGGTATGGGGTACACTGTACCCCTACTCATTCACCACATAAAAGGCAGTGTGTGTAAATAACGACAGGAGACGTTTTGGAAAGTTTATTAAAAATCTTCATCCGACTCTTCTTGTCTTCTCCTCTCCGGGGTCTTCTCCTCTCCAGGGTCTTCTGCTCTTTTGCTGTCCGACCTTCTTGTCTTCTCCTCTCCGGGGTCTTCTGCTCTTTTGCTGTCCCCTCTTCTTTTGTTCTTCTCTCCAGGGTCTTCTGCTCTTTTGCTGTCCCCTCTTCTTGTGTTCTTCTCTCCGGGGTCTTCTGCTCTTTTGCTGTCCCCTCTTCTGCTGTCCTCTCTTCTTTTCTTCTCCTCTCCGGTCTTCTGCTCTTTTGCTGTCGGCTGTCGGCTCTTCTTCCTCCGGTCCTCCTCCGACGACGTCTCCGCTGATCAAATCAATAGGCTCCCATAGGGAACCATTGATTTTGAATGGAAGAAAAAAAAACGCTGCTAAAAGCAACGTGGCAAAACATGCAATAACGCCAATGGAAAAAGCTACTGAAAGCACGTTTTTACAGCTGCTTTTTCCGGCGTCAGAACTAACTTTGACGTACGTTTTTTCTAACGCCCCGTGTGCATGGGGCCTTAAAATACATAATGAAAACCACCATTGAAGACTTCACTGTTTTAGGAAGACTTTCCACTAGATTTTGGAATGTGTAAGTGGGGATTTGTGCCCACTCAGCCAAAAGAGAATTTGTTAGGTCAGATATAAATGTTTTACGAATTTACGAGAAGTCCTTGGAATCAGTAGGGTTGAGGTCAGGGCTCAGTGCAGACCACGCAAGTTCTTTCAAACCAAACTCCTCAAATCATGGGGGGAGATTTACTAAAACTTGAATGTGCACAATCTGGGGCAGCTCTGTAAAGGAACGAATCGGCTTTCATTTTTTATGCCCAGTACACATAGCCTGAATGCTGGGAGACATTGGCTGGTTAAATAAAAACCAGCCAACGTTCGGCCTGTGTGTATGTCAGCTGGTTTCTGTCGGGCATGCATGCTGGAAAACCAGCGGCCGACCGACTCCCGGTTAGCGCTCTACGCCCCCCTGTCAGAACACAACATGTGTACATAGGTTGAACTGGATGGACTGGTGTCTTTTTTCAACCTCACTATGTAACAGCTTAGTGGGGGAAAGCTGTACTAACATCGGATGATTAGTACAGTGGCTCCGACCAGAGCTGTGGGTTGAACGAAAATAAGTGATTAGTGTTTACTAGGCTTAAAGAGTTTAAAGCAAAAAAAAGCTCCCTATGCCTTATCTGCGTCGGCAGCTTTTTGGTGAAGGTGAACTAATCCTTTAAAATGGAACCTCGCTCTCTCAATCAACATTGACTATTTTGATTCCTTATGCTGCTAGCATTAGTAAATAGATTGGAAAGTATATTATATTTACATGTTTTAAACCATTTTTTTAGTTGCTTCCTAATTTTGATGCCTAGGCAGATGATATCATACATCTCAGGAGTCTTCAGGAGGGGAGGAGAGGTTTTCTCAGCTAAGCACACACTGCTGCCTACATGCCTGAATTAAGGGCAGATGGATTCCAGGAAGTAATTGCTACATGAGTACATGAATCATCTGTCCTTTCTCCAGATGCCTATGGCCAGAAATACTAGAGGCTGTTTTTCTAAGTGATTTCTCAGCAAAAAAAAAAGCATGAATGGGTTAAATGGGGGAGTTTGCTTTAAATAAATCAATATTGATTTTGGTTTGTGGTGATCAGATACAGTGTAGTTCCACTTTAAAGCGGAGTTCCGGGCACAGAAGTCAATTTTCAATAAGCATACCCCCGGGACAGTCAGGGCTAGCACATTCCACAATGGCTAGCCTCTGATCTGTCCCGGTTCGCACTTACCTTTTAGAAGAAATACTTACTTATAAAATTTCTTCCACAGCGTTTCCATCTCTCTTGTGGGCAGCTGAAGCCGGCGCGGTCCTCTTCTGTGTCTTCTTCCGCGTCTTCTTGTCCCAGAATGCGCCGCACCGGCCCCTCTTGTCACTTCCAGCGCGGCGCCGCATTCCTCCACAGCTTCTGGCATGCCCAGAAGCTGTTTAACAGGGGAATGCGGCGTCGCCCGGAAATGACGAGCGGGGCCGGTGCCATCGCATTGATTCCTGGGAGCTATGACGTTCAGCTCCCAGGAATCATAGCGAGACAGGAAGTGACGGGGTGAGCCGCGGCTCCGAGGGAGGAAGTACTCTGAGGTGAGTATCTTCGATCTTCAATTAAAAGGTGAGTGAACAAAAAAAAAAAATAACTATCCAATTCCTTTTCAGGTCAGGTCTACCTAGCGGAGGGGCACAAAAAAAAAATATCGTTTTTGTGCCCGGAACTCCGCTTTAATTGTTTAAGCTGAAGTAAGAAGCTGGTTGGCTACCATGCACCGCTGCTCTAGATTCTGTGTGCTCCAGTTTTAGTAAACCAACCCCCAAGTCTTTATGGAGCTAGCTGTGTGCAATCATGCTTGAACTGGAAAGACGTGATGGTCAGATGTCCACAAACTTGAGGCCATAGTGTAGCTTCCTTTGACAACCGACTGCACTGAATTCAGAGGGCTGTGAGGATAATATGGCTGTCTGGCTGTACACAGTGGCTGCAGCAACGTTGTTTGCAATAACCTAGTTATTGAGAAATACAAACTAACAAAAAGACCCCATGGGGCTTAAGGTGGCAGCGTTGACAGGTCACTGATTTTTATGGTTCTGTGTAGGCCGATGAGTAACGTATTAGTATTTTGTGTCTTTTAATAGGAATACAGTCTATTGGAGGAAACCCATAAAGTTATGGGAAGAACTTTCAAACCCAATGAATATTATTTTGCCATTGGGAATTGATACCAGGATTCAAGCCCCACAAAGTTAGAGTGTTAATCACTGAGTATCCATGCTGCTCAGCGTTAAGCTGGGAAGAGTTGCTCAATGTTGACGGTTTAGCATGTCAGTTGGACAGTTCTGTAAAAGGTATTTTTTTTTTTTAGCTCTTTTTCTTGCTTTTTTTTCAGGATGCCCAGGGGCATGACAACAATAAAGACTCTCGAGTGCTGTGGACAAATTCCAACAACCATCTGGTAACATCTGGATTTAACCAGGTAGAGTGCTCCCCAAGGCCTCACTATCTTGCTGTCATCTCCTTTCTGTGTTAATGCTAGACATCACATGACATATACAGCTCCCTGCAGTGTTACCTTGCCCACATTTGCCATACATTTGTTCTCAATAAAGTAAAGTAAAATAAAGTATCCCTGAAGCACCCTCTAAAAATGATCTCTCCTCCCCCTGAACACTTAGACACCTAACCCCTAAAGCAAGTTCTTATAGCCCTTAATGTTAAACATTTAAAGCGGAACTAAACCCATCGGTTTAACAGTTTAAAAAAACAGTTATATTCCTGACATGCTGGGAATGCTAACTGTCACATTGCTTGTGCTCTCAACCAAACTGTCAAAACATAAAATGGCTGGAGTCATAACTGATCACATATGCAGCAACAATGCAGTTGCAGATCAAATAGAGGCCAAGATGGCCTGAAAAAGATAGGAGGGTTTAGTTCCGCTTTAACCCTCAACTGATACTTGTGTCAGTTGAGGGTCTCTTTCTCGAAAAAAGCTCTGAAAAAAGCCATCTATATTCCAAATGTCATTCTGTAAGTGCCGATATTTTATCTAATTCTGTCATGTCTCTCATTAGGTCAGGGAGAGAGAGCTGCTGCTTTGGGATCTTCGTAATTTCAGCCGACCTGTGACCTCTTTCTCACTGGATGCCTCCTCAGGGTAGGAATATGTCTTCTAATTATCTTTAAGGAAATCTGTAATGGGTGGAACCTGGAGGCAGCCATTTCTGAGCTCTGCTATTGAAAATGCTAGTTTCTTTTGACTCTCTTTTTTCAATACTGTGAATCATTGACCTGGAACCAGCATGACAATACGGCCCTCTGACTTTCCTCTGGCTTTCCTGTGCTGCATAGTTGTTCAAAGTCAGCAATTCAGAAAGTATTGAAGACAGTGGGTTGGTGTAACAGCCAGGCAACTATCATTTTCAGAAGAGGGTCAGCAGAGGTAGTCCCCATATTTTTTTCATTACAGGTTTACATTGATCACCTTGCTGAATTATACTATTTTAGAGATTTTATGATCCACGATGAGCAGCAAAATAACTTGAAAGTAAACCCATGTATTGTCCATGCAAGGCAAAGCAACAGGCGCTCTTCAAAGCTCGGTTCCCCAGCAGTCACCGTTCCTCTGCTCATCCACCACTTTGTTCAGCCACTGAGAGCAAAGAAAATATCTGGTGGCATGTGTCTCACTCCTCTTCCTCATTTGTACTGCCTTCTTGCTTGATGATTGGCCCAGGGCAGTGCTGTCACATTTAGGCCGGGTTCACACTGCTCCAACATGAAAGTCCCGCTACTTCTCACCCGACTTTGCCCTGCAACATCGGTCAGACTTTAGTGAACAGGAACCCGACTTGAAATGTGTGCAACTTGGGACTAATGTGGATTTGTTGTTTTTTTTTTTTCAATACATGTTGCAGTGCTTAGATTGATTCTGAGCACAAGTCGCATGTCACAAGTTGGATCAAATAAGATGCTTATCTGACTTTGATACGACTTGCATTCATTTCCATGGTCTGAAATCGGACAGAAGTTTGACCAAAGTAGTGCAAGATCCTTTTCCAAAGTCGGACCGACACAAGTCGGACCAGTTAAGACATCTCTCATAGGGAAACATTATTTTTTACATGTCATGGGACTTGTGCTCTCAAAGTCAGAGCGATTGTTGCACCGGTGTGAACTGGGCCTAAGGCAGGGAGAGATTCAGCCCCAGCTGTATGCTACGATCAGAGCTTACACAAAGCTGTCTTTCCTTGTTTCCGGTGGCTGAACAGAGCTGAAGGGCAATAAAAGCAAGGTTAGTATGCAGGGATTGGGACTTTTGAAATGAACCTACTGCTTTTCGTACATGTATGGATAATACACATGATGAATGCCTTTTGGCCTTGAAAATGCATCTCGAAAATAATTACACTTCAAAACTCTGTGTTTGATGGAACATTATATAGGAACTTCAGTTCGTAATGTTGGCCCTTGTCCTCCTTCCCCGGCATCTTTAGGAATTTGGCTCATGTGCAGAAATGACCAAGGGCTCTGCCTGACCTTCGCGACCTGCAGCACATCTGCACATGCACAGGGGGTTTCCCGCACAGACACTAGACATGTGCGATTTGATTTCGTTCCGAATCAAAATTCGGACTAAATTTTTATTACACATCTGAATCTCCGTATCACAATTGTAATGAATTTCAACGAATCTCTAATAGATTATACCAAAAACGTCAAATGAATTTGTTTCATTCGTATGACATGATTCGATAGTTTGAGTTTTGATGTTTGAAGTATCCAAAATAACATAATGACCTAATGAATGATCTCAGTTGATTCAGATTCCTTTTGTTGTTATTTAGCATCACCGTTTTTTTTTATTATTAAAAAAATGCACTACATATGAAATGGAAACCTATTGCAATAAATACAGTAAGGTATAAAAAAGGAAACAAAATAATTCCTACTGATTGTGTTTGGGTTGAATCGAGGTGGATCCATCAGAATCTCTGAATCATAACATAACAAATAAATCTAAAATCAATTTAGTTCCATTCATTACTTTAGGATGCATGCGACTCAATCTCGTCCAATCAGCTCATTCCATTTCTCTTTGTGGGTTGAACTATCGGATGACTTAGAGTGCATAAGTAATTCCCCAAAATATAGATTAAATTAATACGTTAAAATGAATATAGCCAATCTTTGGAAATAGCTTGCCAACATACAAAAGGATTCTGAACAAAGACTATAAGAAACACATTCCGAAAACTAACCATTCTAACTTAACGAATATGACTAAACAAAATTATTTACCTAACCATTCCTTACTGGACCATAGTAATATGACACCGGCAGGAAGTCTCCCTCAATCCGGGCGAGTGTCATATGACGTCCGCCCGGATCCGCTGCTCTCCAGCCCCCTGGGGGCGTGCAGCATGGTGGTTGGGGATGCGGCGTGTCCGTCGGGACACAGCCCATCCCCGATTGGTGTAAAGAACCGTTTAAAAAATGGCTCTTTACCATGTGACCGGCTGTGTCCAATCACAGCCGGCCACATGCACTTCCCTCGTGCACGCCGCTCGCGCGCGCCTCCAGGGGCGCGCAGAGCGGCGATCGGGGATAGAGAGTGTCACTCTGACACAGTCCATCCCTGATCAGGGTAAAGAGCCAATGAAATTGGCTCTTTACCACGTGACCGGCTGTGTCCAATCACAGCCGGTCACAGAATGTCAACAGAGAACACAGTAACTAGCTGTCACCGTGTTCTCCTCCTCACACACTGATCCTGTGTGAGGAGGAGATTGCGGTAACAGCTAGTTACCGATTACATTCCACACCAAAACACACTGATTGCCCCCCCCCCCCCCCCCCAATAAAGAGTACCTGCCACTAGCCCATCAAAGTACCTGTCACTAGCCCATCAAAGAACCTGTCACCAGCCCATCAAAGTACCTGAGTACCTGTCACCAGCCCATCAGGTACTCTGATGGCAGGTACTCGGGTACTCTGATGGGCTGGTGACGGGTATTCGGGTACTCTGATGACAGGTACTCGGGTACTCTGATGGGCTGGTGACAGGTACTCGGGTATTCTAATGACAGATACTCGGGTACTCTGACAGGGACTCGGGTACTCTAAAGACAGGTACTCGGGTACTTTGAGTACCTGTCATCAGAGTACCCGAGTACCTGTCATCAGAGTACCCGTCATCAGAGTACCTAAGTACCTGTCACCAGCCCATCAGAGTACCCGAGTACCTCTCTGTATCCCATCAGAGTACCCAAGTACCTGTCTCAAGCCCAGAGTACCTGAGTACCTCTCTGCAGCCCATCAGAGTACCCAAGTACCTGTCACCAGCCCATCATAGTACCTGAGTACCTGTCTCCAGCCCATCAGGGTATCTGAGTACCTATCTGCAGCCCAATAGAGTACCCGAGTACCTGTCTTCTGCCCATCAAAGTATCCGAGTACCTGTCTCCAGCCCATCAGAGTACCCGAATACCTCTCTGCAGCCCATCATAGTATCTGATAACCTGTCACTAGTCCATCAGGAGTACCAGAGTACCTGTCTCCAGCCCAGAGTACCCGTGTACCTGTCTCCAGCTCAGAGTACCCGAGTACCTGTCTCCAGCCCAGAGTGCCCCAGTACCCATCTGCAGCCCATCACATTACCCGAGTACCTGTCTCTAGCCCATCAGAATACCCGAGTACCTTTCTGAAGCCGTTCAGTGTACCTGTCTGCAGCCCATCAGAGTACCTGAGTGCCTATCTGCTCCTAGAACACCTGACGGTGCTCCTTGAATGTTGGGCCTCTGTATGTGGCTATGCTGTGACAAAGTCCCACATATGTGGTTTCGCCATACTCGGGAGGAGTAGCAGAATGTATTTTGGGGTGTCATTTTTGTTATGTACATGCTATGTGTTAGAAATATCTTATAAATTGACAACTTTGTGTAAAACAAAAAATGTTTTCATTTTCTTTCCACATTTTCCAAAAACTTCTGGAAAAAAATGACATGTTCAAAAAACTCAGTATGCCTCATAGAATATATGTTGGGGTGTTTGCTTTCCAAAATGGGGTCATTTTGTGGGTAATTCCATTGTCCTGGTTCTCCAGGGCCTTCAAAAGTGTGATAGGTCGTTAGGAAATTATATGTGTAATTTATGCTCCTAGAACACCTGACGGTGCTCCTTGAATGTTAGGCCTCTGTATGTGGCCAGGCTGTGTAAAAGTCTCACACATCCGCTGGACTGATGAAAAATAGGGTTTCCATCCGTCAAGATTTGACGGATCGGATCTGATGTCAGCGGACATGTCTCCGCTGACATCGGATGCCCCATAGGAATGCATGGGGGGACCATTCAGATCCGCAAAAAAAACTGACAGGCGGATCAAAACGGTCCGCCTGTGTGAACAGGGGCCTTAATAGCCATTCAAATCCCTTTGTGTCAACTTGTGTGCATGTTATCAGGCCAAAATCACCAGGGTATGTAAACTTTTAAATAGGATAATTTGGGTAGTTTCTGTTGTCATTATGATTTAAAAAGAGTAAACACAGTTGATTGATAATAAATGGCTTCAGCCAAACACTAAACAAAAGTGAAAGAAAAGTTTTTGTGTCATTCATATTCTCAGAAAAATGGCCAAGAAATCATAAATTCTGCCAGGGTATGTAAACTTATGAGCACAACTGTAAGTTGCTTTATTGGGTGATGGTCCTCTTTAATGGTCATTATTGGAGCTGGACTGCTGGCCGATTGGATGACCTGAATATGAACATTTTAGAATGCATCTCCTCAAGCTGTTACTTTGATTTATGTCTGCTGTTTTCTGTTCACTCGGTAACATCCTCCAAGCAAACTTTGTCCACCCGGTGATCTTGACCTTTCTGTGGTGTCATAAACCTCTCTGTTTTTATGGCTTTGTGATGTATTGGAATCTCATAAACAATTTATAATTACCGTTAATGATTGATTCTATATACTAGGAAAGAGGAACTTTATTTATTAATTTGCGCAACTCTGCCAATGAATTCTTTGTTTATAGTACCATACTATCCATCGTCTTTGTAAGTGTACAGGGTGTGTTAGTTGTAACCTAATATTTGTATTGTAAGATTTTTGTTTAACTGCCCTTGGTGATATGTGAAGTGGTCTGTTGTTGTAGATACTATTAATTCACTTTTCAGCAATGTAGTCATATTACCTTCTAGAAGCTGATATCAATAGCTGTAAAGTTGAACTCCAAAAGATATAAAAGACAAATTATTTCAGCACAGTAATTAATAAAGTGTCACTAAAGCCAAAACAGTAAAATCAGTCTGTATATGCAGTAAAGCATGCTTGTTATACTCACTGTGGAACCTAAGGGGTTAAACCTCTGTGTAAAAAGGCTGTTTGATCCTGTCTTCTCTGATCCTCACCTTCTTTTACTGTCCCCAGTCCATCTCCTGATAGGTACTACAGAGCCCTGGGGGCACTCTGCACATGCTCAGCTTGGTGTGTATTGCTAGAGAGATTTTTTTTTTTTAGAGGAGGGTGCATGTGATCAGCACAGGACCAATCACCACTGTCCAGACAGAGGGTCAGGGGTCATGCAGCCTCAGAGGACAGTCAGAGGAGAATGGAAATTCCTCCTACAAGCTTTAAACAATTGCTCGGCTGGACATTGATAGAAGTCATAAGACTGCTATATACTGCTGATGAGAAAAGGTATTTAGCACTTTATATTTACTAAAATCATAGAATTTCTATGTTCTGTCGGAGACCAGATATAGTGAATGAAGGGTTCTGGGTTTAGCACTTTATTAAATGTATTTTTATTTAACCACTTCCTGCCCGCCCTATAGGCGTTTGACGTTGGGTTGCATTATCCTGACCAGGCGTCATATGACGGCGGCAGGATAATGCACTCTGCGCGCCCCCAGGGTGATGTGGCGTGTCAGTCTGACTCCCCGCATCTCCGATCTTGGTAAAGAGCCTACTGACGTAGGCTCTTTACCATGTGACCAGCCGTGTCCAATCACAGCTGGTCACATAGTAAACAGGAAGAGCCGTTGATCGGCTTTCCTCAGTACGTGCCTGATAGGCATGAGTAAAGGAGCGCCGATCTGCGGCACTCCTGACAGGGGGGGGGGTCGGCACTGGTAATCAGATCATTGATTACCAGTGCAGACCCTGGGGGGGGGGAGGGGGTGCCACTAGAACCCCCAGGAATGCCCACTATGGCCACCAGGGATGGCAATCAGGGCTCAGGGAGACCCCCATTGCCCTCCCCATCAGTGCTGCCCGCCAGTGCCCTCCCCATCAGTGCTGCCCACCAGTGCCCATCATTGCCATCTATCAGTGCCGCCCACCAGTGCCCATTATTACCCACCAGTGCCGCCTATCAGGGCCAATTAGTGCCCATCAGTGCCGCCGATCAGTGCCGCCTATCAGTGCCCACCAGTGCCGCCTATCAGTGCCCATCAGTGCTGCCTATCAGTGCCACCTATCAGTGCCCAGCAGTGCTGCATATCAGTGCCGCCTATCAGTGCCACCCATCAGTGCCTCCTCATCAGTGCCTGTCAGTGCAGTCTCATCAGTGCTCATCAGTGCAGGAAAAAACATATTTATTTACAAAATTGTATAACATAAACAAAAAAACGTTTTTTTTTTTTTCAAACTTTTCGGTCTTTTTTTTATTTGTTAAGCAAAAAAGAAAAAAACCTTGCAGTGATCAAATACCACCAAAAGAAAGCTCTATTTGTGGGGGGGAAATTACATAAATTTGGTTTAGGTACAGTGTTGCATGACCGCGCAATTGTCATTCAAAATGCAACAGCGCTAAAAGGTGAAAATTGGCCTGGGCAGGAAGGGGGTGAAATTGCCCTGTATTGAAGTAGTTAAATGCAATCAGTGTATATACCTTATTTTACCTGGTATCCACCTCCTGCCATTCACTGTACAGCACAGGTTAGACTGGGAGTGAGAGAAGTAGTACAGGGAGCCAACATGTTATGCTTCAGTGTTCATTTGCCAACAAGGAACACGCTGATAGAGGAGAAAGCAGAGTGACATAAAAATGAGCTCATTGGTCTGCTGCTTCTCCTTTTACTCCAAGCAGAGGCTGAAATAGAGACAAGATGTGTAAGTATTTCTTTACATTTGCTGAGAAAAACCAACTCATCTGCCTGACCAGACAGGACTATGCTTTGCAAATTTCAGGACTGGATGAACAGACATACAAATCCTTCTGCATTTAAAATAGTTCCATTAAATGTATCCAATATGTTTATTTATCTTTTTTTCCTGGAGTTCAGCTTAAAGAAAACCACAAATCGAATTTACTACAGAGCTGTTTTAAAATGGAGAATTACCGAATAGTTTTCTTACTGTCACGGAACCATGAACCAGACGTACAACAACAGATAAGTGAAAATAAGATAGCTTTATTGAAAAACAAGCTATAAAGCAAAAGTCCAAACGGATGGCGAAACCAATGCAGAGTCTTTGCGAAGCCAGGGGTCAGGAACCAGCAGGGTAGTCAGACGAAGCCAGGATCAGGAACCAACAGGGTAGTCAGACGAAGCCAGGATCAGGAACCAACAGGGTAGTCAGACGAAGCCAGGAACAGGAACCAGAAGTAGCAGCAGTCTTAGTAGCATGTGAACACAGGAGGACCAAGCAGGGAACTGAAGCCACAGACCTCCTATATATATATGAGCTAGGCATCCAGCTCCTCCCAGTGGGAAGGAGGAGCCGCAGGGTGGGAGGCTACAAGAAACCCAGAAACCAAGATGGCCGCCAGCACATGTCAAACGAAGGAGAACAGCAAGAAGGTAAGTCCATGACAGTACCTCCCCCTCAAGGGCCCCTCCTCCGCGGAGTAAAGAACGGTTTCTGAGGGAAGCGTGCGTGGAAGGCTCGGAGCAAGGCAGGAGCATGGACATCTGCGGAGGGAACCCAGGAACGCTCCTCTGGACCATAACCACGCCAATGAACCAAAAACTGCACCCGACCGCGGACCAGGCGTGAGTCCAGGATATTGCTCACCTCATACTCCTCACGATTGCCCACTCGGACCGGACGAGGCCGAGGAACCGAGGAAGTGAAACGATTACACACCAGAGGCTTCAACAGGGAGACATGAAACACGTTGGAGATCCGCATGCCAGGAGGAAGCGCAAGGGCATAGGCTACCGGGTTTACCCTGCGAAGCACTCGGAAGGGACCAACAAAGCGAGGCGCCAGCTTGGGAGTGGGCACTCGAAGGTTGAGGTTGCGGGTGGACAACCATACACGGTCTCCGGCCTGGTAGGAAGGAGCAGGCGCTCGTCTGCGATCAGCCTGGAGTCTCTGGCGCTGCGCAGAGACCTCAAGGGACTTCTGGATCTGTACCCAAGAAGCACGTAGGACGGAAAGGTGATCCTCCACAGCCGGAATATCCTGGGGAGAGAATACCTCCGGTAACACGGCAGGTTGGAACCCATAGTTGGCCATGAAGGGAGACGTCCCAGAGGAAGAGTTCACCGCCGTGTTCCTGGCAAACTCAGCCCAAGGCAGGAGGTCAACCCAATTGTCTTGGTGATCGGAGACATAGCAACGAAGGAATTGCTCCAAGGCCTGATTGGATCGTTCTGCGGCCCCATTGGACTGAGGGTGGTAGGCCGAGGAGAAGGAGAGATGAATCCCCAACTGGGAGCAAAAGGCGCGCCAGAACCTGGACACAAACTGACTCCCCCGATCCGACACAATCTCCTTGGGCAAACCGTGCAACCGGAAGACCTCCCTGGCAAAAATCGTGGCCAACTCCTGTGCAGAGGGTAACTTCTTGAGAGGAACACAGTGACACATTTTGGAAAACCGATCCACAATCATGAGAATGACCGTATGGCCTCGGGATGCAGGGAGGTCCACAATGAAATCCATCCCCAGGTGTGACCATGGGCGCTCCCCGGTGGCTAAGGGTTGCAGAAGGCCCAACGGAAGGTGCCGAGGGGACTTACTCTGGGCACAAACGGAGCATGCCGCTACATATGCGGCGATGTCGGAACGTAGGGAAGGCCACCAGAACAGACGTGAAACAGCCCAGGACAGCTGATTCTTTCCAGGATGCCCCGCGGTCTTGGAGTTATGGTAGGTTCGCAACAACCGAGTGCGCAACTCCTCAGGCACAAAACATCTGCCGTTGGGTCTCCCAGAAATCTGCTCACCCAGGGGAGAGGTCAGGCTGGTGCGAATGGCAGCCAGGATCTGATTCGGAGGTATGACCGAGGTCGGAATCAACTCCTCCCTGGACAGGTCGGAGTACTGCCGTGATAAGGCATCAGCCCTGATGTTCTTGGAACCGGGTAGGTAGGAGACCACGTAATTAAAACGTGACAAGAACAGAGCCCATCTGGCCTGACGTGGTGTCAATCTCTTGGCCTCAGAGAGGTAGGTCAGATTCTTGTGGTCCGTCAGGATGAGGACCGGAACCACCGAACCCTCGAGCAAGTGCCTCCATTCTTTAAGAGCCTGCACGATGGTCAATAACTCCCTGTCACCAATCTGGTAGTTGCACTCCGCGGAAGACAGTTTCCGGGAGTAAAACCCACAAGGAAGCAGAGGACCCTCTGGTGTTCTACGCTGAGACAGAAGGGCGCCTACTCCCGTCTCAGACGCGTCCACCTCGAGGACAAAGGGCAACCCAGGGTTGGGATGCGACAGAATCGGAGCCGACACAAAGGCGGACTTTAGAGCCTCAAAAGCTCGGATGGCCTCGGGCGGCCAGACCTGGGAATTACTGCCCTTCCTGGTCAGATCCGTGAGAGGCTTGGCTAGCATGGAAAAGTCCCTGATGAACTTCCGATAATAATTGGCGAAGCCCAAAAAGCGCTGCAGGGAGCGAAGACCACTGGGCTGGGGCCACTGTAAGACAGCCGAAACCTTCTCAGGATCCATGGAGAACCCCTCAGCGGAAATGATGTAACCTAAGAAGGTTACCTGGGATCGGTGAAATTCGCATTTCTCAAGCTTACCGAACAGCTTGTTCTCTCGTAACCGTTGCAACACTCGTTTGACATCCAGAATGTGGGTCTCCATGGACTCAGAATATACCAAGATGTCATCCAGGTAGACCACCACACACTGCTGCAACAGGTCACGGAAAACATCGTTGATGAATTCCAGAAAGACTGCGGGCGCATTGCACAGCCCAAAGGGCATAACCAAGGATTCATAATGACCGGTCCTGGTGTTAAACGCGGTCTTCCACTCATCGCCCGCCTTGATCCTTACGAGGTTATATGCCGCCCTCAGGTCGAGTTTGGTAAAGACCGTGGCCCCTTTAAGGCGATCGAACAGCTCGGAAATCAAGGGTATCGGGTAAGCGTTCTTGATCGTGATGCGATTGAGACCCCTGTAATCGATGCAAGGCCTCAACTCACCGCCCTTCTTTTTCACAAAGAAAAATCCAGCCCCTGCCGGGGACGAGGATTTGCGAATGTGTCCACGTGAAAGCGCCTCCCTCACGTACTCCTCCATGGCCTCATTCTCCGCTACCGACAGTGGATAGACTTTGCCACGAGGAGGAACGGCACCAGATTGTAACTCGATGGCACAATCGTATGGGCGGTGCGGAGGTAGGGCAACCGCGCGCACCTTATCGAATACATCCCGGTACTCCTCGTATTCAGGGGGCAACAGAGAGTCCGAGGAAGTACACAGCAACTTGACAGGCCCATGGATGCAACTAGTCCCACACTGCGGTGACCACGAGAGGATCTCGGCCGATCTCCAATCGAAAATCGGATTATGCTTCTGGAGCCAGGGGTACCCCAAGACCACCGAGTAGTGTGGAGACGAAATAACCTGGAAGCAGACCGACTCTCTGTGGACGGCACCAATGGCTAACCCCACTGGAAGGGTCTCATGAGTCATGTGTGGCGGCAGAAGGGGTCTGCCGTCTATCGCCTCAAGAGCCAGAGGAGAACCTCGAGCCTGCAGAGGAATGGAATTGGCGGCAGCGAACACACTATCAATGAACAAACCACCAGCACCAGAGTCCACCAACGCCTGGGTCGTCACCGAGCCCCCGACCCAGGAAAGGACAACAGTGATCAGTGGTTTGTCAACACGGGAAACCGGGGACGAGGAGACTCCACCCAAGATCTGCCCCCGACAGGATCTCAGGTGCGAGCGTTTCCCTGGACGGTTCGGACATGCCAACCGAAAATGCCCACCGAGACCACAGTACACGCATCGGCCCTCGCGTCTCCGGAGTACCCTCTCCCCCTCGGACAGGCGAGCAAACCCCAGCTGCATGGGTTCACCCCCAGACAAGTCAACCCCAGGAGGCGTGGGAGGAGAGGGAGGCACGGGTGGGACAACAAAGGTAGGCGCCAATCTGTTAGGAGGCCTCCGCAGACTCTCCTTAAAGGAAGGTCTCTCCCTGAGTCTGGTGTCAATCAAAATCAGGAAAGAAATAAGAGACTCGAGCTCCACTGGTAGGTCCTTAGCTGCAACCTCATCCTTCAAGGCATCCGAGAGACCATGAGAGAAAGCAGCGACCAGAGCCTCATTATTCCAGCCCACCTCTGCTGCCAGGGTACGAAACTCAATGGCGTATTCAGCTACGGATCGTGAACCCTGTCTGATGGACATAAGGAGCTTCGCAGCAGAGGCAGCACGAGCCGGCACATCGAATGCCTTCCGAAGAGAAGCAACAAAACCAGAAAACTCGGCAACCACCGGATTGTTGTTCTCCCATAAAGGGCTGGCCCAGGCCAAGGCCTTGTCCGAGAGCAGCGAGATTAAGAAGCCCACCTTTGATCTCTCAGTAGGAAAGGCATGTGGCAGCAACTCGAAATAAATGCCCACCTGGTTAAGGAAACCTCGGCACTGAGTTGGCTCTCCCCCAAAGCGCTGTGGAAGGGGGGCAGAACCGGACATACCCCGAAACACCGCGGGCGCAACAACAGGTGTCGGGGTAGACTCTGGCGCAACAACCGGAGCGGCAGTAGGAGCGGACCCAGGAGCGACAACCGACCCATCGGCAACGGGAGCGAAATGAACCGTGCGTTCAAGCAGGGTTTGCAACGCCACGGCGAACTGACCCAACAGGTGATCCTGCTGATCAAGTCTGGCAACCAGCGTGGGTAGTGAGGATGGCCCTGTACCGTCAGAATTCGTGGCCTGTGGTACCGTGCGTTCAAGCAGGGTTTGCAACGCCACGGCGAACCGACCCAACAGGTGATCCTGCTGATCAAGTCTGGCAACCAGCGTGGGTAGCGAGGATGGCCCTGTACCGTCAGAATTCATGGCTTGGTCCTAATGTCACGGAACCATGAACCAGACGTACAACAACAGATAAGTGAAAATAAGATAGCTTTATTGAAAAACAAGCTATAAAGCAAAAGTCCAAACGGATGGCGAAACCGATGCAGAGTCTTTGCGAAGCCAGGGGTCAGGAACCAGCAGGGTAGTCAGACGAAGCCAGGATCAGGAACCAACAGGGTAGTCAGACGAAGCCAGGATCAGGAACCAACAGGGTAGTCAGACGAAGCCAGGAACAGGAACCAGAAGTAGCAGCAGTCTTAGTAGCATGTGAACACAGGAGGACCAAGCAGGGAACTGAAGCCACAGACCTCCTATATATATGAGCTAGGCATCCAGCTCCTCCCAGTGGGAAGGAGGAGCCGCAGGGTGGGAGGCTACAAGAAACCCAGAAACCAAGATGGCCGCCAGCACATGTCAAACGAAGGAGAACAGCAAGAAGGTAAGGCCATGACACTTACTTTCTCCACAATGGGAATTTGCTGCCCCTGATACTTTGTCTATGCCCCCCCCCCCCCATTCTCTCTTCATTCTGGTTGTCACTTCTGGTTATCATTCTCGTCTCGCCACCATTAATGCACAGAAGTGCTTTGGATATGACTCCTGTAAGGACCAAACCTAATTTTGTTGGTGCAAATTGCTGCTCAAAACTTATGTATTGTTTGCAGGTGTTTGGCAAGGCAACTGAGATAAGAGAAATGGCAAAGTACAGTCAAAGTGCTTCTTAACCACTTTCAGACCGGAGGATTTGGCTGCTCAATGACCAGGTCCTATTTTGCGATTCGGCACTGTGTGACTTTAATAGACAATTGCGCGGTCGTGCGACACTGTACCTAAACGAAATTGACATCTTTTTTCCCCCCACAAATAGAGCTTTCTTTTGGTGATATTTGATCACCTGTGCGATTGTTTATCTTTTTCGCTATAAACAAAAAAAGAGCGACAATTTTGAAAAAAAAAACACTATTTTTCACATTCTGCTATATGAAATTATCAAAAAAAAATGTAAAAATAATTTTTTTTTAACATTTTAGGTCAATTTGTTTTCTGCTACATATTTTTGGTAAAGAAAATCGCTATAAGCGTATTTTTATTGGTTTGCGCAAAAGTTATTGTATTTACTAACTACGTGAAAAAATTATGTCATTTTTATTGTTTTTTTTTTTTTTTACTTGTAATGGCGGCGATCTGCGATTTATTTGCCTTTCTGCGACATTGCGGCGGACAGATCGGACCCCTGACTGACATTTTTGACACTTTTGGGGGGACCAGTGACATTACTACAGTAATCAGTGCTAAAAATATGCACTGTTACTGTAATAATGACACTGGCAGGGAAGGGGTTAACCCAGGGGTGATCAAGGGGTTAAATTTTTCTAACTGTATGGGGGGGGGGGCTTGTGAAATGACCATAGAGACATGCGATCCTAAATAGGAGGATCACAGGCGCTCTGTGATCATTTCAGAGAGAACAACAGTCTGCCGCGTGTACAATGGCTGACCGTTCTTCTCTCTCAGAGTGGATCGATCGCGGGGGCCCGGCGGCAGGAGCGCGAGCTGGCCCCCAGGAGCGCTCCCTCGAAATGACGTACCCATACAAAACTACAAAATATACATGTAGGCACTTTGTACCCACTTTTAATGTACAGAGAGGAAGAGATGAAGCTCTAAGAGGAAAAGGTGGAGCCTAAAGAGGAAGGGGTGTGGTTTACAGATGACAGGGCAGGTCTGAAACATGAAGGGGTGTGGCCTTCACAGGAAGGGGTGGGTCGTAGTTAAATTAGGGGGTGCAGGAGTTTAGTCCGGCCTAGGGCAGACAAAACCTAAATACACCACTGCCCCTGCTCACATCTGAGTTTTCTGTTGCTAAACATTTAGCACTGTGGAGATTATCTGAGAACTGAGTGATCAAACATCGCTGATCACTCAGCTCTCCCTTTTGGTTTGAGCAGAGAGCCGTGAGTGTCATTCTCTGGCTCTCAGCTCTGCCCCTCCAGCGCTCACTGGAGCACTGGGCTGTGCAGGGGGCGGGAATGACTGGCTCAGTTTCCCAGTGACTCGCTGTGAGTCTGAGCCAGCTGACGGTCCAGGCATCTGGGTGGATTCCGACTCTAAAGTCAGGGTTCATCTAGCTTCTGAACTGGCTGAGTGATCTCAGCCGATAGCGGACTTTAGCCCGCTGTGGGCTGAAAGCGGGTAACGAGGCAAAACAAACTGCACTCCTGTAATCCATAGAAGAAGTAGGGCCAAAAAAGCTTTGTCCCTACTTCTCCTTTAAAGTGGAACTAAACCTTTCTTTACTTTACAGCCAAGGAAGCTGCCATCTTGGTTTGTTTGATCTAAAGTTGTCATGGTGCTACACCAGTAATCCGTTATGACACCAGCCATTTGATGGCATGACAGGCTGAGAGTACAAGCTACTGTGATAGTGATCATTCACAGCATGCCTTGAATGTAAACGTTTTGGCAAACAGTTCAGTTGATGGGTTTTGTTCTGCTTTAAATGTATTTCTAATATTAACCCAGTCTATGAGCCTCCTGTGTTCTCCTTCAACCCCCACCCTGCACAGCACAACTCAGCCTTTGAGAGGAAGGGGCAAGAAAACTATTCAAGCTCTACTGTATTGCACAATGCTGTTATTTCAAAGAGCTTGTTGATAGAAGGAAAGAGCAAAGGGATGACCTAATCAGTGTTCTGCTCTTGCTTCACTATCAAGTCACAGGGTGAAGCAACTCCTTGACCAAGCTGAATGCATAAACTGCACTGAAGAAAAGAGAGGTCCAGGGCATAAGTATACTGTTCAAGGGTGCCTGAAGTTTAAAGGGTAACTTCACTTTCATGGGGAAAAAAACAAATAAAGAAAAAACAATATAGCGTATACAATTGCGACAAAAATCATACTGTAATTGAATGTTATTAAAAATGACCTTTCCTTTTCAATCTGCAGCTGTTGTAATTTTCTGGAAATGTGAGGCAATATGGCTACCTGGAGGTGTTCTGTACACAGAATGTATACTGACCACACCCCAGAAACATCATTTCCTGCTTGTGTGATTGGCTAACCAATTTTCCCAGAAGTCTGCCTAAGATACAAGTCAGATTTCTGGCATCCCCTGCAATAAAAATGTCATTTTTGGTGAGATACTCCCAATAGGAACACGTCTAAAGGGATGCAGACCCAGCAGCTTCTCTCATTCGAGCCCTGCAGCTGCCACAGCTGAGAGATAATTATGAAACCACTCCAATTAGACCCACTCAGCACAGAGGATTTCTCAGAATAACAAAAGATAGAAATCTGCAACAATGTTTGTTAAAATCCCTGCAATGTACAGAGATCACCCAGAGGGGAAAAGTTTTTTTTTCTCAACAAAAGTGAAGTTACTCTTTAAAATTGGCTGAACAGAAATACAAATGTTATGGCAGATAAAATTGTTGATCCGTATTTATTAAACCCATACATATTTTTCGATTAAAAGCAAACAAGAAAACGCCACTTGCTCTTTGTAATTATTGGGTTCTAAGCATGCAATGTGCTTTTCTTTATTTTTTTTCTGTTGACCGTCATGGTCACTTGTCTTTTTTTTTTCATGTTTTACTCCATTTTCCAGTCCCTAGACACTATTTTCAATGGATTTTTCTTTCCATTGTCTAACACGGAGAATGTAGCTACTACAACGCATGAAAGACAGAAATGGGTAGGGCGGATTGTGGTGTGTTGCCCAATAGAAAATCCACAAAAAAATATTTTTATTGCCCGGCAGTTATGTATTTCATTAAGAAGGAATGGGAACATCATGAAATGATGGTTAACCTCATAGGAGGGCTCTCATCCAAGAATCCGTTTTTTTTTTTTTTTCTTCTGAAGGCACAGAAATTATGGGGTATTTGATACACATTCCCCAACTTGACCTCTCAGTCAAACAAAAAAAAGAACACCAATTACTTGTAGCAAGCCTACAAACATTTAACTTTATTTCTTAGGAAGGGAACAACATGGGACGCTCGTATCTGCCATGTTTCACAACACAGGAAGCCGTGCTGTATGAAGTGTGTGTATGTTGGGCTTAGTACAGACAAACGGCTTTCTATTTCACGTTTACATTTTTCTGCTGCTTACAGTGAAAGTGTGGGAAGACAGTGATTACACATGTAAAGTACATAAGTGTGTACGCTGTTACCTGAAAATAAAATATACAGTATAACCCTGTTTAGAACGAGATCTGATCCAGACACCCCTATCAGACAATCCAGCCAGATTCTGACTTCACTCTTCTCTATTTCAATTAAAGCAATGCAGCTTGGTCAAGGACCGCCCCCCCCCCCCCCCCCAGCCCATAATTGGATAGTGATAGAGCAGCAAAACACTGATGAGGTCATTGTGCTCTTTCGCCCTATCAGGTAGCTTCCTGTGTATTGTGAATAGTAGTACAACCTGATTGGGTTACGGTGTGGAACTACAGAAGCCTAATATGAAGAAAGACTGATGTACTACTCTTTAAAGATAATGATTATTTTATTGAATACATACAGTTTATGGTAAAAAGGGATTTTTTATGTTTTCCCTAGCCTGTGTATGGTAGTCTGGTGCTTTTTTAGGTTGCATGCACACTATAAGCTAAAAACAATGGCCTGGTCATGATGGGGGGGTGGTTAAATCTTCCAGAGGTCAAGTGGTTTAAAAAAAAAAAAAAGTGTATAGTTTCCTGCCTATTTACGGATCCCAAAATCGTGCATGGAAACCATATAGCAGGCTATACACTGTGCAAAGTTTTTGCTTGGTTCCTAATGAAATGGCCGAAATTCGATTACTGGATGGCCTTGCTGGCCCTCAACTGCCCGACATCCTTCATTTGGAATATTATCGGCTGAACAACAGATGCATCCAATCAGATACGACACTTGTCCTGGCATTCTGTTCAAAGTATTTTATTAGGGTTCTGTACATACAATAGATACAACAGAAGTGTAAAAAAGATACAACAAAAATGTAAAGAAGATAGAGTCCAAATATAGAGTGTTCAAATGGTATACAAGATATAGAGAGTCAATGAGCGATAATAAAAAGTTAATAAGTATAATAAATAATGTAGTGGAAGTCAATGGGGTTGCAATAATAGGAATAGCGTGTCTGTGTCCTCCCTATGGGTCACCCCTAATGGGTTCAAGCTGTGACCCAGAAGGAGAACAGGTAATGGGAACCTTCCACAAATAAAGGATCTTCGAAAAAGTTACATATCTTGACTAATAAAAGTATCTCATAGAGTCCTGGCATTCTGAAGGATGGCACTCGCAGCTTTCAGAATACACTAGCCTGGCAGGGAGGATTCGTCCATCTGTGTTGTTAGTGTGGATGGAAGAATCTATTGGATTTTTGTCCTTCAGCAGGCAAGCTGAACTAAAAGATCTATCAGAGTATGGCCATCTTTACTGGAGCACTTGCCATAGCTACCTCCCTCCTCCTCTCCTGCAAAACACAACTTTATTTACATATTGTACCTGCTGAATGATGGAGAGATGTTTTATGGTGGGATCATTGTTGACCTAACTTGTGGCCCAGTATTAGTTGTTTTTTTTTTGGCAAGAAGGCATTCTTAAAATTTATATTTTTGGTAAATTTAAGTAGAATTGTGTAAAAAAAAAAAAAAAAAGTAAGTATACCCAGTGAAAATTATTTACTTTTCCAACCTATATGAAAAGGCAAAAATGTGATCTTTATCCAAACAGCGCCTACAGATTAAGGTGATGTGCTTGAATACAAACACAAGGAAATTTGCCTTTGCAATTATTAATACAGACGGTCCCCGGGTTACAAACAAGATAGGGTCTGTAGGTTTGTTCTTAAGTCGAATTTGTTTGTAAGTTGGAACAGGTACTTTTTTTAAGTGTAGCCCCAGCCAAAATAATAATTTTTAAGTTTTTGGGATAGCATAGGGAAGGGATACTACATTTGTTTTGCGGTCTCTACCCCTGTTCAGAAGATTTCACCTCACTTTCTGTCCCTATGACAATTGGATTTTGAAAATCTTGGGTTGTTGTGGAAACAAGAATTGGTGATAAAGCTTTACTGGAGACACCTTTTTTCCCATGATAACTCTTAGGCCTCTTTCACACGGTCCGCCTCCGTAGGCGGATCCGTGTTGCTCAGCGGGGATCGATCCGCGATCCCCGCTGAGCCGGCGGATTACAGCTCCGTCTCCGCTTGCAGAGCGGAGAGGGAGGTGTCTCATCCCCTGCTGCCCTCTATGGGGGATCGGATGAGAGCGGACCGCCTGTCCGCTCTCATCCGATCTGATCCGATTACTGAACGGATGGAAAAATAGGGTTTCCATCCGTCCAGATTTCACGGACAGGATCGGATACGGATGGCAGCGGGTGTCAGCGGAGGTGTCTCCGCTGACATCCGCTGCCCCATAGAGCTGCATGGAGGATCCGATCAGATCCGCCTAAAAATTGACAGGCGGATCTGATCGGACCGCACGTGTGAAAGAGCCCTTACAGGAGTGCATTTCCCTTTCTAGGAGGAAATTGCCTCTCACTCCCTGTTGTCTCTCTCTGTTTTTAAGTAGGAGTCATTTGTAAGTTGGATGTTTGTAACCCGGGGACCGCCTGTAGATGTAATGGTGTACTGTGCAAAAAGTACAGTGGATCTGGAAAGTATTCACAGAGCTTAACTTTTTCCACATTTTGTTATGTCACAGCCTTATTCCAAAATGGATTAAATTCATTATTTTCTTAAAAAGTATACAAACAATACCCCATAATGACAATGTAAAAGAAATTTGTTAAAACTTTTCAAATTTATTAAAAATAAAAAAAATAAAAAAATCCCATGTACATGAGTGTTCACAGCCTTTGTTCAATACCTTGTTGAAGCACCTTTGGCACCAATTACAGCCTCAAATCTTTTTGAGTATGATGCTACAAGCTTGGCACACCTATTTTTGGTCAGTTGCTCCCATTCTTCTTTGCAGGGCCTCTCAAGCTCCCTCAGGTTGGATGGGGAACGTCAGTATACAGCCATTTTCAGATCTCTCCAGTGATGTTCAATTGGGCATTTGCTGGGCCACTCAAGGACATTCACAGAGTTGTCCCGTAGCCACTCGTTTGTTATCTTGGCTGTGTGGTCGTTGTCCTGTTGAAAGATAAACCTTCGGCCAAGTCTGAGGTCCAGAGTGCTCTGGAGCAGGTTTTCATCAAGGATGTCTCTATACATTGCTGCATTCATCTTTTCCTCCATCCTGACTAGTCTCCCAGTTCCTGCCGCTAAAATACATCCCCACAGCATGATGCTGCCACCACCATGCTTCACTGTAGGGATGGTATTGGCCAGGTGATGAGCAGTGCCTGGTTTCCTCCAGATATGACGCTTGCCATTCAGGCCAAAGAGTTCAATGTGTGTTTCATCAGACCACAGAATTTTGTTTCTCAAGGTCTGAGAGTAGTTCAGGTGCCTTTTGGGGCTGTCATGTGTCTTTTACTGAGGAGTGGCTTCCGTCTTGCCACTCTACCATACAGGTCTGATAGGTGGACAGTGGAAACAGGACGCACCTGAGCTCAATCATAAGTGTCATGGCAAAGGCTGTGAATACATATGTAAATGTGATTTTTTTTTTCATTTTTTATTTTAAATAAATTTGCAAAGATTTCTAACAAACTTCTTTCACGTTGTCATTATGGGATATTATTGTAGAATTTTGAGGAAAATAATGAATGTATTCCATTTTGGAATAAGGCTGTAACATAACAAAATGTAGAAAAAAAATGAAGCACTGTGAATACTTTCCGGATGCACTGTATGTAAACCCTTGGGCTCAGAAGTTGGTATTGCCCTCTTTAGCAGAAATGTCTACCCTCATGGTAGGACACCGGGTATTATTTTAGTAAATGTGGATTTAAAATTGAAAAGTACTTTTGAACTGACAATAACAAGTTAAATCAGATCTTCACCCTGTTTGCAGAAAATTTAAAAGTCCGTAGGAACAAATACTGTAGCTACTTTCTTTTAATAAATGGACAATTACCTGTCCAGAAAGCCTTCGCCATTCTCACCCAGGCCAGTTCCTTGCTTGTCCCCGAGGTCAGCATGTTGACTGTGGGAAGCAAGCTGTGACTCATTGCGGCTTCACAGCTGGCTTCCCACTATGCATGCGCGAGCTGCGCTATGTGAATGGTCCCACAGCTTTCAGGGACCAATGACGTGTCTCAGAAGGTTGCGAGCAGGGAGGACGGGGAAGAATTTCTAGTGGAATCGCCGAGGCCACGTGTGTCAAACACAAGGCCCAGGGGCCGAATCCAGCCCTCCAAGCAATTTCATGTGGTCATCTCTCCTGCAGCTGCAGAACCCCCTTTGTTTCAACCCCCACCTTGTCTCAGCAGTCTGCAGCAGAGAGGAGAACAGAACTACTCCTACTGATCCTGTGCCTCTGTGCAGCTGAAGCATCCCCTTGTCTCCACCTCCCCTAATCTCAACATTCAGCAGACTGGCAGCTGTCTCCAGCCCTCCTCTTGTCCTCCTCCAGACCCTGCACTTTCTGCTTCTTAGCTTTGCAGTAGCACAAGGTAAGTGGGGTGCACTATGATGTAAGGGAGGGTGGGGGACTCTTGACTTCTGAAATCTAGCCCTATGGATACAACTGGCCCTTTGAGGGCAACCATAATGCTGATACGGCCTGTGATGAAATTTAGTTTGACACCCCTGGCCTAGGCGATCTGACCAGAAGTGGGAGCAGGTTCCAGTCAGAACTTCGCCTTTAGGGTAAAGTTCCACTTTAAAGTTTGAGATTTTAGTCCTTGGGTTTACATCTACTTTAAGCGCATTAGGAATGTTTTTATAAATTGTATCTTTTGAAGGGGTCAGAAGGTCCTTTTTAGAATTGTTTTTCCCTTTAGCAATACTTAAAAAATATTGTTTTGTCAGATTTTTATTTAATCCGTTTAAAACTGGTCAGTGACAGCATATTTTCTAGTGAGAAAACATGAAAAAATGTAAAAAATGCAGTTCTGGTTCTGCAGGAATATTGATGGGTGACATTTTCCGAGCACTGAGTTTTGGGTGCAAGTAAATAGTAATGCAACAAAAATTGTGCTTACCGCAAGCAAAACCAGAGAAATGTTATTAAACTATGTCAGACGTTACAGAAGCAGAGAAGAAAACATGAGAAAATATTTTAGGTTTCATATGCACAGAGCCTCAAGCTGTAGACACAGGTAGGTTCTAAAGTAAACCTTTCATATCTGACAGGTAGCAAAGGTGCCATAAAAATGACACACAGCAGGAGGTCTCCATATATACATTTTTTCTGGTTTTTGGCAGCTGGCCATACACGACTTGACTTTGGCTGATTCCTGCTGATTTGGCCCTGATGGCACCACCTGGCTTGACAAACTATCATTGAAAAATTGGTGAAGCCATGTGGAAAAATTGTCAGCCTCATGGGGGCCATGCATGCTTCGATTTTATTATCTAATTAATGTGCAATTTATTAAAAAAAAAAAAAAGAATCTGCAAACAATCAAACAGCCAAAACTCCCATTCTGATCGATTGAAATTGTAAACTCTGAAGTCTTATCTAAGCTCATCTATTTTTTTTGCTATTTACATTTTTACTGAGCGCTGAGATTATAGCTATTGCTTAAGGCCCCTTTCACACGGCCGATCCGATCCGTCTGTCAGTTTTTTCTTAGGCGGACCTGATCGGATGCTCCATGAATCCCTATGGGGCAGCAGGTGTCAGCGGAGACATCTCCGCTAACAACCGCTGCTATCCGATCTGATCCTGTCTGTGAAATTCGGACACATGGAAACCCTATTTTCCATCCGTCTGGAGGATCGGATCGGATGAGAACGGACAGGCGCTCCGTTCTCATCTGATCTCCCCAT
Organism: Pelophylax lessonae; assembly: GCF_965119305.1. Lineage (NCBI taxonomy): Eukaryota > Metazoa > Chordata > Amphibia > Anura > Ranidae > Pelophylax > Pelophylax lessonae. The sequence continues at coordinate 71,951,416 of NC_138773.1, read as the reverse complement.
AGAGGAGAGCGGGGATCTGACAGTTCTGTCTGTACACAGAGCGGAGATGGAGCTGTTATCCACCTGCTCAGTGGGGATCGGCGGATCGCTCCCCCGCTTAGCAGAATGGACTCTGTCGGGCGGTGCACCTGTGTGAAAGGGCCTTAGAATTAGTAGCCGAACTGATAACCAGGGGAGGACTGGGGCAGGGGGGCAATTGCCCCCTGGGCCACTCTGATAGACTGTAAAAAGGCTACACCGCTTCTGCCACAGACATGCCTAAAGGATTTCTGGTGAAGAGAAGTAAAAATTCTCTACTGCTGACCTACTGAGTGCGGGATGAAGACAAGGACAGATTGCAGGCCTCCCCCCCAGCATGGATGGGGTAAACTGTGTCTGAGCAGAGGCCGGTTCAATGCCCCACTGGAGTCTCTCCTCCTCCGGTCAGACCCCGAGTTTGACCAGTGAGTAGAGAGTACCTGGAGTGGAGCTTCAGCCTGGAATGGGTGGGGGGTCAGGAGGAGGCCAGGAGAAGGGAGAGTCCCTTCACCATGGGCCTCTGGTTTGTACCTGCCCCCAGGGCCGAAAGTTGCCAGTCAGCCCCTGCTGAGAATCTTCTATTACATATGTAAAAAAGAGGGGACCACGCTCATAAAATACATATACGTTACAATCCAACATGCATGGTTACTTCTGTGCTCAAAAAAAAAGTGTGCCAAAAAATTATATGTGTGCTCAAAAATTATATATATATATATATATATATATATATATATATATATATATATATATATATATATATATAGTGGGATCCTTTGCTTCAGACCACCAGCCACTTGTGTTCGTGGTTTCGTGCTCTCCTTCACCGACATGCGGTGTCGGTGAAGGAGAGCACTAACCCACGAACACGAGTGGCTGGTGGTCTGAAGCAAAGGATCCCACTATATATAGATATATATATATATATATGTAGATATATATATTTGAGCATAGAACTCACAATGTATGTTGGATTGTAATGTATATGTATTTTATGAGCACGATCCACTGTTTTTTGCATATTTATAAGCCAAGCCGCTATTAGATGGGTTGCTCAAATACAGTTTTTCCATTTATTTATTTATTTTACACATTTTTTTTTTTTTGCCACATTGTATATTTAATTTATATCCTGTGCACACTTTAATTTGGGTTATTCACACATTTTTTTCAACCTTCTATTACAGGCTGCTTCTAGTTTGTGTTTTGGTCTAATACTTTCTGTTGCGTTGCATTCTGGGTTGTCAGAAAGAAATTATAGCTGGTCTTCACATTATGCTTGCAGGAAAGAGTTTTATTCCAGACCAGGAAAATGATGACTGTTTTCTGGATAAAACCAGTCATGGTCATATCTTCTGCAAAGCAGTGGAAAAAGCTGTTCATAATTAGGTAAAAACTTGAGTAAGTCATATATCTTTAGTTTTAGGGTAAAAACCAGCTGCCACAATACTTTAATGTTTTTATTATTAGGTACCAGAGATATGAACTGTCAGGTGGGATAGCATTATGTTCTGTCCTTGATTGATGAATAGTAATGACCTGACAAGGCCCAGGTAGAAACAGGCCCAAGGCTCTCAAACATGGGCCACATGGAATCTTTCAGTGTTTCTACCTAGCAAAGCAAATTGTACACCGATGCTTTTTTATTTCCAAAATTCACTATATTGTCAAAAGTATTGGGACACCCGCCTTTACACGCACATGAATTTTAACGGCATCCAGGTCTTAGTCTGTAGGGTTCAATATGGAGTTGGCCCACCCTTTGCAGCTATAACAGCTTCGACTCTTCTGGGAAGGCAAGGTTTAGGAGTGTGTCTATGGGAATGTTTGACCAGAAGCACATTTTTGAGGTCAGGCACTGATGTTGGAGAGAAGGCCTGGCTCGCAGTCTCCTCTCTAATTCATCCCAAAGGTGTTCTATCGGGTTGAGGTCAGTCAAGTTCCTCCACCCCAAACTCGCTCATTCATGTCTTTATGGAGCTTGCTTTGTGCACTGGTCCAAATCATTTGGTGGAAGTGAGATTATGGTGTGGGGTTGTTTTTAAGGGGTTGGGCTTGGCCCCTTAGTTCCAGTGAAGGGAACTCTTAAGGTGTCAGCATACCAAGGCCTTTTGGACAATTTCATACTTCCAACTTTGTTTGGCCCCTTCCTGTTCCAATATGACTGCACACAAACACAGAAGTACACAAACAAGGTCCATAAAGACATGGATGAGCAAGTTTGGGGTGGAGGAACTTGATTGGCCTGCAGAGAGTCCTTACCTCAACCTAATGGAGGAACACCTTTGGAATCAATTAGAGCAGAGACTGTGAGCCAGGCCTTCTCATCCAACATCAGTGCCTGAGCTCACAAATGCGCTGCTGGAAGGATGGTCAAACATTCCCATAGACCATTGGTCTCCAAACTGCGGCCCAGGGGTCGGATGCAGCACTTTGCTCTTTTTTATCTTGCCCGTGGGGCATAGTGCCTGCCACTTACAATGGGGCACTATTCCATCCATTGACACCACTGATGGGACACTATTCCTCCCATTGATACCAATGATGGTGCCCTATACCATCCATTGACACCACTGATGGGGCACTATTCCTCCCGTTGATACCAATGATGGTGCCCTATACCATCCATTGACACCACTGATGGGGCACTATTCCTTCCTCTTGACACGAGATGGGGCACTATTCCTCCCATTAATACCAATGATGGGTCATTATTACTTCTACTAATACCAATTATGTGGCATTGTTTACTCCCACTGAACCCAGGACATTTTTTACTCCCACTTCCACAGAGATCCTGTGTTCTTCCTATTTTGGAACACAGGTCTCTGTGTTCATCCAGTGAGTACATCCCCCACACAGTTAGAAAGCATCCCCTAGGCACAAATTTAACCCTTTGATCGCCCCTGGTGTTAACCCCTTCCCTGCCAGTGTCATTAGTACAGTAACAGTGCATATTTTGTAGCACTGATTACTGTAGTAATGTCACTGGATCCCTCAAAAGTGTCAGTTGGGTGTCCGATCTGTTCGCCGTAATGTCGCAGTCCCGCTAAAAATCGCCGATCGCCGCCATTACTAGTAAAAAAAAAAAAAGAAATAAATAAAAATGACAAAATATGTAGCAGAATACATATTGGCCTAAAATGATGAAAACATTTTGATTTTTAATTTTTTTTTTAAATTGGGAATGCTATATAACAGAAAGTAAGAAATGTTTTTCTTTTTTTTAGATTTGTCGCTTTTTTTTGTTTATAGCACAAAAAATAAAAACCACAGAGGTGATCAAATACCACCAAAAGAAAGCTGTATTTGTGGGAAAAAAAGGACTTCAATTGTATTTGGGTACAGTGTCGCACGACCGCGCAATTGTCAGTTAAAGTAACGCAGTGCCGAATCTCAAAAAATGGCCTGGTCATTAAGGGGGAAAATCTTCCGGTCCTTAAGTGGTTAAAATAGAAATGAAAGACAAAACATTTTTTAATAGATATAAAAAAACATTATAAATATATTTTTTCCCTTTTTTTTTTTTTTTAATTACCACATTCCCTCGGTTCTCAGCTGCAGAAGATCTGGGGGGAGGAGAAGCAGCAGCACCCTGAGCTTGCCAGTGAGTGGCTGTGCAGTTGGGACCTGTTAGGACAGGTCTGATCATTGGATGAGAGTGCACGGAGTTCCTAGGATAGCTAGACAACTGATCACAGTGTGCTTTCCTGCTTAGCGTGGTCAGTTTTTAATAGAAAAGCAAGGGGACTAGCAGGAACACCAGGGATTTCACATAAAGGAAGCTACTTTATCATACAAGTACATGGTACAGCAGGCACATATCAGAAATATGAAGTGTTGGGGTAATAAACGCTTTAACCTACCAGTATGTCTTTGCAGTGTGGGAAGAAACTGGAGTACCCGGAGTAAACCAATGGTGGCACAAGGAGAACATGCAAACTCCAGGCAGGTAGTTGGAATTCGAGCCGTCAAGCCTAGTGCTACCTTGGCTGCAAGCATTGATCGAATGCTGGTTTTCCAGCATAAGGCTCCTTTCACAGGGGCGGTGGGCCCGACGGAGTCCGTTTTGCTCAGGCGGATGACAGGTCCATCTCCTCTCTGTGTGCAGAGATGGAGCTGTCAGATCCCCGCTCTTCTCTATGGGAGATCGAATGTCCGTTTTCATCCGATCTGACCCTCCAGAGGGATGGAAAATAGGGTTTCCATCCATCCGGATTTCACGGACAGGATCGGATCGGATAGCAGCGGAGATGTCTCCGCTGCCATCCGCCGCTCCATAGAGGTGCATGGAGCATCTGATCCGGTCTGCCTAAAAAATTGACAGGTGGAGCTGATCGGAAAGCCTGTGTGAAAGGGGCCTAACTGTTCGATAGAAGCTGGTCCTTACACTGACTTCTGTTGAACATACAGCAGCACACACAAGGTGAAAGTGGGCCAGTTCTTTGGGTATGTGTATGCCCAGCTTTAGGATGGCCAATTCTGTTGCTATTGGGAACAAACGTTTCTGAAAGCCATGTCTGCTTATGTGTGAACACATTTAGTAACTTTTGGTCCTTTAATTTGCCCGTGACACCGAGTGGCAGCAGAAGATTTTCACCATTGTATGGTTGGCTGATTATGCTGAACTCGCTCCAGCTGCAGGAAGTACAAAGCAATTTGTAGCACAGTCTTAACCCAAATACAGACATGGCCTCTGGCAATATACAGTAGACAACTGTACCTGCAGCTGACAGTCACATTCCTGGCTGTGTTTGTGCCTGCAGAGTGGAGGCTACTTTTACTGTTCTAGAAGTCCTCATTTCTGGAGATCAAAGGTCAAGCATCCTCTCTGTACTTATTAAGTTTTCTGCCACACTTATAGGATAATTGTGCTTAATTGTACTTTCCTAGAAAATGCAGTTGTTCTTCTGCCCTCTGGCACCCTGACCTAACCCCCCTCTTCCCCACATCAGGTGTATACTTGAATCGGACAACTGTGGTCCACAAGAATCTTCAGCATCTCCATCCATACTCCATCCTTTTTCCCTTGTTAGGACTGTTTTAGAGCAGCCTTTTTCAACCAGGGTGCTCGGGCACCCTGGGGCGCCTTGAGGTTTCTTCAGGGGTGCCTAAAGCCTAAAAATAACCCCAAAATTGTATACAAGCTGGTGGGTGGATGAAACCTGCCTTTTAGTTACACAAAACTACTGGTATTCATTGTTCACCATTACAACCTTCCAGCTGCCGACCTCCTAACCACCAATGAGATCATCCGTTGATAAGGAGAAGGTCAGTTGCCTGCATATCATCCTTGTTTGACCCTCCCTTGCCTCTCTCCATCAGCTTTGGGGTCTCATTTGCTAAGTGAGGGAGAAGGGAAACATTGGACTACTAGTCAGTACCAGGTTGCAAAAGTGTATTTGCTTTGGAAAAATAAATCGCTTCTAACACTGGGTGTCCTACCTGTATTGATGTTGCTGCTATATGTAATACATATAAAACTATAAGAAGAGTTTTTAGGTTTTGGAATGGGGCGCCTGAAGACTGTCCATAGTTTTGGAGGGTACCCCAAGATTGTCCATAGTTTTTAAAGGCACCTTGACTGAAAGAATTTTGAGAAACACTTTTTTAGACTCGCATAGTCTTCTATGGGTCCATCTCCTAATTCAGGAACTGCTCATTATAATACATCTGGTTGCCCGGATTTTTCAGCATATTGGAATATCCGTGGTATAACTATTGAGAAGCAATCATTATTATCATTAAAGTGGAACTGAACTCAAAGAGGAAAGATTGGCTGTGTTATTGGAAGTAAACTTAGAAGTGTTAAAGGGTAACTCCACTTTAATGGGGAGGAAAAAATAATCGAGCATATACAATTACGACACAAGTCATATTGTAATTGCATGTTATTAAAAATTACCTTACCTTTTCAATCTGCAGCACTGTAATTTTCTGTAAATGCCCCCCAAAATCATCATTTCCTGCTTGTGTGATTGGCTCACTGATTTTCCCAGAAGTCTACAAGCCAGGTTTTCAGGCATCCCCTGCAACAAAAATGTCATTTTTGGTGAGATACTCCCAATAGAAAATATTGTCTAATGCCTCGTACACACGATCAGATAATCGTACGAAAAAAGCCGCTTTCCAATTGATCGCACGATAATTTGATCGTTAGTACACAGCTTTCGACAGCCGATCACGACATTTCCTCCAACAAAACCTGAAGGGTCAGACACCAAAACTTTTGTTGTACGATAGCCTAGCGAACGACAATCGTTTAATCAGTACAGTGTGCGTCTGCTTAAATTCGATAGACAAAGACCGCGCATGACCAGAAACACAAAAATAACCCGGAAAAAGCCTGGCTTCCATTGTTTTTGTTTTGCACTATCTGATCCGTAACTACGCAACCAGGGAGTTTTTCCAGAATCGTACGGAAAAAAATCATATGTTTAGTACGCATTGTTGAATTCGATATTAGTATCATGCAACAAAATGCGAACGATAAGTCATCCGATTATCTGATTGTGTGTATGAGGCATAAAGGGAAGCAGACCCTGCAGTTCTCCTTATCAGAGCCCTGCAGGTGCATCAGCTGATTTATAATTAGGAAACCACTTGCATTATGCCTCGTACACACGATCAAATAATCGGAGGACTTATCTCGTATCTTGTCTGTAGTTTTGACCATCTCTTGTATCATGTCCGCAGTCTCTGACAATCTTCTGTATTAGGTCCACAGTTTCTGACCATCTCCTGTATCATGTCTGCAGTTTCTGACCATCTCCTGTATGATGTCTGCAATCTCTAACCTGTGTCATGTCTGCAGTCTCTGACCCTCTCCTGTGTCATGTCTGCAGTCTCTGACCATCTCCTGTATCATGTCTGCAATCTCTAACCTGTGTCATGTCTGCAGTCTCTGACCATCTCTTGTATCATGTCTGCAGTCTCTGACCATCTCCTGTATCATGTCTGCCATCTCTAACCTGTGTCATGTCTGCAGTCTCTGACCATCTCTTGTATCATGTCTGCAGTCTCTGACCATTTCCTGTATCATGTCTGCAGTCTCTGACCATTTCCTGTATCATGTCTGCAGTCTCTGACCATCTCTTGTATCATGTCTGCAGTCTCTGACCATCTCTTGTATCATGTCTGCAGTCTCTGGCCCTCTCCTGTATCATATCTATAGTCTCTGACCATCTCCTGTATCATGTTCACAGTCTCTTACCCTCTTATATCCTGCCTATAGTCTTTGACTATTCTGTTGTGCGTCTGCTGTCTGAGACTATCCACCTAATTTTACATGCAGCCCTTTGTTGGGGTAGAGGCCTGCACTTGAGGCCCCTATATCAAGAAAGTTGAACAACACTACATTAGAGGGTAGCTTCATTTCTTCTCTATGATCCCACTGTATGTAGAAAGTTGGCCACCCCCTTTTGCTCGCTTCAGAGATGGACTAGGTACTATGGACTATGAACCATGGGACATGTGGTGTGCATAAAGCAGTACACATGACTGGCTTACGCTACTTGTTCGAAACAAATGGAAGTAAATGGGAAAATGAGAGGTTCAGAAGCTTACAGAGGAGCTAGAAAAATACAGAAACAACTTCATGAAGTAAAAAAAAAAAAAAAAAAAAAGATTATGGGGCTATTAAAGCGGTAGTAAACCGCTGGCTTTTTTTTTTTTTACCTGAAAGACAATGTCATATAATGTGCTAGTATGCATCGCATACTAGCACATTATGTGAAACTTACCTTAGAAGGAAGCCCCCCAGCGGCGTGCTGTCACTGCTGAAGGCGCGTCTTCACTCAGTCTTCCTTGCAGGTCTCCAACTCCAGCTGTGTGAGTGGCTGGAGCTGTGATGACCTCACTTCCACAAGTTTCCTGCCGTTTACGGCACAAGACTCTGAAGGAACGGCATGGGTATGCTGTTCCTTCATAGCGCATGTGCTGGTGATGTCACTGGCTGCATCTACAGTAAATATCTCCTAAACGGTGCATGTTTAGGAGATTTTTACAGTACCTATAGATAAGCCTTATTATAGGCTTACTGATAGGTAAAATTCATGCATGAGAGTTTAAACGCTTGCCGACTGCCTGCTGCAGTTCTACTGCGGCAGGCTGGCTTTGCACTGCAATCAACGTAGGGGTACGTAGGCTCGCAGGAGCTGTGCTGGGGGCCAGCGCATGCCGCTGGTGGCGCGATCCCGCTCCCACTAAGCAGCGGGGATACCGATGCACGGGACTGGTGGCACTGATTGCCGCGGGCTACCCACAATCACTCCCCGATGAATGGTCAGCAGTTGTAAACACAGCTGACTGTTCTCTCTGAAATGATAACAGAGCGCCTGTGATCCTTCTATATCAGGGATTGCCAAACTACAGCTCTCCAGTTGTTCAGGAACTATAATTCCCATCATGCCTAGTGACGTCTGTGAATTTCAGAGTTTTATAATGCCTTATGGGATGTGTAGTTCTGCAACAGCTGCAGGGCCCTAGTTTGGGAATCCCTGTTCTATATAGTATCACAGGTCTCTATGGTCATTTCACAAGCCCCTCCCTCCAACGTTAGTAAACACTCCCCTAGGCTCACATTTAACCCTTTGATCACCCAATAGGTTAACCCCTTCCCTGCCAGTGTCATTATTACAGTAACAATGCATATTTTTAGCACTAATTACTGTAGTAATGTCACTGGTCCCCCCAAAAGTGTCAAAAATGTCAGTTAGGGGTCAGATCTGTCCACCGCAATGTCGCAGTCCCGCTAAAAATTGCAGATCACCACGATTACTAGTAAAAATAAATAAATAAATAAAAATGACATAAATCTTTCCCCTAGTTTGTTGATGCGATAACTTTTGCGTAAACCAATTAAAATACACTTATTGCGATTTTTTTTTTTTACTAAAAATATGTAGCAGAAAGAAAATTGGTCTGAAATGTTAAAAAAAATTTGATTTTAAAATGTTTTTTTTTGAGAATGTCATATAGCAGAATGTGAAAAATATTATTATTTATTATTTTTTTTAAATTGTCACTCTTTTTTTTGTTTATAGCGCAAAAAATAAAAATTGCAGAGGTGATCAAATACCATCAAAAGAAAGCTCTATATATAGGGAAAAAAAGGACATTTATTTTGGTACAGCGTCGCACAACCACGCAATTGTCCGTTAAAGTAACACAGTGCCGAATCGCAAAATAGGGCCTGGTCATTAAGGGGGCAAATCCCTCCGGTCTTTAGTGGTTAATGTTATATAGTAGAATGTGAAAAATATTTTTTTATTTTTTCAGAATTGTCACTCTTTTTTTGTTTATAGGGCAAAAAATAAAAATGGCCCAGGTGATCAAATACCACCAAAAGAAAGCTCTATTTGTGAGGAAAAAAAGGCCGTAAATTTTATTTAGGTACAGCGTCACACGACCGCACAATTGTCTGTTAAAAATAAAGCAGTGTTGATTCGCAAAAAATGGCCTGGTCATTAAGGGGGCAAATCCCATTCGATTGTAAGCTCTTCTGAGCAGGGCTCTCTTAATCCTCTTGTATTTTATTGTATTGTAACTGTACTGTCTCCCTTTTATATTGTAAAGCGCTGTGTAAACTGCTGGCGCTATATAAATCCTGAATAATAATAATAATCATCCTTCTGGTCCAGAATTGGTAAAGTATAACTAAAGACAATTTTGTGTAGGATGTGAATTGTGCAATCCATGTACACAAGTATAGTGGTATAATTTCCCACAAATTTTAATTCTATGCAGGCGCTAAAATGTTTCTTTTGTATAACGTTGCTGCCTCGGGTATGATTTTCATTTTGCTGAGGGGCGCTTTTCCTGCGTGAGGTAATCTGACTTCCAACCTGTCAGCAGCAGGCTCAAAGCTCATATGTTTTGTTAATAACGGTAATTTCTGCCTCTTTTTTGACCTTTCGTATGTTTTTACATTTTCATTTCTGCTTTTCGTCCCCCCTCTTCTTAATGCCACCCCCCCCCTTTTTTTCCTCGTCTCCTGGGTTAGGTTTGTTTAGCGGCGAGCTCAGACAGAGGCCCATCTCCACAGCAACCATAAAATAAACAGGTCAGTGCCAGACCTGAGGCACCCTGACTTCTAATCCAGTCAGGCTAACCTCCTCCGCTCTGGCGGCCATGACAGGACATCGCCCATTATGCGGTGCACACGGCTCGGCTCTAAGTATACGTTAACAGACCGCAGGGCAATGATTAGATTGTCATTTTTAGGTGTACGCTTTTTTTGCGCTGGCAACTGCGTTCCTCACTCCACCTCCCCTTTTCTCTGCTCTCGCCCTCAGTTCCTGTCCCACAGGGACCAAGCTGACCCCATAATTATACCAGAAATAAGTTCTCTTACCTCACCGCTCCCCCCTTCCCTCCCTCCAATCTAAGTTCTGGCAGTTTTTAATGTCAGCGCAGAAATGGCTCCCAGATGCTGAGGTTGGTCTAGTTAATGAAAGGTATAAATGAACGCAAGGCATTAAATCATAGGAAAGAGTTGACCCTTCCTCTCCCAGAAGACCTCGCACTGTAGTTTCACCTCGGAGTTGGGGCACCTGTACTCAATGATGCTAATTTAGGAAAACCGCAGCAAAATAAAAAAACGATTTGCTTAGAACAACTAATTGGCATCCTCGTGTGCCTGAAAAGATCGCTTTATGTGGCCAGCCAATCAAAATGATTGTTTTTTGTTTTTCCAATGATCAATTTAGTTTCAGCAGTTGTTACGCAGTAATAGCACAATCCTCTCAGGCTTCCATGTTTTTACTGGTTTTATTTACTGTTCTGATACAGGAAAAATATTTTATTTTCCGGTAGACGTTTTTGGGATTGTTAATGGCACGTTCCAATGTAAACTCCTGAAAGCCGGGAGGCTTTGCAGAGTAAGGAGTTAATGGAGGAGCGCTGCAGGTCTCTGGCAATGTCCCAGGCCGCAGAGAGTTAATAACAAGACATAAGAGAGCTTTGTGCAGGGTACAATATCCCAGCATGCCTTTCACTGCAGAGTCTGGTTTTTAATTTGAGGCTGGAAGTTGGCGCAGATTTAAGGGATTGGAATAGAGACGCGTCCAGAGTGAAAATATTTACACAGCAGCAAATTCCAGCAGGAATCCAGGGGCCGGTGTCTGAGAGCCAAACAAAGGCCTCATTCTGAAGTCTCATTCCTATGTATTGTGCTGCTCACTCACCCCTGTGCATTGTGTGCTGCATGCAGTGCTCTGCATCGTGCGCTGTCCTGATTCCTCACTCCTGTGCATTGTGTGCTGCATGCAGTGCTCTGCATCGTGCGCTGTCCTGATTCCTCACTCCTGTGCATTGTGTGCTGCATTTAGTGCTCTGCATCGTGCGCTGTCCTGATTCCTCACTCCTGTGCATTGTGTGCTGCATGCAGTGCTCTGCATCGTGCGCTGTCCTGATTCCTCACTCACTCCTGTGCATTGTGTGCTGCATGCAGTGCTCTGCATCGTGCGCTGTCCTGATTCCTCACTCACTCCTGTGCATTGTGTGCTGCATGCAGTGCTCTGCATCGGGCGCTGTCCTGATTCCTCATTCACTCCTGTACATTGTGTGCTGCATGCATTGCTCTGCATCGTGCGCTGTCCTGATTCCTCACTCACTCCTGTGCATTGTGTGCTGCATGCAGTGCTCTGCATCGTGCACTGTTATTATTCCTCACTCCTGTGCATTGTGTGCTGCATGCAGTGCTCTGCATCGTGCTCTGTCCTGATTCCTCACTCACTCCTGTGCGTTGTGTGCTGCATGCAGTGCTTTGCATCGTGTGTTGTTCTGATTCCTCACTCACTCCTGTGCATTGTGTGCTGCATGCAGTGCTCTGCATCGTGCGCTGTCCTGATTCCTCACTCCTGTGCATTGTGTGCTGCATGCAGTGCTCTGCATCGGGCGCTGTCCTGATTCCTCACTCACTCCTCTGCATTGTGTGCTGCATGCAGTGCTCTGCATCGGGCGCTGTCCTGATTCCTCATTCACTCCTGTACATTGTGTGCTGCATGCATTGCTCTGCATCATGCTCTGTTCTGATTCCTCACTCACTACTGTGCATTGTGTGCTGCATGCAGTGCTCTGCATTGGGCGCTGTCCTGATTCCTCACTCACTTCTGTGCATTGTGTGCTGCATGCAGTGCTCTGCATCGGGCGCTGTCCTGATTCCTCACTCACTCCTGTGCATTGTGTGCTGCATGTAGTTCTCTGCATCGGGCGCTGTCCTGATTCCTCACTCACTCCTGTGCATTGTGTGCTGCATGCAGTGCTCTGCATCGTGCGCTGTCCTGATTCCTCACTCCTGTGCATTGTGTGCTGCATGCAGTGCTCTGCATCGGGCGCTGTCCTGATTCCTCACTCTGCATTGTGTGCTGCATGCAGTGCTCTGCATCGGGCGCTGTCCTGATTCCTCATTCACTCCTGTACATTGTGTGCTGCATGCATTGCTCTGCATCATGCGCTGTCCTGATTCCTCACTCACTCCTCTGCATTGTGTGCTGCATGCAGTGCTCTGCATCGGGCGCTGTCCTGATTCCTCATTCACTCCTGTACATTGTGTGCTGCATGCATTGCTCTGCATCATGCGCTGTCCTGATTCCTCACTCACTCCTGTGCATTGTGTGCTGCATGCAGTGCTCTGCATTGGGCGCTGTCCTGATTCCTCACTCACTCCTGTGCATTGTGTGCTGCATGCAGTGCTCTGCATTGGGCGCTGTCCTGATTCCTCACTCACTCCTGTGCATTGTGTGCTGCATGTAGTTCTCTGCATCGGGCGCTGTCCTGATTCCTCACTCACTCCTGTGCATTGTGTGCTGCATGCAGTGCTCTGCATCGGGCGCTGTCCTGATTCCTCACTCCTGTACATTGTGTGCTGCATGCAGTGCTTTGCATCGTGTGTTGTTCTGATTCCTCACTCACTCCTGTGCATTGTGTGCTGCTTGCAGTGCTTTGCATCGTGTGTTGTTCTGATTCCTCACTCACTCCTGTGCATTGTGTGCTGCATGCAGTTCTCTGCATCGGGCGCTGTCCTGATTCCTCACTCACTCCTGTGCATTGTGTGCTGCATGCAGTGCTCTGCATCGGGCGCTGTCCTGATTCCTCACTCACTCCTGTGCATTGTGTGCTGCACGCAGTGCTCTGCATCGTGCGCTGTCCTGATTCCTCACTCACTCCTGTGCATTGTGTGCTGCATGCATTGCTCTGCATCATGCGCTGTCCTGATTCCTCACTCACTCCTGTGCATTGTGTGCTGCATGTAGTGCTCTGCATCATCAAAGAGTTCAGAGCATTTCTTTTTCTTTTTCCGGTGCAGTGGGCGTCGTGATTGATGATGGATTTACATTAGGGGGACATTGTGTTTTTAATTTTTTTTAATAAAGGAATTGTCAGAAACGGTCTGTGTTTTTTTACTTTTTGACACTTTTTTGTTATAGGGGGCTTCCAGATTTCGATAACCCTGTGCTGTTGTTGAAACTCGCCCCCTCCTTTCCTGACCTGCCAGACTATGTGCTCGGATAAGGGTCTGATGTGGATTTTGGGGGGGCCCTGCGTCCTTTTTTTTAAATTTTGGCATGGGGTTTTTTCTTTATTTATTTTTTCAATAGCGAATTGCAACCGCGAGTCAATTTAAACTGTGAATTTGACTTTTTTTTTTTCTTCTTTAGAAATGTCATTTTTGCTGCAGCATATTCAATATACAGGTAGACTAAGGGGACACTCCAGGCACTATATTTAAAGGAATTTTTTATTTTTATTGTTGCACTTTAAAGCGCTGTTCCGCCCTCCCCCCTCCAAAAATTTTAAGTCAGCAGCTACACATACTGTACACATACTGTAGCTGCTGACGTTTAATATTAGGACACTTACCTGTCCTGGAGTCCAGCGATGTCGGCACCACAGCCGATGTTTCCATTGGCTGTCGAATGCTGCCGCCATCATTGCTGGTAAGGGAATCCGGCAATAAAGCCTTCGGGCTTCACGGCCGGGTGCCTACTGCGCATGCGCGAAGCGTGCTGCGCTCTCTTACTGGCCTAGAAGCAGAGGAGAAGGGGGCCCAACTTCTTACGTACCTCGCTGCGGCAAGATCCGACGGAAGTGGGGACAGGGTACCTACTTTCCCCCGAAATGGAGCCAAATATGGCTCGGGGGGGGGGGGGGGGAACAGATAAGCGGAAGTTCCAATTTTGAGTGGAACTCCGCTTTAAGCGTCGCTAAAATCACTTCTCCTAAAAAAAAAAAGTTAAAAAAAAAATAAATTTGCATTGATACATGTTCCCCAGAGCAGTACCCCGACCCCCATACCCCTTTTATGGCAAACTGCTTGCATATATAAGCCTTCAGAATGGGCACTTTTGATTTCTAATGTTCGGCTCCCCAAAGACTTCAATGGAGTTCGCTCTTTAGATCCCTTCCTTATTTTTCCTAGTCCTGGTGCGCATTTACATTGCAGACAAGCCAAAAGTGGTTGTAAATCCTCACAAATACCCAGTGAAGGGAACAGCCTCAGATGATCCATAGAGATGAAACCAATCTTCCTACATAGGTTTTACATGTATATCTTCTGTCCTCCGCTTTCTACACGCTATAGAAAGTGCAGATTGTGTAACAAATCTTGTTTCCTCATTCAGCACTGGGTGTGGAGTCTGGCCTTACACTGTGTGAGAGCTGATTGGAGGAAAGGCACACCCTCCCCCCCCCTCCACATAGGCAGAGCAACGAAGAAACATGCAGAGCTGTTATCTGAATAGACCAGCTCTCTGCTTACCTCTGTAAGCACCCACTCTGACACAAATTTTCAGCTGTTTGTATCTCATATTTTGAGAACTTGTCAGAAGTTATCATGTTGATAACAGAGGAACAGAGCAGCAGAAAGACACATTACTTAGAGCTTTGGAGAGAGATGAGTAAACACTACAGTTACATGTGCCTAGGTCAGATTTCATGAATGGGGTTTACAACCACTTTAACCACTTGCCGACCAGCCGCCGTGCATATACTTTGGCAGGTCGGCTCTATTGCGCGAAACTACGTATCTGTACATCCTTTTGTGCTATAGCCAGTGGGGCGCACGTGTGCCAATTGGCCAAAGGGGGAGCCAATCAGCGGGTCCATCAGCCACCCGCGATCACTCCCCATAAAGACAGAACGGTGGTCTGCCTATGTAAACTACGCCGTTATGTCACAGATGAACACAGGAATCCTGTGTTCCTGCTATTCAGGAACACAGATCTCAATGTTCATCTAGTGAGTTCATCCCCACAAAGTTAGTAAGCACCCTATAGGGACACACTTAACCCTTTGATCGCCCCTGGTGTTAACCTCTTCCCTGCCAGTGTGATTAGTACAGTAGCAGTGCATATTTTTAGCACTGATTACTGTAGTAATGTTGCTGGTCCCTTCAAAAGTGTCAGTTAGGTGTCCGATCTGTATGCCACAATGTCGCAGTCCCGCTAAAAATCGCTGATCGTCGCCATTACTAGCAAAAAATAAACAGATAAAAATGCCATAAAGTTTGTAGACGTAATTTTGTGCAAACCAATCAACACACACTTATTGGGATTTTTTTTACCAAAAATATGTGGCAAGAATACATATTGGCCTAAAATGATGAAAAAATGTTTATTTTTTTATTTTTCTTCAAAATTGTCATTTTTTTTGTTTAGCGCAAAAAATAAAAACCGCAGAGATGATCAAATACCACCAAATGAAAGCTCTATTTGTGGGAAAAAAAGGACATACATTTTAATTTGGTACAAGATCGCACGGCGCACAATTTTCTGTTAAAGTAATGCAGTGCCATATCGCAAAAAATGTCACGGTCATTAACCACTTGCTGACCAGCCGCCGCAGTTATACGGCGGCAGGTCGGCGGGTTCCCGCGAATCACCACACTTGTATGGCGGTCCGCGGGAGCGATCCTGGCGGTGGGCACATGCGTGCGCCCACTTGCCAGCAGGGAAGCCGATCCACAGTGCCGGCGGTCGCGATTGCCGCCGGGCACCCGCGATCGCTCCCCGTGAAGCGAGAACGGCGGTATGCTGTTGTAAACACAGCTGACCGTTGTTCTCTCTGAAATCAATGCAGAGCTCCTGTGTTCCTCCTATTTAGGAACACAGGTCTCTGTATTAATTTTACAAGCCCACCCCCCCCCCACAGTTAGAAAACACCCCCTAGGCTCACACTTAACCCTTTGATCGCCCCTGGTATTAACCACTTCCCTGCTAGTGTCATTATTACAGTACCAGTGCATATGTTTAGCACTGATTACTGTAGTAATGCCACCGGTCCCCCCAAAAGTGTCAAACATTTCAGTTAGGGGTCCGATCTGTCCCCCGCAATGTCGCAATCCCGCTAAAAATCGCTGATAGCTGCCATTACTTGTAAAAAAATAAATAAAAATGACAAATCTTTCCCTTAGTTTGTAGAAGCGATAACTTTTGAGCAAACCAATCAAAATACGCTTATTGGGAATTTTTTTTTTACCAAAAATATGTAGCAGAATACAAATTGGCCTAAAATGATGAAAAAAATCGATTTTAAATTTTTTTTTTATGGGGGGAATGTTATATAGCAGAAAGTGAAAAATATATATATTTTCTTTTCAGAATTGTCGCTATGTTTTTTTTTGTTTATAGCGCAAAAAATGCAAATCGCAGAGGTGATCAAATACCACCAAAAGAAAGCTCTATTTGTGGGGAAAAGGACATACATTTTATTTGATGACAGTGTTGCATGACCGTGCAATTGTCTGTTAAAAGTAAGGCAGTGCCGAATCACAAAAAATGGCCTGGCCGTTAAAGAGGAGTTCCGCCTCCCGCTCCACCCCCTCCAAAAATTAAAAGTCAGCAGCTGCACATACTGTAGCTGCTGACTTTTAATATTAGGACACTTACCTGTCCAGGAGTCCAGCGATGTCGGCACCGCAGCCTATGTTTCCATCGGCTGTCGGGTGCTGCCGCGGTCATTGTCAGTAAGGGAACCCGGCATTGAAGCCTTGAGGCTTCACAGGCGAGTCCCTCCTGCGCATTTGGATTAGCCCGGGGGCGGGGGAAGGAGGAGGGGGCCGAACTTTAGGGGGACGGCGCCGTCTCCCGGAAGTGGGGAAGGGTACCTGTCAAAACAGGTAACCATTTCCCCCTCCCCCCTGAAAGGTGCCAAATGTGGCACCGGAGGGGGGGGGGGAAGCAAAAGAGCGGAAGTTCCATTTTTTTTTGTGGAACTCCGCTTTAAGGGGGAAAATCATCCAGTCCAGGAGTGGTTAATGTGAACACTGCAATGTTTTGGCCTGGGCCTGTAATGGCAGCTCTGAAAGGGCAGGGTTAAAAAAGGCAGAAGACATATTTGCAAAATTCCTTTAGTATCTCTGGATATATGCAAGATTCTTGTGCTGTACAATTATTACAATTATCCTTTAAGAGAAGTTTCCTTTTTTATGGGAGAAAGAGAAAAAATGACCTCAACAGTATGGTGGTGCTGTTTTGCTTATTGAGTTACTGGGTCTCAAGGTCATATTCCGGATTTGACACTAGTGGACCTTTGCCTTTGACAGCGAGCGAATGTGGAGCATAATAACACATTTTATTATTGTTCCTTTTTTCCCTATTGCTTGTAGATTCATCAGTAGAATAGAGTGATCCTTGAAGGCACGGTATGAGCCCCCTTGAGGAGTCACAAGGCTCTGTGTCAGTGCTGTATTTTGGCCTAGGCCAACAAGGCCCAGGCCTAGGGCGGCACTTTGCAGGGGGGGCAGCAAAGAAGCCACCCCCCTCCACTTGAGACTCTATTGGCCACTGGTTGATAGAGCCGCCTCTCTCAGCCCCCCTCTCACTCTCTCTCACCCCCCTCTCTCCTCCTCACCCCCCTCTCTCCTCCTCACCCCCCTCTCTCTCTCTCATACCCCCCCCTCTCTCTCTCTCACCCCCCTCTCTCTCTCTCACCCTCCTCTCTCTCTCTCACCATCCCCCTCTCACCCCTCCTCTCTCTCTTGCACCCCTTCTCTCATCCCCCTCCCCTCACCCCCTCTCTCTCTCAACCCTCCTCTCTCTCTCTCAACCCTCCTCTCTCTCTCTCAACCCTCCTCTCTCTCTCTCAACCCTCCTCTCTCTCTCTCTCAACCCTCCTCTCTCTCTCAACCCTCCTCTCTCTCTCAACCCTCCTCTCTCTCTCACCCCCCCTCTCTCTCTCACCCCCCTCTCTCACCCCCTCTCTCTCATCCCCCTCTCTCTCTTATCCTCTCTCTCATCCCCCTCTCTCTCTCTCTCTCTCTCTCTCTTTCATCTCCCTCATTCCCCCTCTCTATCTCTCATCTCTCTTACCCCCCTCTCTCTCTCTCTCATCCCCCCCCTCTCTCTCATCCCCCTCTTTCTCTCTCTCACCCCCTCTCTCTCTCTTATCCACTCTCTCTCTCCCATCTTTCTCACCCCCCTCTCTCTCTCACCCCCTCCCTCTCATCCCCCCCCTCTCTCTCTCATCCCCCCTCTCTCTTGCTCTCGTCCCCCCCCTCTCTCATCCCCCCTCTCTCCCATCCCCCCTCTCACACTCTCTCTCATCCCCCTCTCGCTCTCTCTTATCCGCCCTCTCTCTCTCATCCCCCATCTCTCTCTCTCTCACCCCCCCTCTTTCTCATCCCTCCTCTCTCTCTCATCCCCCTCTCTCTCATCTCCCCTCACTCTTTTATCTCCCCTCACCCACCTCCCTCTCTCTCTCTCTCTCAACCATCCCCCTCTCTCTCTCTCCCTCACCCAGCCCCCTCTCGTGAGATCTCAGGGGTTCATGCTGGGACTTGTAGTCCTTAAATTTTGGAGGGAGTCACATCTGTTAAAAAAGGAGTGGGGCAAATTTACATAGGAGGGGTAGGGGGGGCGCCCAATTTTAGTCTTGCCTAGGACAGCACAAAACCAAAATACACCACTGCTCTGTGTAGGTCAGAAGCAGACACAAATCTCCGGTCTCTCTGCAGATTGTAGATTGGTAGACTGCGGGAGCTCAGTATATAAAGCATCCTGCTTTAATGTATTCTAGTTTTATAGTAAACCTTGCTAGTTGCCAGGTTGTTATGCTCAGTGAACCAGAAACAAGTATGCAGATCAGGCAAGTTGGAGAAATGTCAGAATCCTTTATCTGCATACTTGTTCCTGGTCAGTAACTCAATATATTGAGGGCATTGACTCAGCATGGCAGCCAGGCAACTGGCATTTGCAGTAGGATTTCAGCAGCAGTAGCCTCCATATTCCTTTCATGACTGGTCTCCTTTAGTTGAGTACTGTCCGTGATCCTTTTTTTTTTTTTAATTATTTACAAATTAAAACTTCAGAACAAGCATTCGAAAAGGTCTACAGTGCCTTGCGAAAGTATTCGGCCCCCTTGAACTTTGCGACCTTTTGCCACATTTTAGGCTTCAAACATAAAGATATAAAACTGTAATTTTGTAATGTTGCATGAATGATCCGAAATGTGCGTTGTGTATGGTCAGCTAAAGACAGATTGACTGGCATCCTGTTTAAAGTGCATCATGCATTTGTGCCAGGACAACAGCCAGGCTACATGAGCGATCCTGTCACTGATAACTATTTATCAGTGACAGGATCACTAACTGGCCACTTACCTTCTCCTATGGCAGGGGTGTCAAACTCCATTTCATCGCAGGCCACACCAGCATTATTGTTGCCCTCAAAGGGCCAGACTAAATGTCCAGAGCATCCTAAACCCCCCTTACATCAAATGTCAAAAGTCCCCCCCATTATCAGAAATGTAGTCCCCACCCTCCCATACATTACAGTGCACCCCCCTAGCTTGTGCTGCTGATGGGAAGAAGCTGGAGGTGGAGCTGGGAAGCAGAATATGCAGGGTCTTGAGGAGGGCTGGAGTCAGCTGCCCAGAGTCTGCTGAATGCTGAGACTAAGGGAGGGAGAAATGAGGGGGTGCTGCGGCTGCACAAAGAGGTGCAGGATCTGTAGAAGGAGTTCTGTCCTCCTTTCTGCTGCCGACTGCTGAGGGCGGAGATGAGAGGGGGTGCCCCAGCTGCAGGAGAGGGGTAAGAGCCACATGAAATGGCCTGGTGAGATTTGGGCCACGGGCGTTGTGTTTGACACGTGTCCTATGGTGTCCTTCACCCTATGACGGGGCCAGAAAAATGGCACTCTGCTACTGTTTCCTCGCTAGTGGCTGAGATTCTACAGCATTCTGGGCCAGCGAGGGACCGGTTTCTATTAGGGACAGCATTCGCTTGTGAGGGATCAGCCTTATATTGCTCACCTCAATTTTTAGCTGGTATGTACAGTACAGAGATATAAAATTTCTTCCGTATGCGCACAAAATAAAAGACAGCCTTTCTTTATCTATTAAATATTATGAAACAATTATGATTGGCACTACACTAAGGGTCCTTTCACACGACCGCTCCGTGTGTCCGCAAATCATCCCATCCGTTTGCGGATGATTTGCGGACATAATGTAAGTGAATGGCACTGCGGGTTTCAGCAGAATACTATCCGCTGACACCCGATTTTCCTCCTGTCAGTTCTGTTCCGTTTTTACGAATGGAACAGAACCCCATTTTTCCTTCCGTGTAAAAAAACGGAAAGGAAGGAAAATAGGATGTCAGCGGTGTCATCCGCTGACATACGCAATGCCATATACATACATTATGTCCGCATATCATCCGCAAACGGATAGGATGATATGCGGGCACACGGAGCGGATGACAAAAATGTCATCCGCTCCGTGGAAAAAAAAAAAAAAAAGTCCCGCAGCGGACTTAAGCAGCGGAGCGGCCGTCTGAAAGCAGCCTAAAGCATTGTGCATCATAAACCGTGCCATTTTGAAATAAATGTGTGTGTGTGTGTGTGTATATGTATATATATATATATATATATATTAGGAATAGACCGATATGTTTTTTTCAGGGGCGATACCGATATTTTGGTCACAACGTATCGGTATCGGCCGATATTTTGTACATTTAAAGTTTTGAAAAATAAAGAAAATTTTTGACACAAATCTGGTACTGAACATGTTAATTTTTGTTTAATGCTAATGGCTGGCTGGCACCCTGTGGTGGGTGGCTGGCACAGGGGCTGTGGGTGGCTGGCTGGTAAAGGGCATGTGGGTGGCTGGCTGTATGGCGCCCTATCTGTGGGTGGCTGGCTGGCACCCTGTGGTGGGTGGCTGGCTGGCTGGCACCCTATGGTGGGTGGGTGGCTGGCTGGCACAGTAGCTGTGGGTGGCTGGCTGGTACAGGGACTGTGGGTGGCAGGTACAGGGCCTGTGGGTGGCTGGCTGGTACAAGGCCTATGGGTGGCTGGCTGGCTCGCTGGTACAGTGCCTGTGGCTGGCTGGTAATAGGGCCTGTGGATGTGGGTGGCTGGCTGGCACTGGGCTGCTGTGGGCGGGTGTATGGCTGTGATACACTCCCGCGAGACTAGTCCCGACTCCAGATGAGGCTGTCCAAGGCAAGGGAGGCGGCCTAAGAAGGCAGAATGACGCCACAAAAATATCGGCCAGTTCCGGGGCCGATACCGATATTTCGGGGAAAGTGCATATAGACCCCCCGATATATCGGCCTTGCCGATAATCGGTCTATCTCTAATAAATAAATATATATATATTGTGAGGGGACTAGCTCGGTGGCGGGTATGGATGACCCCTTGGGGGGGTTTGTTACACAGGGAGATAGCCGAGAAGTGGTTGCAAACAACAGTTTGGTTTATTATTGCAATTTTCTTCACACCAGTGCAAGCCTCAAAACATCAAAATAAAAATAAAACACAAAATAAATCCTTGCCACTGTGGGCGGCTACCTTCTCACTTACAGGAACCTACCTACGGAGTCTGTCTCCAACCTACTGTTGGGCAAACTTTGCTGATCCTACAGCAGACACTCAATAGTCCATTTATTTTCTCTTCACATAACAAATGTCCATTGAACATGTCCCTTTTCCTCTTCACATTGAACATGTCCCTTTGCTTTTCTCTTCACATAGAACACATTCCTTTGTTTGTCTCTTCACATAGCAACCATTCCTTTGCTTGTCTCTTCACATAGCAAACAGTTCATTTATTTCTTCCACACAGAAATAGTTCATTTTCTCACCTTGAGAAGTCTTCACCCTTTTTACCCTCCTCAGCGCACATCGCTTCAGGAGGTTTTCCCCATGCTCACACAGCTTCAGGGGGGCACACATCTGACTGTCCTCCTCTCCCCAGCTCACACAGCGTCAGGAGGCAGCAATCCTTCTCCCATGCTTCACACAGCGTCGGGAAGCACACATCTGATTGTCCTCCTCCCGCAGCTCACACAGCGTCAGGAGGCAGCAATCAATAGGACTTCCTCTGGACCAATTATAGAGGCCTTAATTTCCTCATTCTGAACAGCTGAAGTCTGCTCAACGTCCTTAGACAGTTCTGGCTACTTCTGCAGCCGACACCCTATAGTAATTGGTGAATTTTCTAAACCAGGTGGAAATGTATCTCCTGTCTGTGACTACATCCACAGATTTACCTGACTTCCTGTCACAATATATATATATAATATATATATATATATATTTTTTTTTTATCCTTTGTTGCATCTCAGTGCAGCCTGTTTAAATGCTGATGCAATGACTACGTTTCTCATGGTGACATCAGTGGACCATACCTGCGGTATATGTGCGGAAATGGATATTTATAGGGGTTTATTTACTAAAGGTAAATAGACAGCGCACTTGCTCCAGAGCTTAGTAAATTAGGTAAAGCTTCACTTTCCAAAGAGTACCCAATCGTGCAAGGAAAATAAAAAAAACAATTTTTGCTTGCACATGATTGGTTGATGAAAGGCAGCAAAGCTTTTGCTCATTTACTAAGCTCTGGAGCAACTGCACATTGCAAAGTGCACAGTCTATTTGCCTTTAGTAAATCAACCTCATAGTCTCCATCAGAAGCCTGTTTGACAGGGTGACAACACAGGAACACAACTGGGAAACAGGAACAGAGCGGTGTCACCCTATAAAAGGAAGTGTCTAAAAAAGATCCTTTATGACTGAATTGCCAGGTTATTTATTTTTTTTTTTAAAGAAAACTGCAAATTTAAAAATGTTGCCTTTTTTTTCAAAGTACATTAAGCTGTCAAAGTTTATATGAGATTATGTGAATTGGGTTTATATATACTTTAATCTCCATATCTCTGTTGGTCAATAAATAACAAGTACTATGTACCAATTCTAGATTGTAAGCTCTAACGAGCAGGGCCCTCTAGTTCCTCCTGTATTAAACTGTATTGTAACTGTATTGTCTTCCCTCAAATTGTAAAGTGCTGCGCAAACTGTTGGCACTATATAAATCCTATAAATCCTGTATAATAATATTATCCCCATTTTTGTCTCTCCCTGTCTGCTTTTCATCTTCTTTCCTCGTTCACGGCCGTCCTCTGCTTCTTTCCCCCACCCCACTGATATTTGGATAATATCTCTCTCCTTCACAGAGAGACCTTTCTTTCCTTGTAATATAAAACATGGCCTCAGGATGCACACACCTGCCCCCCCCCCCCCCCTCCTGCTCGCTTCACGCACACTCTGCACAGATTAGCCGCAGACCTCCTGCCCTGCCCAGTGCGCATAATGACTTCCAGACCACCCATCCCCCCTCCTATCCCTCAACCAGCACTCTGCTTTTTATATTATATCATAGTCCAGACAGCCGTGCGATGCCGCAACACCTATCAACCAATCAGAAATAAACTTTTCTCACTGTATAGCCAGTAAGATTGGAATCCTTAACCACTTCTGGACTGGAAGGTTTTCCACTTTAATGACCTGGCCATTTTTTGTAATACGGCACTGCGTTACTTTATCTGACAATTGCGCGGTCGTGCGATGCTGTACTCAAATAAAATTGATGTCCTTTTTTCCCATGAATAGAGCTTTCTTCTGGTGGTATTTGATCACCTGTGTGATTTTTATTTTTTGCGCTATAAACAAAAAAAGAGCGACAATTCTGAGAAAAAAACAATATTTTTTACTTCTACTACTAACTACTACTACTAACCACTTTACTTATTTCTGCTATATAACATTCCCAATAAAAAAAACAAAAAAATCTAAATTTGTCATAATTTTAGGCCAATTTGTATTCTGCCATATATTTTTGGTTAAAATAAATCCAAATCCAATAAAGTGTATATTGATTGGTTTGCGCAAAAGTCATTGCGTCTACAAACTAGGGAAAAGATTTATGTCATTTTTATTTATTTATTTTTTACTAGTAATGGCGGCAATCAGTGATTTTTAGCGGGACTGCGACATTGTGGCGGACAGATCGGACCCCTAACTGACACTTCTGACACTTTTGGGGGTACCAGTGACATTACTACATTAATTAGTGCTAAAAATATGCGCTGTTACTGTAATACTGATACTGGCAGGGAAGAGGTTAAGACCAGGGGCGATCAAAAGGTTAAATGTGTCCCTAGGGCAGTGATGGCGAACCTTGGCGCCCCACATGTTTTGGAACATTTCCGATGATGCTCATGCACTTTGCAATGTAGTTGAGTATCATGGGAAATGTAGTTCCAAAACATCTGGGGTGTCAAAGTTCGATATTACTGCCCTAGGGGGTTCTTTCCAACTGTGTGGGGGGTTGTATTTACTGAATGAACACAGAGACCTGTGTTCTTAAATGGGAGGAACAGAGGATCCCTGTGTTTATTACTGACAGAACAACGGTCTGCTGTGTTTAAAACGGCAGACTGCCATTCTATCTCCATGGGGAGCGGCTGCAGGACCCGTTGATTGGCGCCTCCTGTGGCGAATGGGAGCGCGCACGCCCCCTATCGCGGTCCTGTGAAGTGACGTACAGTTACATCGTTTCGTGGGACAGAGCCGACCTGCCGCAGTATATGTACTGTTTGTGGTCAGCAAGTGCTTAAATTTTTTTCAATGCTTTCTATAAGCCCTGTTCACACCACAGTGCTGCGTTGAGGTCCGTGTTCATGCAGGGCAATTCATTTCTATGCATGTCACAACACAGTGATGCATGGAAATAAATGAAGGCTTATTTTGTGACAATTTAGTGTTAAAAAGGTAAACTATTTGTAATGCAGCAACATCCACAAAAAGGATACCCAATGTTAGGTGGTTTATTTTTCTAAAGCAAATACACTTTTGCACACTGGTACAGACTAGTATTCCTATGTTTCTCTCTCCTTCTTCAATTTCTCTCCATCAGTCAGCTAATATCACCCCAGTGCTGAGGAAGAGGGGCACAGGAGGGTCAAACAAGGATCTGTGATGACATCAGGGGGCGGGGTCTCTGGGTGACATCACTGGGAGGCCACGCCCCTAATGGCAATATAATCAGCTGCATAGACTGGAGTTGACATAATCACCGGAGACATCGTCGGAGGAGAACCGGAGAAAGAAGAAGACCAGAGGGGAGAAGATCAGAGGGGAGAAGACCAGAGAAAGATTTTTAATAAAGGACTTCTCAAAACGTCTCCTGTCATTATTTACATACACTGCCTTTTATGGTTTGAATGGGTAGGGGTAAAATGTACCCCATACCCATTCACATAGGGAGAGGGTACAGGATCTGGGGGGCCCCCTTGTTACAGGTGGCGTCCAGATTCCGATAAGCCCCCTGCCCGCAGCCCCCCACAACCACCGCCCAGGGTTGTTGGGAAGAGGCCCTTGTTCTCATCAACATGGGGAGAAGGTGCTTTGGGGTGGGGAGTCCAGAGCTCCCCCTGCCCCAAAGCAAAATCCTGATCCGACTTGTGATGCGACTTCCATTCAAATCAATGGGCTGAAAGCCGTATCAAAGACGGCTCCTAGGCAACCATTGATTTTGAATGGTGGCAGAAAAACACTGCTAAAAGCCAACGTGGCCAAACGTGCAATAACGCCAATGGAAAAAGCTACTTAAAAGCACGTTTTTACAGCTGCTTTTTCCTGGCGTTAGAAGTGGCTCTGCAGCTCGTTTGTTTCTGATGCCCTGTGTGCATGGGGGCCTTAGACATTTTGCCAAAGCACCCCTGAAGAAACCTAGAGGAACCTAGAGTGCCTGGGCACTCTGGTTGAAAAAAGTTGGAGTGGACACCTGTCCGTTTCTGTGGAGAAAAGGGAATGACTGCTTAAAGTGTCTCGTCGTCTCCTGCCACCATCTCGGCCTTGACACCTTGTATCCCGGATACACCGCGCTACACCCACCATCGGGTTTTATCCCACTTTTGATGAGCCTTGTTTTACCAATCTATGTGAGTGTGCATTTGTCAAGTTGTATTGTCCAATAAACACTACTGCACTTAGAGGCGCTCTTCTTGTCTCTCCTTTTATTTTAAACTACAGAGTTGACTTCACTGAAGAGCCTGCCCTTGCTGCATATTACCCACCAGTCCATTTTAAGTATACCCACCCCCCCCTCTATAGACTTTTTTTATGGACTAAGCTTATCTATTGATGATTTTTATTGTTGCCCTCTCCTGTCATCTACTTTGAGCGCCAACATTAACCCTTTACTTGAGTGGAATGGAGGCTACCATTGCTGTTCCTCTTAAAAAGCTAGTTGTTTGGTTTTGCTGGCTTTAATTTTCTCTGGAAGACACATGGAACCTGGCAAAGTTAGGTCAAACATTTTGTTCTCCATTCTTGTTCCTGTTTTTATTTATTTATTACAGGCATTTATATAGTGCCAACAAATTATTCAATGCTTTTACATACTTTCACCTCGATGACCCCGGTGCTAACCGCTAAGCCACAGTGACACAGGGTCAATTTTAAACCAATAAATGAGCCTGAAAGCCAGGCAAAGAGCATTTCAGGAGAGATCAGAATTGGCAGTCTCCAGATTTCCCTTTAGGCCCCTTTCACACTTGTGCGACTTTTCCTGCGACTTGGGACTGCAAAGTCGCATGACAAGTCGTACTCCATGATTTCCAATGTGTACCATTCATATCTGTATGACTTCAAGTCGCAACGACTTCAAAGTAGTCACTGCACTACTTTGGGCCGATTTTAATGCATTTTGAGGTCCATAGACATAGGCATTCCTTAAAGTCCAGTTAAAATTGCGGTAAAATTGCGCGACTTTTAGGTCGCATAAGTGTGAAAGGGGCCTTAAAGTGGTAGTAAACAATATCCTTATTCTCCAAAAATAATCCATACACATCTATGTTTTACCCCTTAATGACCAGGCCATTTTTTGCGATTCGGCACTACGTTGCTGTAACTGACAATTGCGCCCATGCGATGCTGTACCCAAATACAATTGATGTCCTTTTTTTTCCCCACAAATAGAGGTTTCTTTTGGTGGTATTTGATCACCTCTGCGGTTTTTAGATTTTGCGCTATAAACAAAAAAAGAGCTACAATTTTGAAAAAAGCACAACATTTTTTACTTTCTGCTATAAAACATTCCCAATAAAAAAAAATTAAAAAATTTAATTTTTTTTATCAGTTTAGGCCAATTTGTATTCTGCTACATATTTTTGGTAAAAAAAAAAAATCCCAAAAAGCTTATTTTAATTGGTTTGCACAAACATCCCTGCCGGCAGAGCACAGTAGCCCTGTGGGAGGCAACGCATTCTAGCACATTATGAAATACTTACCTTAGAGAGAAGCCGTCCAGTGGCGTGCTGTCACCGCTGACAGGTCTTCCATCTTCCCCCAGTCTTACTTCTGGGTTCCCAAACTCCAGCCGTGAGTGGCTGGAGCCGCGATGACGTCAATCCCATGCATGTGCGCAGGAGCCCTCAGTTCTGGCACAGTGCTCGGAAGACTCGGCATGGTATGCCGGACGTTGAGAGTGCATGCATTGGTGATGTCACCGGCTACATTCAGTGTGAATATCTCCTAAACAGTGCTCATTTAGGAGATATTTAATTTACCTACAGGTAAGCCTTATTAAAAATAACAGCGCGGACATAACTACTGCTTTAAAGAGAGGGTGGCTACATTTAGACATACAGTGGGACCATGGATAAGTAATGTAACCACCCTCTAACAGGAAGTCGGATCAAAGCAACACAACAAAAAAAGAAAAATTGAAGGAGGCTGAGTGCAATGGAAGGGGTTAAAGCGATATTAATGGCAGATTTCTTTTATTTTAAAAATAATGAACATGTTACCTACCTGCTCTGTGTTGAGGTTTTGCACAGAGCAGCTCCGATCCTCCTCTTCTCAGGTCCCCCGCCAGCGTGCCTGGCCCCTCCCTCCTGCCTCGTGCCCCCAGGGCAAGCAGGTTTCTATGGGGGGGGGGCTCCCGAGCTGCTGCTCTATGTGTCCATTCACACACAGAGTGCAGCTTGCCCCACTCCATCCTCTATCCTCATTGGCTCACTGGCTGTTATTAACTGTTGTGGGAGCCATTGGCTGCTGCCAATGAGGAATAAGAGTCCCAGGAGCGCTTCTGCTCTAATGTACATGGCTGGATAAAGATGGGGTTTAGGTAAGCATTAGGGGGGGCAGGGGAAGCTGCTGCACACAGAAGGTATGAAGGTAAAAAACCTTGAGCCTTTACAGCCACTTTAACACCTTTACGCCAATGTAATGCAAATATACGTCCTTTGGCTTCAATAGAATGTACCGGGGTGATGCCTGCAGCTGCAAGCATCACCCTGATATGGTTTTAGAGCATACATTTGGCTTTCTTGTGATAACTGATGCTGCTAAGCAGCCACTTGGCTGTTATTACAAGCAGCAGGAGGGGACGTCCCTCTGTCCAGAGACCCAAATAAAGCCAGAATAAGCTTTGATCGGGTCTCAGGTCTAGTAACCCAGAAGCGATGTTATGACATAACCTCCAGTTATTGGAACCTTAACCACTTAACGTCTAGCCACGTAGACCTACGTCAGCTGACTTTGCGGGGTTATACCGGGATGATGCCTCTAGCTAGAGGCATCATCCCGGTACCGTGGTTTGAAGCCGACGGTCGGCTTTCCGTCGTTCCCCCCCCCCCCTCCCGCCGCCTTCCGTGGCTTTGCTCGGGGCTCCCGTCCCACCAGGAGCCCCGAGCACCCAGCCGGCACGTCCGCCGGCTGGATGGAGTCCCGATGAATGCCGGAAACGGCATCGATCGGGTCTCCGATGACGTAACCCGGAGGCGGCGTCCATGACCTCACTTCCGGGTTACTGTGCTGCAAAAGGCGGCAGATTTGAAAAACGGCTGTATGCAAAAATGCCGTTTTCGGCGTTTTGCATACAGGGAAGTGTAGTGGAGGGGTCGAGGGTCTTTTAGACCCTCGATCCCTCCATAAAGTCACTACATATTGGTGTCACAAGGGATGTTTACATTGCTTGTGACAGCAATAAAAGTGATCAGATTTTTTTTTTTTTTAAAAAACCTGTAATAAAGTTTTAAAAAAAAGAAAAAAAAATAGGAAAAAAAAAAAATTTAGCCGCCCCCGTCACCTTTAGCTCGCGCAACAAAAAAAAAAAACGTATACGCAAGTCGAGCCGTGAATGAAAACGCTGTTCAAACCACACATGTGAGGTATCGCCGCGATCGCCAGAGCGTGGGCAATAATTAAAAAAAAAGAGCTACACTCTAACTCTAAACTGGTAACCGTTAAATAAATTTAAAGCGTCGCAGATTGAGATCTCTATTGACCGTAGTTTGCCGCCATCCCACGGGGGGGCGCAATTTTAAACCGTAACATGTTGGGTATCTACTTACTCGGCGTGACATCATCTTTCACAATATACAAAAAAAATGGGCTAACTTTATTGTTTAGTATTTTTTAAATGCAGTGAAATGTGATTTTTCAAATTTTTTCCAAAAAAATGGCGTTTTAAAGACCGCTGCGCAAATACCGCGTGACAAAAAATTTAGCAATGACCGACATTTTATTCTCCAGAGTCTTTGCTAAAAAAATATATATAATGTTTGGGAGTTTTAAGTTAGTTTTCTAGCAAAAAATACTCATTTAAACTTGTAAACAAAAAGTGTCAAAAATAGGCTTAGTGGTAAAGTGGTTAAAGGCGTCACATTTTTAAAAATGACAGTATTAAAAACAATCAAACTTGGCGTTTTAAATGCTTTTAAGTGCAAAGGAGGGGTTTGGGGTCTTATAGCCCCCAGATCCCTCCATAAAGAGTACGTGTCACTGCCTATTACTGTCACAAGGAATGTTTACATTTCTTGTGACGGCAAAAAAAGTGAAAAAAAAAAAAAAATTTAGAGGTACAGTGTAAAAAAATAAATAAAAATTAAGTAAGAAAAAAATTTAAAGCACCCCATCCCTCCGTGCTCGCGCGTAGAAGCGAATGCGTGGCCTATGGAGATTTTTAAGTACTGTAGTTTGTCGCCATTCCACGAGTGTGTGCAATTTTAAAGCATAACATGTTGGGTATATTTTTTTACAGGGCGTAACATTATCTTTCACATTATACAAAAAATTGGGCTAACTTTTTAGTGTTTTTTTTTTTTTTTATTTAATTCATGAAAGTGTGTTTCTTAAAAAAATGCATTTAAAAGACCACTGTGCAAATACCGTGTGACATACATTGCAACAACCACCATTTTATTCTCTAGGGTCTTTTCTAAAAAAAAAAAAAAAAAATATATATATATATATATATATATATAATGTTTGGGGGTTCTAAGTAATTTTTTAGCAAAAGAACTACTGATTTTAACTTGTAAGCAACAAGTGTCAGAAAAAAAACTTGGGCATTAAGGGGTTAAAGAATACACACTTCAATATATTTATATTTTTTTTAATCTACAGTTTTACTGAAATGATCTATATTTTCCCTTCTTGAATGAGAGGAAACATTTAGAGGGATAAATTGTGAGCATCTCTGGGTGCCAGGAATTTTTCTTGAATAGTTCAGTGTCCTCTGTAAAGTGTGGCAGAATTAGTTGGCGCAATATAAATGAGTGAAATAAATAAATACAAACCAAGTGACTGCACTTTGCACAAGCTAATCAAAGGATTTGTTTTAGGAAGAAGCCTATATAGATCAAAGCAATGATCTTTTTGTACACCCCGCCAGCAACACAAGAGTCTCCTATCTCCATTCCGATTCAACTCATTGTGAAGATCTGGTAAATGTTACACTCCGCAGTGCTCTGGAGATGAACATCTAGCCGTGACAGTTTGCAGGTCTCCTACAGGAAGTGGCCTGGATCATGGAAACACCATATAATCAGCCCTGTATTATAATCCAGGAGATCATTAATCAATACGCTCCACATCCTACCTTTTTAAAACAAAGAGAACTCTATCCTTTCTTTCCAGTGGTTGTGAAAGGGTGGAGGAGAATTTGGAATGCTCAGAGAGGCTCACATATTACCGCTTACTGTGTACGCACTTCTTCCAGCGGCTGGGTCTGGATCTAATGGGTTTAGCAGATGAACAGATACCTCACTATTTCCCCTTACTTTATATGTTGGAAAGATTGAAAGTTAGATTTTGGCTGAGGTAGGAAGAGCACTGGAAAAAGTGCTCACATATTCTAAAAAGCCCCGTGATGTAGTGTCTGGGCCGATGAAACGCACCCTGCTATAATAATTGGACCAAGGTACCTATAATGCCCATAGCACCTTCTTACTAGAAAGTGACAGTTTGGTTTGCCATGAGGAAGACCAAAACCAATTACCTGTTTCCTCTGTTGTTAATACCTCCCAAGCTGGCCATAGACAGATCAATATCTTTGTGTTAATTTGTATTTTTATATGTGGCTTAAGTTTAACTTTAAAGGAGCAGTAACTATTATTTTCAAAGAGTTCCTAATATTCACAACTATTTAGGCAGGGCTTTTTTTCAACTGGAACTTGGTGGAACTCAGTTCCACCACCTCTGGCTCAGGTCCTCTGCTTTCTGCTCACACTAATACTTGTACACACAGAAGTTCGGCTTTTGTGTTTACAAATGACAGCTTGTCTCCCAATGGCTCCCACAGATCTGATCTCCAGAGTGGCTAACACTTTGTGCAGGATGGGGACAAGGGAGATGCCGGTGCCCTGGGGGGCAGTTCAGATGCCGACACCCCCACTGGATGATCTCCCTGCAAGTGAAAATGGCGTAGCCACCTACAGTGTGCAGGGAGGTACTAGAATCGGCTGGGTGCTTCAGCCTAAAACAACAATAGTAAGGCATGTGGAAGATGGTGAAGCTTTTAAGGTGGGGGGGGGGGGGTTACATGCAGAGGTCAAATCTGAAGAGGGGTGAAGGTGAGATGTGGATGGGGGTTGCAGAGGTTAGCAGCTGTGGAAAAGGGCTTAACTGTTTACTCTGTATACAACGCACCCCTGAACTCTGCACTCTGTACGTAATGCACTCCTGGTAGTTAATGCTCCTTTAAGACCCTCCCACTCTTAGTGAAATTTGACCACCCCAGTATTTGATGCGGTTTTGAGGGTGTGTGATAGGGTCGGGGGGGGGGGGGTTTGGGAGGGTCGTGGTTGAGTTCCTGCACCTATTTTCTGAGAAAAAAAGCCCTGTATATAGGTAAAAGTTTTCCATTACATGGTGGGACATTAGTTGTGTATATGAAACAATTGCACCCCACGTAATACTATCTTCGCTTTCATTTTGCATAATTGGCATCATGATGAGAGAGCTCCTTTGGCTATTTAATTGATTTTGATTATGAAGAATTAGGAAGCCCATAGATGATTCCTTTTTTTTTAATTTTCTCTTACTTTTTGTATTTTGTTCAACTAGTGGGTTGAAAAAAAAAAAACTGACTCAACTCCCCAATCCACACATTTGAGATAAAAGAGGGATCCTCTTGCTATGCCTTTGTATTCCAACAGCAGGGAGACTTCCCTACAGCCAGACACCACTGATCGAGCGGCAAAAATCCAACATCCATTAGTAGATCAACTTCAGTACAACCGCCATGCTCATACATGGATCTAAATTCGTCCATTTCCTGCTCATCTGACCAAATTTCAATCCATGTAAGGCTGGCTTAACCACTTAAGCCCCAGGCCTATTTCAGACACTTTTTTGTTTACAAGTTAAAATCAGTATTTTTTCCTAGAAAACTACTTAGAACCCCCAAACATTATATATATATATATATATATATATATATATATATATATATATATATATATATATATATATTTTAGAAAAGACTCTGGAGAATAAAATGGCGGTCATTGCAATATTTTTTGTCACGCGGTATTTGCGCAGCGGTCTTTAAAACGCCATTTTTTTGGGAAAAATTTTGAAAAATCACATTTTACTGCATTTAACAAAAACTATTTTTTTTGTATACTGTAAAAGATGATGTCACGCCAAGTAAATAGATACTCAACATGTTACGGTTTAAAATTGCGCACACCCGCGGAATGGCGACAAACTACGGTCAATAGAAATCTCAATAGGCGACATTTTAAAAATTTTTAACGGTTACCAGTTTAGAGTTGGAGTGTAGCTCTTTTTTTAAATTATTGCTCACGCTCTGGCGATCGCGACGATACCTCACATGTGTGGTTTGAACAGCGATTTAATTTGCGGCTCGACTTCCATATACGTTTTCTTTCGTGCGCGAGCTAACGGCGACGGGGGCGGCTACATTTTTTTTTCCTATTTATTTTTTTTTAACTTTATCACAGGTTTTTTTAAAAAAAAAAAAAAAAAATCTGATCACTTTTATTGCTGTCACAAGCAATGTAAACATCCCTTGTGACAGCAAAATGCAGTGACAGGTACTCTTTATGAAAGGTAGAGGGTCTAAAAGACCCTAGACCCCTCCACTACTACTTCCATGTATTAAAAACGCCGAAAACTGCATTTTTGAATACACTCGTTTTTTTAATCTGCCGCCTTTAGCAGCAGAGTAACCCGGACGTGACGTCATGGACTTCGCCTCCAGGTTACATCATCGGTGACCCGATGGAAGCTCCATCCAGCCGGGCAAAGCCGCGGGAGGGGGGGACGTCCCCTCCCGCTCGCCGGGGTAACGATTGAGTGGCTCCCGAGCCGCATCAGTCTGTACCGCCGGAAAGCCGACCGCCGGCTCTAAACAATGGTACCAGGGTGATGCCTCTAGCTAGAGGCATCACCCCGGTATAACACTGCAAAGTCTGCCGATGTAAATATACGTTACTTTGCGGTAAGTGGTTAAGAATCCAACAGGATCTGTTCAAACAATCCCAAGAAAGACAAAATGGCAGCTAGAGACAATGGCAGAGAGAAGTCAGCACTGGTACTCCTGAGCAGCAAGTTAGTCTACCTAAAACTGAAGTTTTTTAGGGTTTTTTTTAATTAGCGGACCCCTTTAGGACTCTTACTTATTCTAAAAATAAGTTTCCACTGATTTTTTTAAATAAGCTTGATGTCAGTTTGTAAATTATGAGGTTCCTGCTCTGTGAAGAGGAGAAAATTAACTATTGGTAACCTGCTGTATGGATTGTTTCTGACATATCAGGAAATCTTTGCATGCAATGGGTGTTTTCAAATCCCATGAGTGCTTCATTTTGCCGTGTAAATAACCCCTACATGGCCCAAATGATGCCAATTTATAGTTGATCATGGATTATGGGTTCTAGACCTGAGTCTAACCCTTGGTGGTCCTTGACACCTGTGCCTGGGGGGTACTCTCCAGATAGAACTACTGCTGTAAGTTTCATTTGCGGTGCTTTTTGCTGTGTATCATGTACTGTATATAACATTCTACTTTAAACTGCACTGACAGATTTCCAATGCGTTCATCGTGGTTTTTATACCGACTATATTACCGTATTTTAATCACACTTGGCTCAAGATACAGAAGCAAAAAGAGAGACAGGACATCCATATATGTAAAAACATTCCATATTTATTAAAGCAGACAATTATTAGCAATCAGCACCATCTTGTCCAGCAATCGGTGCCTTGTACCCCGCCAACCCCAAATATAATTGCCAGTTTAGTTCATCAAGCAAAGTCAACAGCCTGTTCCCACAGGATCAGCGTGCAAGCTGTATTTAGGTATATGTTTTGTTTTTGTTGCAAAAATGTTCTTCTGGTCTTCTCAAGTCATGTAAGTGCCCCTTCACTTCAGAAGGCTTGTAAGACTTTCCTATTCCTTTGCACAGTTATTGTAATGTCTCTTCTAACCCTTTGTGTAACCCTTTGGCACAAGTCCACCTGTGGATGCAGTGCATATGTTTCCCGATGTTGTGTGGTGGTCATCATGTTCCACCATGTACCTTTGCAGGTATAACACTTCAGCAACAGAGGTCAGCGTTTCAAGATTAGCAAGCAATACCTGTTTCACATGCAGTTGCTTCAAAATATTGTATTTATTGCTTGCATTTGGAGCCACAAGGTGTTCAATGCTCCGATATTGTCCTCTGCCTGAAAGCCTAGACAGCACAGCTATCTCCTAGGCAAGTCTCCCAGCAAGCCTAGACATTGTCTGGGTGAAAGATGTCTTGGAAATCTCCACCAGCTGCTACTGGGAGTGTTTGAGTTCCATGGTTTGGTCCTACTCCCAAGCTTAAAAGTAAGAATGTGGAAGCCGGCCTGTGGGTGCATCATTATTGTTTACCATTCTAGTGGAGTCCATTAGTGGCTCTTCTGTCTGCCATCCTCTGTCTGGACCATTTGAGCGGTCGGATAACTTTTTTAAGTCACTTTTCTCTTCAAGCGCCATTTTCACACCTTCCATCTCTAAAGGACCCCCATTCTCACCTGCGTGTGCCTTTTCTTTACGTCTTCTTGCATAACATACTGCACTTACTATAACTACCACAAGCAAAATCCCAGCTGCAGCAGCTGGCACTAAGACCAAGGTTAGATTTCCGTCACGAGACTGATTGATGTGTGCACTCGATTTTGGAAATTCTGCTAAAGTCTGTGCCTCTGTGCACAGCTCACTTTCTGGGCTCACATCGTGCATGGTTCCAAGACAAAGCCTGTAAGTGCTGTTAGCAGACAGTTGTGTCAGGGTATATGATGGGATTGATGGAGGGAGCTGGTAGGTAACAGACCAATGGTCTGGGACAGACAGGTTTTGGACAGTGAGCCTAAGTCCTGGTAGGTGTTTCTTGTTTTCAATATAACTTTGTAGATCAACTTTAATAGAGCCGCTAGTTACTTCAATTACTTGCAGTTGTAGTATAGGCTGATCTGAAAAGGGTGTTAATAACAGCATCTCACAATACATACCATAGAATCCAGCTGGACATTCACATTCTATTTCCCCAAGTGAGTTCATCCTACAGAAACCACCATTCAAGCATGTTTGAGGTGGACACAGCTGGTCATATGGAGTTGGTATGTCGGGGTCTTGAATTTCTGTCTGGACAGCTGGAACGGTTGTGGTTGGGACGGAGGTTGGTCTGGCTGTTGGTTTAGAAGTTGTAGTTGTAGGTGGTAGAGCAGTGCTGGTAGGTGCTAAGGTCGTAGGCACGAAGACTGTTGTTGGTATTGGGCATCCAAAATCAGAACTTTGTAAATTGCGCAAAATCTTGCCAGCATTTTTGGGAGGGAAATGACAGCGAGTTTCATCAGGACGCAGCAGGGCAACCCCACTAACTCGCAGCCATTCTGTCAGCCAGCTTAATGTGCACACACAATTGAAAGGGTTTTGTGCCAGGCTTATGCCACGAAGACGTTTTGAAGAATGGAAAAGGCCCTTTGGCAAAGTACGAAGATTCAGTCCACTTAAATCTAAATCTTGTAATCCAGTAAGACCAGAGAAATCTTCTGGCTGAAGCTGAGAAATTGCAGCATTGCCAGCTAGGTTGAGTTTGGTTAAGCCACGTAGACCAGGTGGCAGTTTACTAAGCTGATTTTGAGACAAGTCTAGATCATGAAGATTCTTGAGGCCACTCAATAGATCTGCTGGTACTTCTTTCAGGCCTAGACCTGCCAGTTTTAGAGTCTCAATATTACTTGCATGGAATACTCCAGGCTGGATGGTGGGAATAGTATTGTAGCTAAGATCCAGGAGCAAAAGATGTGGTAAGGAGAAAGCTGGTGCTACAACCAGTTGATTTTGAGACAGCTTCAGTTCAAGCAAGTTCTCAAGACCTCTGAAGGCATCTGGATGAATACTACGAATCTGGTTACCACTGAGATACAACCTCTCCAACCGACCCAGCCCTTGAAAGGTCTCTGCAGAGATCTCCGTAACCTGATTAGATGAAAGGTCAAGGTTGCTGAGGTTTGCCAAGCTCTTAAAAACTCCACCAGGTAGATGAGACAGCTTGTTATGAGATAGATCCAAGAGCTGCAAGTCCCACAAACCTGAAAAACTGCTTTCCTCTATGGAACTGATGCCATTCTCAAAAAGATAAAGGCTTAAGGTGTTCTGAGGTATGTTTCGGGGAAAACTGGGGTTCTTGCGACTTGAGCAGAAGATGGTAAATGGTACGCTGCATTGACAGCCATCTGGACAAGTTTCAACAAAGACTGTATATGTGGCACAAAGTAGAACACTCCATTTAAGCAGGATATTCATGATGAATAATCTGGAAAATAAAAAATGCATTGTTACTACAGCATTTTGCACCAAAAGGCGGTAGATTGCTTTATTCAAATATTCAGTTATGTACCATGTTAGATTGTCAACTGGTTTTCACGAACAGGCATGTGTACCTGTTACAGTTTTGTAATTTGTGAAGAATCTTCACATTATTATATTTATTTTATTTCTTGGAGGGCATTTAGTATGTGTTGTGTAGTGGAGGTGTGGTGACAACCCATTATCAGGGTTTCAACAAAAGTTATATAGTCAAGGAATAGACGAGGTATATACCTTGTGTAGCAAAAGGTTTTTTGTTTTTTTTAGCAACCATTGACCTGAGCTAACATACACTGTTTGAATAGGAGGCAGACAACTGGATATTTTCTTCTTTCAGAGCCTGCAAATCAATGTTGCTGTTCTCCCCCTAATCCCCTTCTCACCCATTCCACCAAATACTAACAACCCTGGCTGGGAAATAAGTAGCAAACTGTGTTAAAGCTCAGGGCTCCAGGCACAACAGCACAATAGCTGTCAAAACTGTTTTTCTAGGTATTTACCTATTCCGTTTCTGACTGTAATGTTTTGGCTTTTTTAAACCTATAACACTGACAATGGGGATAAAACCTCATTAAGTGCAAAAATAACTGATGATATTGCCACAAATCTTGGGAGCTGAAAACTT
This sequence comes from Pelophylax lessonae, assembly GCF_965119305.1. Lineage (NCBI taxonomy): Eukaryota > Metazoa > Chordata > Amphibia > Anura > Ranidae > Pelophylax > Pelophylax lessonae. The sequence continues at coordinate 71,913,336 of NC_138773.1, read as the reverse complement.
TCAGTGTTTTCTGCCATTGCACAATATGGGCTTATGGAGATGAGGAAGAAGGGGTTGGATGGGAGTTGAGGAAAAGAATGTGTTCTTTGTAATCTGTCAGAAATTAAGTAGGCAGGGCTGACACCAAGTGCTTAGAAATTCAGAGCCAAATATACACTGAGGTTGATTTACTAAAACTGGAGAGCAGAAAATCTGGTGCAACTTTGCATAGAATCCAATCAGCTTCCAATGTGTTTGTCAAAACCCAATTGAAAAAAGTGCATTTTGAAACTGCCATGCACATCTGGACAGATTTTTCACTTTCCCATTTTAGTAAATCCAGCCCCACTTTGTCATGTCAGTGAGGAAGGTTGGACCATACTATACTTCTCCAATTTGGCGAGGGTGTCTACTGATTTCTTTGGCGGGGACATGCTCCAGGGTGTCCAGGGAGGAACGGCAATTGCGGGGAGCCCAGATAAGGATCTCGGGGTGCAGGATCAGTGAGAAAAGGATCGTAGGCCGACAGAGCTCTGCTCACTCGTGTCCTACAGCATGCCGCCCCAGGACCATACTATACTTTCTGACACATTTTTCTGTCCAAGCAGCATTCATAAAGGGATAAAACATAAGGAAATGTGTACTTATTGCAGAAATGTGTACTTATTGCAGAAATGTGTACTTATTGCAGAGATTTGTGAATTTTTTTTTTTTTTTTTTTTTAGTTATACCTCAACATATGCTTTAATTGAGAATATGCTAAATCTTCACCACAAAATTAAGGCATTCAGTGAAAAAACTTGAAACACAAAATAAGTCTAAAAAGAAGATAATTGGTTTTGCCTCTAGCAAGCTTCTGGAAGATTCTAGTTGTCACTTTTTGATACAGGTCAAGCAATTAAAGGATCTGCTTTGTGGCTTTGGGCAACTTAGCCAAGCCTTTTCAAAGAGTAGGCCTTGATAAATGTACTGAAATAGAAAACAGCCAATCAAATGCTCATTTAATTACAGATCGCTCATTACATATCTAGGGGAAGATCTAAATTGTTGTTGCGAGTAACCCAGATAAATCTATTTTTTTTTTTAAAGTTCATATATGAGGATAAATGTATTTTTGATTATGATAAAGTTTATTAATTGTTAACATGCTGAAATAATACTCAGGGACACTTTGCTGCCAGTTTGTTACCCACACTCCTGTCTTGTCCTGAGGATATTGGAGCGCTACAAGTGCCAATGTGGAATATTTACTAAATAGGTTTGTACAATAATGTATAAAATAAATAAAATAAAATATATTGATGTTAAATTTTAAGCTCAACTCCACTTACTCGGGTAAAAAAAAATAAAAAATTTGCCCAGTTCTGGTTAGGAGAAAAAAAAAAATCTAAGTTTAGTACTCGCCTCCTCTTCTCTTATGAGTTCCATGACAGCCAGCATCATCCAACCCACTTCCTGTGAGCTTGGGCTGTCATGGACACACCCCCTGGGTTTACATTACTCCTGGACAGGACACTGAGCTGTTCAGAAGTAATAACTGTCCACCGCCAAAGAGTAGATAAAAAACCCAATGTTACAAGACTGGTCTGAAGAATGCAGGATTTAGAGGTGTTAAAATGATTTAAAACTTGGTGTCAAGCTTTAAAATTATATGAATTGATAAGAAAAGAAAAGAAAAGAAAAAAAGGAAGTTCTTTAAAATGTGGTCAGTATTTAAATTTTGAGACCTTTCCATTTACATAAATTGATATAAAACCTAAGTTAAATCACACAGGCACAATCAGGGGTCTGAGAATTTAGGAGAGCTGGCATATGAGGGGCATGAAAGGGTCTTAGTCCCAATATGTATGAATACAAAAAAGACGAATGCCCAAGGGACTAAAATGCAAACCACAAGGTATAAAATGTACAAAATTAAATAAAATTAATAAAATTTGAACACTTTGGTACATACAATTGAAAAAATTCTAGTGGACATAGGTACATAGATATATGCATGGGTATCCATAGTTACATAAATCAAAATATGAATGACAATCCAAGGTGTAAATGTATATATGGTCATATTTGACCATATATATATTTACACCTTGGATTGTCAGTCATATTTTATTTATGGAACTATGGACACCCATGCATATATTTATGTACCTATGTCCACTAGAATTATTTCAATTGTATGTACCAAAGTGTTTAAAATGTAATACATGTTGTACAATTTATACCTTGAGGTTTGTGTCTTACAAAGTCCTTTGGGCATTCTTATTTTTTGAGAGCAGGCAAAGGTTGATTCTTTTTCAGGATTTCCTTAGATAATAAGGGATGAAATATTATCGTTAAAGGCCCCCAGCTGACATCCCCTAGCAGCCATCTAAAACCGTACTTTTTATGCTAATACTGTGTTTTAAAGGTGTTGTGAAAAAAAAATGCTGAGCTGGCGTGTGCTGACAGGCTTCATCTGCTCCGTGATGAAACAGTTAACAATTTATCCTGGTATTTGAACCCCTATCATTTAGTCTGGATGACCTCTCACCTCCAGCACAAGAAAGGCTTGTGCCTGTCAGGCCATGCCCTGTGTGTATAAACAGAGCCCCTACCGGTATGCAGACCCCCCTTCCCTGTCTGTCACTTCTAAAACATCATGTAGATAAAGGGGCTGTGTGCTAGTAGGCCACACAGCCTTCATCAGAAACAGACACACTTCTCCGACCCCCCTCTTTCCTCTACCTTTCCCCAGCACACTGCTATTTTCCGTAATTTAGATACTAAATCATGCAGAGATTCTATTTTTGTAGCTTGTTAAATGCAATTAAACTAATTACGTTATCGGCAAACAATTCTTTCATAGTCTGTGAAGAATAAATTACCCCATTCCCAATTTCCTCTGCTCCTGCAAAGTTTTAACACTAAGTTTTTGAGTCTTGAACCTGAATCTGGTGTAAGATAAATTGTAATAACGGAGGAGATCTAGAAAGAGCCATACTATTCTATTCAAACATCTCTATCTATTTATGTAGGCCGCATGCACACAGGCGCCTGAGGAGGTTCAGTGTTAAGCCTAAGGCCCCTTTCACACGGTTCCGTTCTATCGACGGAGCCGTTCTGCTTAGCCGGGGATCGATCCGCCCATCCCCCGCTGAGCAGGCGGATGACAGCTCCGTCTCCGCTCTGTGTGCGGAGATGGAGGTGTCCGATCCCTGCTCTCCTCTATGGGGGAATCGGATGAGAACACCTGTCCATTCTCATCCGATCCGATCTGCCAGGCAGATGGAAAATAGGGTTTCCATCCGTCCGGATTTGACGCACAGGATCGGATCGGATGTTAGTGGACATGTCTCCGCTGACATCCAATGCCCCATAGAGATGCATGGGGCATCTGTTCAGATCCGCCTGAAAAACTGAGAGGTGGATCTGAACGGTCTGCAAGTGTGAAAGGGGCCTAATACACATGGGCTGAATGTCAGGAGACATTTGGCCAGTGTGTATGGCAGCCAATCTGACACATGCGAGGTGGATAGAGGAATCCTCCCCGCTGTGCCATTATATTCTGACAGCAGGACTCAAAATACACCGATTGGCTTCAAGCCGCTGATCAACAATAGTTTTCCAACAGTCATGCTTGAATTCTGTCAAAAGGGATCAGCCATCGATGGATCAAAATTTGGCTGGTTCCTGCTGATCCAGCTGAATTTACATTCATCTATAGACAGTTTTAAATTCAGGTGTATTTCCCTGCCTGGGGAGCCACTGTTGTTGAGTACAGCTGCCCAAAGTAATCAATAGCTGTACACTGATATATGCGGGTATTGGAGTACAGTCTGCATCTAGGGTCTTATGTCTGTATGCATGCGAGTGTTTAGCCAAGTACCCATATACAGCTGCATATAGATCCTCTGATTTCTATGGGTGTCATATGCAGCACATGCGGCTCCACTGTTGGAAATACACCCAAAATACGCCTATACTGGCTCAATCCATTGTTTATCTGTCAATGGATGCTTGCTCTGGTTACAATCTATAACAGACTGCAAAATATATATTTGGTCAAACACAAGGCCCGGGGGCTATTTCATGTGGCCTTCGCACCTCTCCTGCAGCTACGGCACCCCACTCATCTCCACCCCCACCTTGTCTCAGCAGTTTGCAACAGAGAGTTGGACAGAACTCCTCCTAAAGATCCTGTGCCGCTCCGTGCAGCTGCAGCACCCCTCTCTGCCTCCCCGGGGCTCGGCATTCAGCAGGCTCAGGCTGCTGACTCCAGCCCGCCTCTGATCCTCCTCCAGACCCTGTACTTTCTGTTTCCCAGCTCAACCCCCAGCTTCTTCCCGAAAGCAGCACAAGGGGGGAGTACTGTGATGTAGGGGAGGGTGGGGGGCTCTTAATTTCTAATGGTGGGTTGCGCTGAACATCTAGTCTTACAGATACAACAGGCCCTTTGAGGGCAACCAAAATGCTGATGTGGCCCACAATGAAACTGAGCTTGACACCCCTGATCTAGGCCAATAACTTGGTATAATCAAACAAAAATATAGTGTACTGTTCAGTGCTGCCAATTGTCATACACAACTGTGCATGGGGCAGACACTACCTCATATGTCTCCATTATGTACATATTGCTTCACATGTACACATTTCTGCAGCCCACTGTGCAAATAGAGCTTCACACTTCTATAATCCAACACATACAAACCGCCTCAGGTACACACACAGATTTGTAATGTGTGTTGAGTAACTTACAAAAGCACACGTCTGCATTACAGTATGTCTGGGATATGCAAATATTCTACTCTTTTTTTTTTATTGAATATATATATATATATATATATTGTCTACTTTGTGCATGCTTATGTACACACTTCTTTTTTGTACATACTTCTGCAATGTGTAATATATTGTTGTGCAAAATTGTAAGTTCATGTTCCATCTATGGGGCAGAGATGGAGAGCGCTCAGGTGCTGGCTTGTTTCAGGGGGGAAAACAATATCATCCGGTAAGGGAAATTAATCCCAGCCATTCGATTGTACCTGAGCAGTCTCAGGCTCAGGGACTCAATTCCCAATCTGATCATAAACGGCCAGATTCTATGAACAGTCTAAGGCTGGCCATAGACTGTGTGAATTTCTTTCCTGCAACCACGGGCTGCAGGAAAGAAATTTGCACAATTCACCTATCAGCACAGTCAGTGCTGACAGGGGAATCCCTCCTGCCAAGATATTGTATTCTCGCCAGGAGAAGACAGTGATTATTGCTAGCGGCTGTAGCAGCTGCTAGCAATAATTGCAAGTGAATCCAGCAGGCTGGTTGTACCCAAGTTGAGTGATCGATCAATTGGATACATTCTTCCTGCCCACACTCGATAAATTCTACCTGCCAATACACGATTCGAACCGTCTTTGGCCGGCCTAAGCTATCTTTTCTTAACCAGGTTTCCTTCCCATGACCCCTATGGCTAAGCCATGGTGGATGGGGTGAAAAATGTCAGGGAGCATGGCCTGAGGAGCAATATTGACTGATGCTTTCACATGTATGCATCCATAATAGGATTGGCTATGGAGAGTGGCAGTTTCAAGCTAAAAGGTTTCTTCTAGAAACTGTTGGGGGTTCCTTAAACTGTGGCTGTCTGACCTTCCGTCTGGTGGTGGCTGCATAGTTCTGGGCACTTGGCAGAACCAGCAGCATAACACTAGTAATCATTTTAGCTGTCTTTAAGGGTGGCATTCTTCCCACTGCCCCCTGCTGTATTCCTTTTTAGCAAGGGTTCCCAAAAACCTGAACATTTTACCTGTCTGAAAGGGTGGCATTCTGACCACCATTGTAAAGGGGTCATTCTGCTCACTGCTCCATGATGTAAGGGTTCCCAAAAACCTGAAAATGGCTTCAAGGATTCCTCTGGGATAAAAAGGGGGAGAAAGGCTGGTCTAAGCCAGTGTTTCTCAACCTTTTTTCAGTTGCGGCACCCGTAACAATTCTGCACAATCTCGAGGCACCCCATTCTAAAATGTAAAAAAAAACCCCTAAACTGATAGTTTTACATAACAGAGCAACATCCATACACATGGGCCATCCAACATTAGAAGTGATTTATTTCTCCACTATTGCAAACTGGTATAGACTAGTATTCTAGGGTTTCTCTTCTCCCTCAGTTTCTCTTCTTCTATTTGCTAATGTGACCCCAGTGCTAATGGAGAAGGGATGAGGAGGTGTAAATAAGGATGCTGTGCAAGCACCCGTCATTCTCCTTCTCAACCAGTGATGTCACTGGTTGTCAGGGTGCCAGTGGCTTGACCAGCACAGTGCCCAGAGTTGTAATTCTACAAAGTAAAAACCTGTGGCAATTTGTTACCATTTTGCCAAGGCATCCCTGAAGAATCCAGGAGGCACACCAGGGTGCCACGGCCCCCTGATCGAAAAAGGCTGGTCTAAGCTCTTAAAAGTAAAACTTTAGGCAAAACTTTTTTTTTTTTTGCCATCTGTGTCCCATTGCAGAGCTTTCCCTTCACTTCCTGTCCCATAGACAAACAGGAAGTAAAAGGAAATCCCTGCAAATTAAGGGAATATTTTGGGGACCCCCAAATCACCATAACTAGTGTCCCCATTGGAAGATTTCCCCTCTATAAATTTTTTGGGGACAACCCAAAATTTGGGGTTTTCTTTTACTTTCACTTTCGAAAACTATTGTAAACAGGACAAATAGAGAGGGTGAAGCTCCTAATGGGGGCACAGACAGCAATAAAAACTGACACACGTTCTAATCCCTCTATCCAAAACGAAAAAAAAAATGTTGCCTTTAGAAAGAAGCTGCTCCTACAGGCTTTTGAGCTCTTATTTTTTCTTCCTGAAAACTCCCCTTCATGTTAGCCAATGTGTCCATGCACACTATAACTTTTTTCAGGCGTTTTTAGGCATGTGCTCCTACAGACAAAAATCCCCCCAAAAACTCGCATTTTTCATTGGCGCTAGTACCCTAAAGAGCTCAAAAACACGCAAAAACGTTTGTTCCAGCTTTTTGGTTTATACAGTGGTTAGGTAAAGACTATCTAGGAGGGTTTGTGGAAAAAAAAAATGCTTCTACTCAAAAAAGCTCAAAGGAGCTTGAAGAAGCTCAATAGAGAACAAAAAGTACAAGCTTCTTCAAGTATAGATAAAAACTCTAATGCCTAAAAGCAGCTTCTTTTTTTTTCTTTTGAGCTGCAGTGTGCCCTTAGTTATACTTTTTTAGCAACTTTGTGTATATCTTTGTAGATTTTCCTGAATGTATCTTTTCCTATAGTCCACCCTATGCATACAATCACATTTACACTCTTTTCATTGTGTATTGTGTGCATACTGCCCACTCCTTTGTAACTTTCTGTATACACAGTGCCTCCCATGTACACACTTCTCCTCCCTGACACACGTCTGTATATTTCCTTACAGATCCTGCCTTGCACAGCCCTGCTTATATACATAAATAAGTTACTTGAGATTTGACTGGAAGGCCTGTTCTGCAAATCCCAGCGGAACACAATGTATGGGCATGTATTTTTCCAGAAAGTAAGCAGCGCAGGAGGTCTCCTCCGCATGAATACATCTGAGATCAGATGAGATAGACTTTGTATATATCAGTGCCTCTACAGACAGAGTTAAGGCAGGGGTCAGTAGGAGGCAGGTAATATGCTGAGGAATGTGCAGCTGTGAGGGGGGGCAGAGGTGAGAGAAGGGGATGGAAAGAATAAGAGGAATAAAAAGAGAGGAGATTTAGCAGATGGTGGGGAGAGGGGAGCCATTTTGGTAATTGTTGTCAGGAGGGGAGTCCAAGGCCTGTGTGTCTTGATAGATACAAGGGGAACGGGGGAAGTCATCTCATTGGAGGGAAGCTTCATTTATTCTCTAAGGCTTCATGTACACGGGACGTTTTAAAGCCTCTCCTGAACGCTGGAACTTGACAGCTAGTAACTGGCGGTTAATAACGTCCGTTACATAGTGACGTTGAAAAAAGACACCAGTCCATCCAGTTCAACCTAAGATGTATGTTTGCTGTTAACCATACATTGTATACCCCTGTATGTTGTGGTTAAGGTGCCCATCTAATAGTTTTTTGAAACCATCAATGACAGTAGAGAACCCCTTAAGCAGTTTAAGGTTAAACCGCTTTTCTTCTAGTTTTAGTGAGTGGCCCCGTTTCTTATTGAATTCCCTTTCTCTGAAAAATTTGTTCCCTATGCTAGGGTCACCAGTAGGGTATTTGTACATTGATATCATATCCCCTCTCAAGCGTCTCTTCTCCAGAGAGAACAAATTCAATGCTTGTAGTCTTTCCTCATAGCTGATGTCCTCCTTTCCCCTAATTATCTTTGTTGCCCTTCTCTGGACTCCAGCACATCCTTTCTGAGGACCGGTGACGAGCTCGTCTTGCCTAGTTTACATGCCGCGTATAGCAGCGTTTGCGTTTAGAAGCGTTATTACGTTGTAAAATGGTCAGAAATGTATCCCTGTTGAAAACACCTATAAATGAAACGCTTAAACGAGAGTTACCGCGTTTAATCGCGTTTTTTCAAGCCGGTACAAGTATTTGGCATTTCAAATGCCAATAAACTTCCGTCTGAACGCATTTCTTTGCCAGAAAACTCAACTGCCTCTAAACGACTTTAAACGTCTCAGTGTACATGGACAGATAAGAGAACATAGAGGAGAGTTCAGGGGCTGCTGAAAAAAAAACGCCCAACTGCTCCTAAACGTCCGTTTACCAGCAGCAGTGTACATGAGGCCTACGAGTGAAGCTGATTATAAAAACGGGTTAGAGAAAAGAGCATCAATGATAAGATTTTGGCTGTGCATTACAGCTTCAACCATACCCTGGTAGATTTCTATACGAGCGTATAGCACTTTCAAAAATGCCATCAGAGACTTGAAGAATGTGGTTCAAAAGTACTTCAAAATGTCGTTTGCGTTTAACATTTGTTTTTGGAATGAATGGAATTTCCCAAACAGGAATCACATTCGCTGAATTTCGTTAGTTCCTGAAAAAGTTTCCATTCTGCCTTATCAATGTTTTTCACCATCGTACCCCCATTCACATTAAGAAAATTGTACAAACATTTCAGAATCAAATTTTTTCAAAATAATATTCTACCTGTGTATAGCCAGCTTTGGTGTTTATAGGATCCCTCTTTAAAAGTCAACACTTCTTTCTATGATAGACTGGTTAGTAGTCATTAACGCCTTGCTGACCACCGAATCAGTTGTAGAGTTTTCAACTCCTTCTATTGGATTTCATACAAAACCTTTTTTTGGAGAAGATTTAAAATCTTGAGGTTTTAATTTTCGTCTGAGACTCCTTAGGGGGAAATCCCCTCTCACACTTAATCCCTGTGACACCAGGACAGGGCTAGTCTCCCCAAAATTGACACCAAGGTTCCATCAGTTCCCCACTCTAAACAAAACCTTTGGTTGAAGGTGAGGAAGTTGGCCTTCATCTGTCTGAGGAAGATAGATGGGTAGATATATGCCCATCCTTGAAACCATCACTCTGGGACTTGGACCTACTGCAATACTTGGCCAATGATGACATAGGTGGCTAAGCTGTACTTTGGTCTTTTCCTCTTTTCGTAGATAAAGGAAGGATTGTCAGCTATTTTTAAAAAGATTGTTTAGCAAGTTGGAAATGGTATTAGCCAACTAGGAGGTAATAGTTATGGCGCTTTTCCACTGTATGGAACCGAATGGTTCGGCTCGCTTTTGTGCTTTTCCACTGCTGGTACCGCATGGTATGGTGTAGGAACGGTTCGGTACGGTACGGCGGCGCTTTTCCACTGCATGGAACCGAACGGTACGGCTCTCTAAAACAGTACCACCTCGATTGTGGTTCCAAGAGGTACCATACCAGTACCATATCCCACAATCCTTTGCATGCAGTCACTACTAGCCACTGATTGGTCAGAGAATCGTGGTTATCCCACCCACTTAACTTTAGTACTACATTAGTGGAAAAGCAAACTATACCAAACCGTACCGAACCGTTCCAACACCGTACCATGCGGTACCAGCAGTGGAAAAGCAAACCGGGCCAAGCAGGACCGAGTAGAGCCGAGCTGGTACTTGCAGTGGAAAAGTGCCATTAGTCAGGTTGAAAGAAAGACAAAAGTCCCTCTGGCTAAACCAATAAAAAACAAAGAACAGTAAAGAAAACCCAACCATACAATCCCATATACACAATCCTATACCCACAGTTGGATAGTATTTGCTTGCAGATATTGAACCATCAGTTGCCATATACAGCCTGATTTCTCTTGTTCAGCCTACATGATTATACAGAAATCAGCCAAAAATTCTACAAGTCTCCAAAGAATAAGAGAAACTATGTAGGTGATTTTTACCAAACGAAATCTATCCATTAAGAGATCAACATTGGATGGACTAACCCTTTCATAAACTGATTTCTGCTTGCTACTGAAAGAAGAATTCAGGTTGGTAGCTCTGGGGTATAGTATAGATCTTTGCATTACTAAATGCAACTATTTTTGGATGGCGATATTACTGGAAAAATAGCTTGAGTTCATACACAGAATAGACAAATAGCAGCAATGACAAGACGCTTGTAGGCAATAGTCAGCTGTGGGGAGCGATTGGAATCCTAGTCCAAGCATTTTCTCTGCCCATTTAATTCCCTTCCTGCCCTCGGGTGTCACTGACATCTGCAACAGTATACAGTATGCAGGTCAGGACATGATCTTACTGTCCATCTCACACTGACAAGTGTTACAATCCATGCCTGCTGAGTAAACCTACACAGATCTGTATCTCACAGGCACATCTGCACCTGAATATGTAAAAATAGGGTGTTCAGTTAATGAAATGAGGGTAGGGTGCAGACCAGGTGAAAAGCATGATTGCTACACTTCAAGCAGTATTAAACCCAAAGCAAACAAGTTTTATAATGCAGCTTACCCATCCTTGTAGTTATGTGATGACTGTATTAGTTTTCTTTTTTTAGGCTTTTTTTTGCTTCTATTTTCGTCTAGTAATCCAGCCAGTAAGTCTGTTGTTTCTCAACTGAAAAGCTTTCTTGTAGTTACAGGGAGACAGACCATTTAAAAGAGATGTATAGTTATATTTTTTGATTTATACTTATCTAGGTGGATGCAGCATCGGTCCCCGGTCACCTCTAACACTAAGAACCGAGTGATCGAACACTGCTGATCGCTCGGTTCTCACAACTCCATAAACAGAGAGCTGCTGACTTTCTCTGCTCTCCCTCACTGAAGCGCTGGGCTGTGGTGGGGGCAGGAGAGGCCGACTCTGAGAGGTGCCGGTCAAGGCATGTGGATGGATCCTGACTCTGTGACTCTGTGACGTCAGCAGAGAGCGTGCTAAAGTCGGGTCACAGGAGTGAAGAACAAACTGCACTCCTGTGATCCACTGGAGAAGTACAGCCAAAGGAGTTTTAACACTGGCAGTGGGGGTTAAAATGATCATCTTCTATTTATTGATATAAAACCTTCATCTCAAAAAAGAAAAGAACGGTCTGCTGTAACTGAAGTATTAGCTGAAGTTCAGCTTTAATGTGTTACTGTATTTAAATCTGCTAGTACTTCTAACAGGCGGATGATGCTGCTGTCCAAATCTGCCCCCTGTGCTCATGTATCCAGAGTGGGGGCACTCTAATATAGGAGGTGTGTTACAGGCCAGATCACCAAGGGGAAACAGAGGGGAAAAAAGCCTAGAACAAGAAAACGAATGCAGCAAATACATCTAAGGATTGGTGAGCTGCAATAAATTACATTTTTTGGTTTTGGGTTTAATACTGCTTTCAGTAAGTACATTGAAAAGTCACAGAAAGTTGATCAGAATTTGTTCACAGAAAGGCTTGTACAATTTCATGGAAACTGACGCATGGGCTAGTGATTGTCCAGCATCACCCAGGCCTCATCATCCCTCCACTTACTGTGTGTCTAATATCAGCTACCTTTATATAAAAGCTGTCCTTTCTCAGCCTAGCAAAAGACAACAGGTTTGCTTTTAACCCCCATCCAGAGCAAAATATACATACATTTTTATTTCTTCTCTGCATGCTCCAGTGCAGTACTGGAAACTGAAGGAAAAAAGCAGTACTTCCTGGTATGGAGAATCACGTGACCGCTCAGTGCCTACAGCTCCAGTGATTTAAAGCTTACACAGAACTTCTTCTACTCCTAGTGTCTGAATACAGTGGAAGTGAAAGAAATGCTAGCAACGCCCCAATTCCCTTGGGGGTTAAATCGCATGATACAATGACTAAGCCCTATGGGTGGGACGAAACGCATCGGGTGTGTAGTCAGAAAGGAAATAGACTGAGGCTGCTACTATTTTCCTAAAGCATAGAATTGCTTGTGGTACATTATGCTTATCCTCATACGTTGTAAGAAGTCTGGATGACCTTTTCACCCAGGCTGCACCCTGATTGGAATCCATTGGGCATTGCTGTACAATCTGGAGCGGGGACCTGAAGCTTTCTTTATGTCCACGTAAATGTGTGTTGCATTAAGGCAGTCTATTAGTTATGAATGGGCTGCCAACACGCAGCAGATAAAACAATGTATTTGACCCTTCTTTGACAATACACAGTGCACCACAATGCTTTGCATGTGCATTGTGGTGCATTGGAGTACACTGTACTCTATTGTACAATGCAATGGAATGCGATTCACAATGAATGGCAACACACTACATGTACAGCATGCCACGTGTTTTCTAAGCACACGTTAACACAACACACATTTGAATTGTTCAATGTTTACCTGGTTATGTCTTGCAGTATAAACTGTCTACACTACATTTGTGTTTTTTCTTATTGTGCGTCTCCGTGTCTATGACATGCTCAGCAAACCGACACAATCAGTGCCTAGCATCAGCTGTGAAACTCTTACCAGCGTGCTGTCTTGTTACAAAAGGCTGTCTGGAGGTGAAGGAAACAGCCACTGTGTTGTGGATTCTCTGTGATCCAAAGGTTTGGTATGTCAGTGTGACCGTAGATGTTTCCTGCACACACTAAATGAAACCTTTGTGGTGAGCAAGATGAAGGCAGCCGTTGTCATCCTGAAAATCCTAGTTCATTGGATGTCTAGGTTTGCCATCCCTTTAAAATCAAACACATATTAATTACACTGTGGCTGATTAAGGTGGTAATTAAACTTACTTGGTGCCTTATCTGCATTAGCCTCAGAACCTGTGCAATTTATTTGTGTTCGGGTTTAAGTGCCCATTCACACTACCGTGACTTGTCAGGCGACTGGTCAGCCTGACAAGTCGCGGTCCATGCAGTGCTACGGGAACCGTTCTAATAGGAGTGACTCAAGTCTTTCCGACTTAGAAAGTAGTTCCTGTACTACTTCGGGGCAACATCGGAGCGACTTGCATTGACATTCATTATTTGAAGTCCGTGCAAGTCGCGCCGAAGTCAAGGTGCACGCGACTTTACAGGTTGCCCCCGAAGTCGTGCCACGGTAGTGTGAACCAGCACTAAAGGGATGAGGTGGCCACCCTATGCCATGCTAATATCCTTGCTTCACTATTGAGTCACTGGTCAGGGCCAAGGATGCTGATCCTAAATTCTGATTTTCATCTGGCTTTGCTTGATGCCAACTTGTTTGAAACCAGAGAATCAACATGAAAGCCAGAGATCCAGCATTTCAGGAGATCAGATATGGCCACCATTTGTATCTCTCATAGTTTCCCTTTAATGCTAGAACAGACAAGCACATTGCCTCTAGTTTTAAATAGCTGGATAAAATGAATCTTATCTGCCCAGTAGATCTGCTGGGAGAATTACTCATTCGACAAGTATGAGTGCTAAAAATCACATGGAGGGTGATGGGTTAATTCAACTACAGCGGAGGGGTCAGTGATCCTAGGGCCACTGTTGACTGATAGGATAAATAAACTTTAGGACAGTGACTTTGTGTACAGTCATTAAACGTCCTTTTCCGATTGGTTGGAAGAACGCGAATAGTTTACTGCTGTCAAGTCTCTGTACACTTTCTGCACTAATGATGTGTACAGAGCAGGACTGTTGTACGGCTTATCACTGCATGACTTCTCTGAGCAGAGATATGGAAGACCTCACTCGTGTCTGGCAGCCAAGCATTGCACATTAACTTTTCTTGGCCTACAGTTGTTCTAAGCCTTGTATATCTGCGTACACAGGAAAGAGAACTGTCTCTGTTGCTCTCAACAACTAAATTATTATTGTTATTATTATACAGGATTTTTATAGCGCCAACAGTTTGCGTAGCGCTCTGTCTTTCTCCCGGTATGGTATAAGGAAGAATCGGTGGGCAACAAAGATCAAGAAAGTTATTACTTCGCCATATATTGAGGTTGTGTGTATAAAATCAGTTTTTTCTGGCCAACACAACACTTTCACCTTAAAGCGGTTGTAAACCCGAAAAAAAAAAAAAACCTGCGATACAAAGGCATAATGAGCTAGTATGCATCGCGTTGGACACCCAAAGTTGAAGGTGATTTATTCTTCCAAAGCAAAAACGCCTTTGCACACAGATACTGACTAGTATTGCAATGTTCATCTTTCTGGCTCAACTAATGTGACCCCAATGCTGACAGAAAGGGGCAAGACTGGGGCAAACAAGGATGCTATGCAAGCGCCTGACGTCCTGCTTATCAACCATTGGTTGTTACGAGGTCAACATATAGAAGGTTGTAATGGTGAAATGAAAACCTGTGGCTTTCTGTAACTAAAAAAACAGGCTTGGTCCACCCTCTGGTTTAAATACAATTTTTGGCAATTTTTAGGAATTTTGCAAAGGCACCCCTGAAAAAACCTGAAGGCACCCTAGTTGAAAAAGGTTGCTTTAGTGTGTGGGTGGAAACCCACGCAAGCACAGGGAAAACTTGGAAACTCCATGCAGGCAATGTCCTGACCATTACTGGAACGGGGGACCTCATGGTCTTAAAGTGGTTCTAAAGGCAAAAGGCTTTTTTATCCTAATGCATTCTATGCATTAGGATAAAAAACCTTCTGTGTGCAGCAGCCCCCCCTCAGCCCCCATAATACTTACCTGAGCACCATCTCGATCCAGCGATGTGCACAAGTGCCTTGGCCGTCCAGGACATTCACTCCTGGTTGGCTGAGACACAGCAGTGGCACCATTGGCTCCCGCTTCTGTCAATCAAAGACAGCCAATGGGGAGAGAGGGGGCAGGGCCAAACTTTGGCTCCATGTCTGAATGGATACACAGAGCTGCGGCTCGGCTTGGGTGCCCCCATAGCAAGCTGCTGGCTGTGGGGACACTCGGCAGTAGGGAGGGGCCAGGAGTGCCGGCAAGGGACCCGGGAAGAGGAGGATCGGGGCTGCTCAGTGCAAAACCACTACTCAGAGCAAGTAAGTATAACATGTTTTAAAGAAAAAAAATGAGCCTTTAGTGTCACTTTAAGGCATAAATGCTAACCACAAAGCCACTAGTTAATGTGGAGCCCCTCCATCTTGCTAAAATGTTGTGTTAAACTACAAAAAAACTTGTGGGGGAATAAAAGTTAGCTGATATACTCACCTTTCTTCCAGTTTCGCACTGAAGAGGGTGACTTCACCCTCCGGGCAGCTAGATCTCTGGAAATGCTAAGTGGCCCAGCACAGTGTAGGATCATCTTCTCATGAGCTTTGGGCTACTCATTATTTTCCAAGATCTTGCCAAATCGATGTTGACTTAGCTCTTGCCTAAGTGCGGCAGGTGAAAGACATTGGGGGTCACACTACCCCAGGTTGGGTTCATAATGTAAAATAAAACAATTATGTAATATAGTGACTAGGAGAATTGCATCCTCATTGAGAGGGTGAAGGCCTACACTACAGGGACAAAACTGCATCTTCTAAACCTCTAATGGGGCTTTTCCACTGCATGGAACCGAACAGTTCGGCTCGCTTTTGTGCTTTTCCACTGCTGGTACCGCATGGTATGGTTTAGGAACGGTTCGGTACGGTACGGTATGGCGGCGCTTTTCCACTACATGGAACCGAACGTTACGGCTCTCTAAAACAGTACCACCTCGATTGTGGTTCCAAGAGGTACCATACTGGTACCATATCCCACAATCCTTTGCATTAAGTCACTACTAGCCACTGATTGGTCAGAGAATCGTTGTTATCCCACCTACTTACTTTAGTACTACTTTAGTGGAAAAGCAAACCATACCAAACCGTACCATGCGGTACCATGCAGGGCACGCATGCAACGGGCTAAGCAGGGCCGAGTAGAGCCGAGCCGGTACTTGCAGTGGAAAAATGCCACCTGCAGGTCATCTAACCCAAACTGAAATATTTGTTTTGGGTTTTGTTGGCATTCAGTGTGGCCTAGTACTTAGAAGTAATTGATAAAAGTAACATTGCATCTTTATGGCAGGTACCATAAAGTGCTTGCCTTTACCTTCGCAGCACGATCTAGAATCCTAAAACGTCAATGCAAATATTATTTCTGTTTTTTGCATATGGCTCGGAGATTCCGACCGCCCCCCCCCCCCCCCCCTCCCCCCTTGCTGTGCCCTCATGTAAGAGTGAGCCTAGTTATTGATCACTCAGCATTGCAATGAAAAGGATTGCATATGTTTGCCCTTTACCAAGAAGTTCTACATTTTTGTGTAGGATATGGAGCTGAAGATGAAAGAATGGTCAAGTGTCTACTTTAGAACTACTTTAGTACTTTAGAACTAAAAACTTTTTAAATCACATCTCAAGAAAAAGTATAGTTTTGAATTGATCAGGCAAGGTTTAGCTCCTTTGTTTGTTTTTTTTGCTGTCTGTTTTCCTACTTGGGAGATTTTGTCTACATCCTGTCAAGACAAGTGATGGGAATTTCCACACAAAAAAAACAAAAGCACATTTTAAGTAGAGCGAAGAAGGGTTAGAATGTCACAATTAATTGGAATTGCAGTAACGCATGGTAACGCGTTTTGCTGCTTATTAGCCCACCGCATAGATCTGAACGGGCCTGTGGACTTTTTTCAGGGACTCAACAATAGCAGCGTTTCTCTATGTAAAGGTTTTCTTTAAGTTAATCAAACGAGCATACCATACATTTGCACTCTGCCTGTACTTTGAATAAGGAAATACCTGTGTATGCTGAGCTTTATGAATGGTTCCAATAAACTGGCAGGGGGCCCATAAAAGCCCAGGACCCCAGAAAACATGTAGCACTACTGAAAGCCCAGGTACTCAACGCTGCCCCACCTGACCTCAGAGAGAGGAGGCAGGCGTCCAACTCCACCAATCCAGATGTGTCATTGAGAAAAGCATAGGACGCCATGCTACCAACCCGAGAGAGAGAATAAAAGGGACCTTGACCTGTGCTGCATTCGGGTGAGTACTAGAAAAAAGAAGTGCAGGACCATATCCTGCCAATGGTGGACTTTAGAAGCATGCCTCTATGGCACTTTTCCACTGCAAGTACCGGCTCGGCTCTACTCGGCCCTGCTTGGCCCGGTTTGCTTTTCCACTGCTGGTACCGCATGGTACGGTGTTGGAATGGTTCGGTACGGTACGGTATGGTTTGCTTTTCCACTAAAGTAGTACTAAAGTTAAGTGGGTGGGATAACAACGGGGTGGGTGGGATTCTCTGACCAATCAGTGGCTAGTAGTGACTGCATGCAAAGGATTGTGGGATATGGTACCTCTTGGAACCACAATCGAGGTGGTACTGTTTTTGAGAGCCGTATCGGTCGGTTCCATGCAGTGGAAAAGCGCCGCTGTACCGTACCGTACCGAACCGTTCCTACACCGTACCATGCGGTACCAGCAGTGGAAAAGCACAAAAGCGAGCCGAACCGTTCGGTTCCATGCAGTGGAAAAGCGCCAGTTCACCATTGGCAGGACATGGTCCTGCACTTCTTCTTTTTTTTTTTCTCCCGCTAGACCAACCCAAATTTAAGAGAATGTGTGAATGGCCTGAGCCAGCGCTACTCTGCCACCCATGCCTCCTGATGCGTTTTGTCCCGCCCACTGGGCCTTAGTCATAGAGGTCCAGGGCCTAAGGTATAATACTCCACCTGTGAATCAGGACGTCAAGCATTTCTGAGCTTCATACTCATTACAGGTCAGAGTCTTGAAGCCCAAAACAGCCAGGCACCTAACATTTTCAGTAAAAAAAGGTCAGTTCAGGAGAGATCTGCGTGTCGGTGGTTGCCATCATGGAGTGCCTTCTATACTTGTTTGTTTTTTCAGGAGTTTTTGCACCAACTTGTTTAGCTGCAGAACATTGCGGAATAGCATAGTATTTCCAGCAACCACAAAAGTACCATTCTATCCCTCGGGCTGGCTGTATATAATTGCTCTGTATGGCTTCCAAAGACTTTTCAGTACAATGCCTATTGTAAAAGAGGGAGGATGAGTAGCAGATGCATCACTCTATTGTCCTGTCCTCCCCTTTGCTGATGTACAGACAGGTAAGGGCATCATTAGCATTAAAACGCAGCAGATTAAGTTATTAAAGCTTTACTAAGATATGCGGAGGACAAGCCTGTTTTCTTTTTTTGTAATGATGGAGCTGGGAGTTGGGACGCAGCCCTTAAAGTTTTATGGCAGTGATGCTGCTGCATCGTGGCTTTGTTTCCTTAACCCCTTTATGGCTTGACCAGATGACAAACTACTACATAGGTGGAATCTTTCTGCAAGGAAAATCAACTTGGACACGCGGTGTACTAATGAGATTACTGATGTGTTTCTGCTGAGTTTCCGAGTCTGGATTAATGTTACCACACAATGCTTAAAATCACTATGGGTGCGGATGTTTTTAACAGCTTTCTGCATTGCCAAGAGCTTATGATTTTTTATTATATTATTATCTATAATATTACAGGTATTTATATAGCACCGACGCAGCACTTTATACTATACATTCACATCAGTCCCTGCCGCCAAGAAGCTTAAAGTCTAAGATCCCTATCTCATATACATACTTACACTTACTAGGCCAATTCAGGCAGGGGCCAGATAACCTACCAGCATGTCTTTGGAGGAAACTGGAGTGCCCGAAGGAAACCCAGGCAAGCACAAGAAAAACATGTAAACTCTATGTAGACAGTGTCCTTACTGGGATTCAAACGGAGGACCCCAGTGCTGCAAGGCAGTAGTTAGCAGTTAAAGTAGAAGGGGCAAAAACGATTCTTCCCACTGAAACCAATGATGGGGCACTATTCCTCCCACTGACACCAATGATAGGGCACTATTCCTCCCACTGACACCAATGATGGGGCACTATTCTTCCCACTGACGACAATGATGGGGCACTATTCCTCCCACTGACACCAATGATGGGGCACTATTCTTCCCACTGACGACAATGATGGGGCACTATTCCTCCCACTGACACCAATGATTGGGCACTATTCCTCCCACTGACACCAATGATTGGGCACTATTCCTCCCACTGACACCAATGATGCAGACACTATTCCTCCCACTGACACCAATGATGGAGACACTATTCCTCCCACTGACACCAATGATGGAGACACTATTCTTCCCACTGACACCAATGATGGGGCACTATTCCTCCCACTGACACCAATGATGGGGCACTATTCCTCCCACTGACACCAATGATGGGGCACTATTCCTCCCACTGACACCAATGATGGGGCACTATTCCTCCCACTGACACCAATGATGGGGCACTATTCCTCCCACTGACACCAATGATGGGGAACTATTCCTCCCACTGACACCAATGATGGGGCACTATTCCTCCCACTGAAACTAATGATGGGGCACTATTCCTCCCACAGACACCAATAATGGGGCACTATTCCTCCCACTGACACCAATGATGGGGCATTATGCCTTCCACTGACACCAATGATGGGGCACTATTACTTCACCTAATACCAAATATCAGGCTTTATTTACTCCAACTCATGCCCTTTGTCTAAAAAGTTTGGAGAATCTTGCCCTATAGAAAAACACAGAGAAAACGTAACTACTCCTACAGTAGTATCTCTTTATTTCTGGAAGGACCAGAGATGTGGCCCTCTCTTGCCAATCCCTCAGAGGTAAGCGGGATTCTGCAAAGTTTCAGCCAGAGATAGAGTGACACTGCAGGAGCAGGTGACTGTGTTTTGTAGCAATCCTGTTGCTGGCAAGTTGCTTCTTACAAGAGGAGTGTGACATGGTCTTTATAGATTGTAGACCAAGCATTCCACCCTGGTGACTTACGGCATACAAGGAACACATTCTATACAGTACATAAAGTGGAGTGTTCTTTGGAAATCTCTAGTCAGCATGAGGTGAAGGGGATTCTGGGTAACCATTTACAAATGTATAGCGTTGTTTGCTTCATATTTTATTTGCAGAGGAGAGACATTTGGCAGAGGCTGTCCTATGCATGAAGTCACTGTAGAAAGTACAACAGGGAAGCTTACAGGAACAATGCCAGAACAAACTGCAGGGTGTGAGGAAGCACTTAATGAAAAGCAATGAGGTCACAGCAAAGCTTCCCCAAGCAGAGATATTCATTTCCAGACCTCAGCTGTGGAAAGTGGTGACACGTTAGGGGTTAGGTAAACTCATTCTCTGCAGCTAGTAGGGAACTACAAATCCTAGCATGGCCCTCAAGGCCCATCTTCCACCCAGACAAGCTGTAGGCTTCTACAGGACAATGAGACGAAACGTTCGCTTCTAAAAAATGACAAAGCTCCCATGTACACCTATGTGGATTGTTTCATGATGCATTGAAGTCTATTGTAGTACCTGCTATGGGTCCTTAAGGCGCATCCATGCACCTTACCAACGCAGTGCAACACAAGACATGCATTTTCTTGTGTGGGGACACATTGGACACCTTCAGCTGTCATTGTACTTTGCTGGGTTTGTAGTGTGTCCCTGCTCCTTTAATGAAGAATGGACTGCCTCCAGAGAGAGCTTGGGCACATTTGGATGCTCTTCTGAACCAATGTGGCCATCTGTAATGGACCAATCCTCAGCCCCAAGAGTATTCTCCGTCCATAGCTGCACATATACAGGCGTGTAAATGCGGGGCAGGGAATGCCTTCAGCGCAGATGCTTGGTCCATTACTGGTGACAGCTTCCTGGTGGGACCAGCCTCGTAGGTTTAGAAGAGCATCCAAACACGAGTGTGTCCAATACATATTGGCATGCACTACAACATGCACATATAGATGTGTTACAGTAAGTTGGTGTGTTTAACCATTTAAGCCCCGGAAGATTTTATCCCCCTTTCTGACCAGGGGGTATTTTGCTATTCGGCACTGCGTGATTTTAACGGACAATTGCGCGGTCGTGCGACGCTGTACCCAAATGAAATTGACGTCCTTTATTTTCCACAAACAGAGCTTTCTTTTGGTGGTATTTGATCACCTGTGTGATTTTTTTTTCATGCGCTATAAACAAAAAAAGAGCAACAATTTTGCGAAAATAACAATATTTTTCACATTTTTTTATATGAAATTCCCACAAAAAAAAGTAAAAATCAAAATTTTTTAACATTTTAGGCCAATTTGTTTTCTGCTACATATGTTTGGTAAAAAAAAATCACAATAAGCGTATTTTGATTGGTTTACACAAAAGTTATTGCGTTTACTAACTAAGGGAAAGATTTTTGTAATTTTTATTGTTTTTTTTTTTTAACGAGTAATGGCGGCGATCTGTGTTTTTTTTTTTTTTTTTTTTTGTGGGACTGCGACATTGCGGCAGACAGATCGGACCCTTGACTGACATTTTTGACACTTTTGGGGTTACCAGTGACATTACTGCAGTAATCAGTGCTATACATATGCACTGTTACTGTAAAAATGACACTGGCAGGGAAGGAGTTAACTTTATTAGAGAAGAAGGGGTTAAGTGTGTCCCTAGGGGCGTGCTTTCTACTGTGCAGGGATGTGGCTTTTCATGTAACAGCAGAGATCAACGGTCCTACATAGCAGGACCGTATGATCTCTGCTGTTGCACAAGGGAGAATGAAAGGCGGCTGTGTTTACATTAGCCGCCTGCCTTTCTCCCTCTGAACATCGGGTCCGCCGGTCACACGCGCGGGGATCAGAGTGAGCGAGCGGAGGCAGGAGCGCGCCTCCGGCGGGGCGCGCTCGCCCCCTATTGGCTCGCAGGCAAGTGACGTACCCATACGTCACTTTGCCTGCACGGGGCTTACTATAGAGGTGTAGGCCATTTACATCCTTCCTGAAGCCTGACTGAAATACTCCCAAGATGTTGCTTGGACGTTGTTAAAGGAGAATGAAGTGCGCTGTCGGCTGATGTCACAGAGCCGGTCCAGGCTCGGAAAAGATTGTGTTCATATAATCGGAATCGGCCCTCATGCCTGAGCCGGCAACTCCCATCCCCTCCACAGCCCAGCACTCCAGTGACTGACCCGAGAGAGACAATTTTCAAATTGTTTATAATGCACAAAAAACGGGACTTTTATGACACGACCCCTCGTCTTTTGCAAAGCATGCTGGGAAATTCAGTTTAGCAGAACCCACACAGCTATAGCTCATGTGAGCTTACATGTGGAGTGTTTATTCATTATTGTTTGCACATGTTTGCTTATATAATGAGAGGAAGATTAGAACCTCCGTGTTTGTGTTTAATTGCACAATACCAACAAATAAAAAGGGGGCTCCTCTCCCCCACCTCCCCATTCTGGGCATTACTTCACAGGCCGCCTGCCCCACCCAGCCCTTAGTAACGGCCTCTCCCCGCGGTTCAGCCACAGAGTGGGATGAAGCTTGGCAGGCTGTATCCTTATACCCACCCCTCTCCAAAATAAACACGGGGGTCTCGGGAGACGCAAACGCTCCAACTCCTGACCCGAAGGCTGCCATTGGCTGCTGCAAGCTTTTAGGGCCTGACGACGCGTGAACCTTAAAATGACTTTTCCTCTGCGCTGCTCCCAAAGGATTTGGAAGGAGCCGAACCTGTTGTATTCCAGCCCTTCATTTGTAAAATTAGATCTGAACTCTAACTTGATGACAAGTGATGATTTTCAGTTCGTTAAAGAACTGTGTGTAATACCAACTACTATGGTTTTAATTAAATATTGTTTGCATCCTTTTCCATCCTTTGTTACGTCTTAGTGCTGCTGATCTCCTCTAGCCTCTTTGCAGCCACGAATTCTCTACAAGCCTGTTCTCCAGCAGAGGCTTCATTTCATTGCTCAGGGTGGACGGAGGTGGACCATGCCTGCCCTGTGACCTCAGCACATGGGCTGCATAAGAAAAAATTAATTGATTTCCCTAGCTATACTATAGGTGGATGGAGGAATCTCCACTGACAGCTATCTGTCACTGTTCTGCCGACAGTTTTTTATCTGGCTCAGTCGATTTTTAAGCTGACTTTTGGCAAGTCTATAGGGGGATTTACTAAAACTGGAGCATGCAAAATCTAGTGCAGATCTGCATAGAAACCAATTAGTGTCCAGGTTTTAGTGCCAAAGCTAAATCACTTGCCTACTGGGCACCTTCAACCCGTTCCTGCCCAGCCCAGTTTTCAGATTTCAGCACTGTCACACTTTGAATGAAAATTACACAGTCATGCTATTTTCAGATTAAATTTTTATCATTTTTTTTTAAACTGAGCTTTCTTTTGGTGGTATTTAAGTTAAGTTTTAAGTTATGTTTTTCTTAGTTTTTGTTACAAAATTTTCAAAATAAGTAATTTTTCTCCTTCACTAATGTATGCTGATTAGGCTGCTCTGACGGGCACTGATAAGATGGCACTGATAGGCTCTGACGGGCATCACCGATGGGCTCTGACAGGCATCACTGATGGGCTCTGA
This sequence comes from Pelophylax lessonae, assembly GCF_965119305.1. Lineage (NCBI taxonomy): Eukaryota > Metazoa > Chordata > Amphibia > Anura > Ranidae > Pelophylax > Pelophylax lessonae. Next base: position 71,889,607 of record NC_138773.1, on the reverse strand, counting down.
CGGGCATCACCAATGGGCTCTGACAGGCATCACTGATGGGCTCTGACGGGCATCACTGATGGGCACTGACGGGCATCACTGATGGGCACTGACGGGCATCACTGATGGGCACTGATGAGCATCACTGATGGGCACTTATTGGCTGCACTGATGGGCACAGATTGGCCGTACTTGTGGGCACTGTTGGGGCTGCACTGATCACCAGGACACTAATGATCAGTGCCCTGATTGTCAATATAGGTGTCCCCTGTGTGGATTTGCCAGTTATTGTCTCTCCTCTCCTCCCATGCTGTCAGCGTGAGAAGATAACCGGCAAATACTGTTTACACTGTGATCAGCTGTGATTGAACACAGCTGGTCACATGGTAAAGAGCCGCTGTGATTAGCCCAGCGGCAGCCTCAGGGGAGAGGAGGGAGAGCCAACAACATCTGAAATGTAATACAATGGGAGAGGAGAAACAGTTTTACTTACCTGATCCTCCATTCCCCGGAAATCTGGAAATGGACTGTCCCTCTGTGTTCTTACATCCAGGGAAGTGCTATGGACCCTGTCTGATGACAACAGGACCTTAGACTGCTAGAGTGCAGTGGTCCAGTAGATTCTCAGATTATTCTAGCTGCAGGGAGGAGCGGCTAAGTATATTTCCTTTTGTTGTTCCCCTAAGCATAAATGAGCAGTTAACCTTTGTAGTGCGGGCATAAGCCTACTGCAAGGGATAACTATTTGTTTGCCCGGCGTTATGCTTTAGGTAGGTTGTAGAATCAGAGTGAAACATTTTTGTGAAAATGATTTGTAGATCCTGGTAGCCAATCAAATAACAGTTAGTATTTTTCCAGTGCCATCTACAAGATCTAGCCAGAGAACACGATTGGTTCGGATGGGTTGCTGAATTTTCCATGCCCTAGTTTCTGAGCATATGTGATGACACAGACCTAGTCTAGACAAGAAATAATTATGTCACAGTTTCTGTCACTGTGTAGTTCTGGATGTGCTGATTCCTGTGGCTATCACTCTATTTTTGGCACTGCCAGAGTCTCTGAGTAATCTTGGGTGTTGCCAGCCTGGACTTCAAGATGTTTACATTTGTGCATTGCACCCCAACATCCTTTTCGTAGCGTGAAGTGGTGACTTTTTTGCTGGCTCAGTGGTTAGCTCTCTAGTCTTCCAGAACTGGGTTCAGCTCCTGTCAAGTACACTATGTGCACAGAATTTTTTTAATGGTCTCCACCATGTGATTTGGCTTCCTTCCACACCCGAAAAAAACATACTGGTAGCATTATTACCTGAAGTATGATCTGGGGGTTATCTAGTGGTAACTTGGATATAACGAATTACCGAAGGCAGAAAGGATAGCAGTGGGAAATCTGCAAAGGGCAATGTTTAGAAGCCAGGGTAACAGAAATGGTAGCTTTGGGTGAAAGTCAGGAGAAGAAAAAGTAAAGAAGACATTAGTGCTGTCATTCTCAACCAGGATTCCTTAGAACCCTAGGGATCCTCCAGAGGTTTTTGGGGGTTCCTTGAGTTGTGGCTCATTGACCTCCCATTTGACGGTGCCTGTATAGTTCTGGGGAAAGTGCTACTTGACCGAGCCAGCGGCATTCTGACCATCACTGATAGGGGGGAATCTTTTTACCGACCACCAATGTATGGGGCATTTTTTCCGACTGACCCCCAATCAATTGGTTTTAACCGCCTTCCCTGAGACCTGAAAACTATTTTAAGGGTTCTTTTGGAGTAAAAAGATTAAGAAAGTCTGCATTAGTGTATAGACTAGTGATGCTAGCACGGAGAATCTTTGATTAAGGGGAATAACATGGGAACTGCCGTTGTTGACCTATTATTTAAAGATGGAAGTCAACTTCCATCTCTAAGTTTTTACCTATAGTTAAGCCTATATTAAGGCGTATCTATAGGTGGTGTAAATATCTCCTAAACATGCACCATTTTGGAGATATTTACTGAGCTAGCAGCCAGTTACATCATTGGCGCATACGCTCTGAAGAAATGGCCGCCTGTGCCGTTTCTTCAGAGCAGTGTGCCGTGACCGGTGGCTCCCACGCACATGCGCAGGAGTGACGTCATCGCGGCTCCGGCCAGTCAGAGCCGGAGCCGCGAACCCAGAAGGAAGACCGGAGTAGAGATGGAGGCTGCCTTCAGCGATGGCATCGCATCGCTGGAACCTTCCGTTTTCATGTAAGTTTAACATAATATGCTAGTATGCGATGCATACTAGCATATTATGCCTTTGCCTTGCAGGTAAGAAAAGAAAAGTGCAGCGGTTTACTACTGCCTTAAAGAGGAAGTAAACCCTCCTCTACAACTTGTACCTATAGGTGATCCTATGATAAGGCTTACCTATAGGTACTGTAAATATCTCCTAAACATTCACAGTTTAGGAGATATTTACCTTACATGCAGCCAGTGACGTCACTGGCGCATGCGCTCTGAAGGAACGGCCACTCGTGCCGTTCCTTCAGAGTCCCGTCCAGTGACTGTCGGCTCTCGCGCGCGTGTGCGGGAGTGACGTCACCGCGGCTCCGGCCAATCAGATGGCCGGATGCCGCGATCCCGGAAGACGGGCGACTGGACATGTCGCCCGTCATAGAGGTGAGTGAGCGGCACGGCGGGGGCTCGTTCTAAGGTAAGTATTGCATAATGAGCTAGTATGTGATGCATACTAGCTCATTATGTCTTTCTCTTGCAGGGTGGGGGAAAAAAAAAAAAAACGAGTTTACAACCTCTCTAAGGAGTGGGTTCCAGGTCTGTCCAGGCTTTATTACTCAATATGGTTGATTTATTAAAGTCAAATAGACTGTGCACTTTGTAAGTGCAGTTGCTTCAGAGCTTTGTAAATGAGGTGAAGCTTCTCTTTTACAAGGAATACCCAATCACATGTAAGGAAAATGTAAAAAAAAAACAGCATTTTTGTTTGCATGTGATTGGCTGATGGAAGTCCTAGCAGCAAGAGGGTCGCTGGTTCGAATCCCAACTACGACACTACCTGCCTGGAGTTTGCATGTTCTCCCTGTGCCTGCGTGGGTTTCCTCCGGGTACTCCGGTTTCCTCCCACACTCCAAAGACATGCTGGTAGGTTAATTGGAGCCTGTATAAAATTGGCCCTACTATGTATGTATGAATGTGAGTTAGGGACCTTAGATTGTACGCTGCTTGAGGGCAGGGACTGATGTGAATGTGTAATGTATATGTAAAGCGCTGCGTAAAATTGCCAGCGCTATATAAGTACCTGAAATAAAATAATAAAATAAATAATAAGTCAGCAGAGCTTCCTCTCATTTATTAAGCTCTGGATATAATGAATTACCGAAGGCAGAAAGGATAGCAGTGCAGAGTCTATTTGCCTTTAGTAAATCCCCCCGATGAGCTCAGTGATACTATCTGCTTCAATATTTTTTTTTTTCTGTTTTCATTACTTTTCTCCCAATACTTGAAATTTGGGACATTCAAACTGTGGCTATTGTTTATGAAAGTGCGAAGTACATTTCACTTAATGGGGAAGAATAATACATTCTGATTGGTTGCTGTTGGGTACTGCACTTTCCTCTTATAATTAACTGGAATTGTTTGTCCTTAGGCTACGTAGACCACACTAAAGTTTGCAAACAAAGCCAACTTTCCAGAGAAACAGAGAGGGTTAACGAAATCCAATCTGATCCCCGCGTCCAGATGTGCAGTATGTATTAATAGAAAACAGCGTTACTGTGCACCGCCAGCCCTGCACACTCACTCTCTATGCACAAGCTTTGTACGGCGTCCAGGCTGCCTCCTCTGCACAGCCGGCTTGCGCTGTGTGTGGGACGCAGACAGAGGATCTCTGTACAATGTGTGTGCAGCCTCATCACACCACAATTGTCACTTTCTGGAAGTGGTGCCTGGGGAATGCAGCGTGACTCTGCCCGCTCATTTAGATGGGTAGGAGTGCGGCCACCCATGGAGTGGATTGGGTGCTTACGGTTGGAGCGAGAAACGATTGTATGTCTGTGGGTGCTCTGTGAATACTGCAGACACCTTCTGGCCACCCAATCCATTATCCACCATGGATTTTCCAGGATGATCAGCAGTTTCCCTGTGATAAGGATGATCCCAGCAATCTCTGCATATAAGCATGCACTCTGCCCAGCGTGATCATGTATGTTCATGTCAGTGACTTCCATATAAAACCAATAATTATTTTAAAATAATCTGTCTGATGGCTATTGATTCCTGCATCTTTTATTCCCTAATAATACGTCAAACTGAAACTTTTAAGTAATTAGTTATATTATTACAACAGCTCCAGTAATGCACATTCCCCCAGGTTTTATTATTTTAGAGTGGAATTAAAGTCATTTAACCACTTCAATACCGGGCACTTTCACCCCCTTCCTGCCCAGGCCAATTTTCAGCTTTCAGCACTGTCATTGAATGACAATTGCATTGCACAGTCATGCAACGTTGTACCCAAATGAAAGTTTTATCATTTTTTTTCACACAAATAGATTTTTCTTTTGGTGGTATTTAATCACTGCTGGGTTTTTTATTTTTTACAAAAAAAAAATGAAAAAAGACAAAAAAATAAATAGTTTTTCTTAGTTTCTGTCAGTAAATTTTGTAAATAAGTACATTTTCTTCTTCACTGATATGCGTTGATTAGGCGGCGCTGATAGGATGCACTGATGGGCAGTGATGAGGTGGCTCTAAAGGGCACTGATTAGGTGGCAATGATGAGGAGACACTAATATGCCGCACTGATGGGCACTGATAGGTGGCACTGATGGGCACTGATAGGTGGCACTGATGAGGAGGCACTAATATGCCACACTGATGGGCACTGATCGGTGGCACTGATGGGCAGCACTCATTGGAAGGAACTGATGGGCACTGACTGGCATCACTAATGGGAACTGATTGAGGTCACTGGTGGGCACTGATTGGGGTCACTGATGGGTATTGATAGGTGTCACTGATGGGCATTGATTAGTGTCACTGATGGGCATTGATTGATGTCACTGATGCTGATGTTTTTGCTTTACTGTAATCAGGGCACTGATGATCAGTGCCCTGATTACTTGTCTTGGACTCCTCTTTAAAGAGGAGCCGCTGATCGGCTCTCCCCGCCACACACTTTGACAGTGTGAGGCAAGGAGTTCCATTAAATGGCACTTCCACATTTATATGTGACCGGCTGTGATGGGACACAGGTCATTGGCGCTTTACCAAGATCGAGGTTGCGCTGTGTCGTAGTAACACGGCACGGTCGCGATCACCGTGCTGTGCGTCCCCGCGGGCGCAAACTTCCCCATCCATCCATGTCTCCATGCTTTATTTTGTTAAGAAATCAATTTGAAAAACAACTCTTCTGGCAGTGGCCACCTTCAGTAAGGGCAAACAATTCATGTAGCATGTAATCATTTGGCCCTTAGCTCAAACATGCGTGCAGGAGCGTGCGCTTAGCTGAGAAAACCCCTCCTCCCCTCCTGAAGACTCCTGGGAAATTTGACATCATTTGCCTAGGCAGGAAACCAGAAAGTAACTGCAGAAATGTAGAGAAATAGGTTCAAAACCAGTACCGGTAAATATGACGTACTTTCCTCTCTATTTACTATTGCTAGCAGCATGAGGAATAAAAATAATCAATGTTGATTGAGAGAGTGAAGATGCACTGTAAAACTAAAACGCGGACAGGTAGGTTTTTAATAACTGTGTGTCTCTTCTGTCATAAATGCTTCTCTCTGCTTGTCAGTGTTGATTTCCCATGTGCATGCGCATCTGAGTGCACAGACCTGAGAGCGAATGCGCAGGAGTTATGTAATCCCAGCTCAGCCAAACAATAGGGCGAAGACTCAGAACCTGAGAGAAGATGGAAGCACCAGTTCTGGAGGGGATCGCTAATATCTCAGTTCTGGAGGGGATTACTTTGTTAGGTACGTTTACCATAATATGCTAACACGCTGTGCATACTAGCACATTATGGCAAAAACGTCCTAGGGGCCCCAGTTTTTTTTTTTGTAATGTTTTACTTTAGCTTTATAGATCAAACAAAAAATAAACTATTGACCTTTTAGACAAGCACTCCACTCCTAATTCTTGCGAAAGGCTAAGAGGTGTCAGCCCTTCCATTTGCTTTTTGCTAAACTGCTCAGACCTACATATTCTCAGGTCTATACAATATAAAGGCTAAGCATTCTGAAGTCCAAGATTAGAACTGGGAGGGCTGTTTGAGATAACTAAATATAGCTCTGAATTTCTGAAAGGTTAAAGTTTTTTTTTTGTCCACCTATAAAACAGATATAACAAAACCCATTCAATGGTGTGAGCAAATAATAGATTTTCATTGTTGGGGTATACAAAGGTAGGTAACCAGAGCCTTGCCGGCTGTTCTGGAACTATAAGGACCAGCATGTCCCAATTTTTGTCAGATTTGCAACACACTTTGACCTTTTTATAGTATTGGGTAAAAGTGTTGCTGCTGCATGTAACCAGCAATGAAAAATTACCTATTTTACTAGAAAGAGAAACCCTGACTAGTTGCTGATAGAGAGAGGACCTTTGTTCTTGGGGCAGTGTGTAATCATTGCTTGTAGGGATTTGGCAGTCTGTGGAACACTAAGTGATCAGAGTGTGCATTGGAAAACGTTTACCAGCAGGGGAGGACTGGGCCAGGGGGCAGGGGGGCAATTGCCCCCTGGGCCACTCTGATGCCCTGTAAAAAGACGGCACAGATTCCGTCACAGACATGCCGAAATTATCCCTGGTGAAGAGAAGTAAGAAGTCCCCGCTGCTGACCTATTGAGTGCAGGATGAAGACAAGGACAAAGCGCAGACCCCCCCCCAGCATGGATGGTGTAAACTGTGTCTGAGCAGAGGCTGATTCCATTCCATGCCCCACTGGAGACTCTCCCCCGGCCAGCCTCAACTGAGCTGTCCCAACCACCCCCTACTGGCCAGGTTGAGAACCCTGATTCGGCCGGTGGGTAGAGAGTACCTGGAGCCGAGCTTTAGCCTTGAATGGGGGTCAGAAGAAGGCTGGGAAGAGGTAGAGTGGGAGGGGGCCGAGTCGCTGCACCATGGGCCCCTGAAATGTACTTGCCCCCTGGGCCAAAAGTTGCCAGTCAGCCCCTGTTTACCAGTATGATGGAAATTCTATACCAGGGTTTCTCAAACAGGGTTCCATGGAACCATAGGGTTCCTCCTGAGGTTCTAGGGGTTCGTTGAGCAATGGGCAATTGCTGCTTCTCAGATCAGTTCCCAATGACACCATTGTTTTTTTTAACTATCTGTAAGGGGGTAATTCTTCCCAATGATGACAAGAGAAAGGAGCATTCTTCCCACTGACTGTCACACTAATGTATCATGAGTTGTAGATTTTTCATTTTTAGCAGGGGTTCCCGAGACCAGAAATTTATTTTAAGGGTTCCTCTGTGTTGAAAAGGTTGAAAATGGCTGTTCTATACCATCAGAGAATACAAGACAGCATGAAATCACCCGGTCATTTTCTAATACTGATCACATATCCCCCAATGTATGCCCAGCTAAACCCATTGTACTTCATGCTACTTGTGTAGCTTACTCCATAGGGAGACATTTGTAACATTTGTTCAGCAACTATTTTCTACATCTAGAAATTAATCACAAATGATTTTAGTAGCTGAATTGAGGTACTAAAAATCTCCAGTGTAGCCTTAGCCTATTTAGGTGACTAAATCTCTTGGGCTCCTTCCACACGGGCGGTGCGCCCAACGGAGTCCGCTCTGCTCAGCGGGGGATCGATCCGCCGATCCCCGCTGAGCAGGCGGATGACGGCTCCATCTCCGCTCTGTGTGCAGAGATGGAGCTGTCAGATCCCCACTCTCCTCTATGGGAGATCGAATGAGAACGGACCGCCTGTCCATTTTCATCCGATCCTATCCAATCCGATCCTCCAGACGGATGGAAAATAGGGTTTCCATCCGTCCAGATTTCACGGACAGGATCGGATCGGATAGCAGTGGGTGTCAGCGGAGATGTCTCCGCTGACATCCGCCGCTCCATAGGGCTGCATGGAGCATCCGATCTGGTCTGCCTGAAAAACTGACAGGAGCCTTAGTAGTGAGATATTAAATTACACAAGTAGCCCTAGGCTGATGTCAGATGGGCGATTCAGCTGCTAGCGACAAATCGCCATTGGCAGGATCTCTAAGAGGCTGTCTGTCTGCCCCCTCACTAGCTGAAGCAGCAAGATGTCACTCCTATCACTAGCAATTGACATTCACCAGCAAGGAAGCAATTCCATAGGGACAGGCAAGCTGACTGTTAGTGATTCTGCTGCTGGCGATTTGAGTCCCCCTGTAACATACTTTTATTACCTGTTGATCCTGCCAGTAGATCTTTTATTTCTCCACCTTCTTTAATAGATTGACATCGATTTTCAATCTGCAGCGAATCTGGGAAGAAACGTTGTCACCCTGTGGATTGGTGTAATTTAGGCTAGCCATACACGGCTCCGATTTTGTCTGATTCAGCAAGAATCAACAGGAATTCCAACTGTGGTTGGCTTTGTCGGTATTACCCAGCTTAGCAAAAGCCAATTTAAGAAATGACTTGGCCGGGTGGAAAATTGTCAGATGAACAGTGAGTGCATTCTATCTGATGCAGTCACTTTTTTGGTATTTAGACAGCCATGGGTTTCAGCTGTCTGAATGCAATAGCCAACAGTGGAGATTCCTCCCTCCTTGCCGTTTAGCTTAGATGGGGGAATCGAGTGGGTGAATGAGATAAATCTGCACATGTGTGGCTACCATTAATGGGCATGTAGTTTTAGAGGAACTTTAGGTAAGTGACAAACTAACAAGTGGTTCTAGGAATGTTTTTTTTTTTGTAAAAAAGTTAAAACTGTGAAAAAAGGTGACCTCTCGCCTTTTGAATTAAGTCAAACATAGATGGATCGAATCTCGGCCGGTTCAGCAGGGATGAGCCGAGATTTGATCCATCTATGGGCAGGTTGGTTGTACCCCAGTCGATCCATCTATTGACTTGGGTGCAACCAGCCTGTCAGATTTTTTACATGTGAGTACTGCCGGCTGCTAGCAGTAATCATTGTATTCTGCCAGCCAAGAAGGCTCCCTGCCGGCAGGACACAATACTGCAGTGGAAGTGATTCCCCCATCAACACGTACTGTGTTGAAGAAGGAATCGAGAAATTTTCTTCTGTGGTGGAAGGAAAGAAAATCAAATCATCTATGGCTTGCCTAATGGGACATACACACTATAAGATTTTCTGAAGACTTTTTCCTTCAGATTTACCTTTTCTATGTAGTGCAAGGGCCTGCCAGATTGCATACAAATTGAAAGTGTTTAGGTTTGACCTCATATTATATGGTTTTGGTAAGTCTGAAGGAAAAAGTCTTCAGAAAATCTTATAGTGTGTATGGCCCATAACTCTTGACTGGCTAAGATTTCTTTTTAAAGCAGGACAACCCTGGGAGCAAGGAATCAGAAACAATGTCATTTTTTGGAGGATGTTGGCGGGTTGAATTGCTCATTATCTTCTTTCTTTTAGGGAAGTAGAGGGTAGACTCTGCTGTGGAACTACAAGTCCCATCATGCCTCTGGGAGTCATGCTTGTAAATGTCAGAATCTTGCAATGCCTCGTGAGACCTGTAGTTCCCCAAGAGCTAGAGGGCTGATGTCCCCCCCCTTCCTGGAAGGGACGCCAGCTGTGACTCAAATGCTAATCATCTTCTGTCTCTAAGGACTCCCGCTGTGACAGCCCAAATACCTTTAACGATTCCTTGCAAGTCTCACTTTTTCCTTCATAGGTTTTTTATTTGCTTTATGCAGAATGCAGCATCAGGAGTGAGACTTCAAGATAGTGGAGAAGAGCTAGTAAACTATAGCTGGGTTCGAACGTAATCATCTGCCAAAAACCAAAGTATAGGTGTTGTGTTGGCTGACCCTTTAACTATGATCTGACGGGTATTAAGGTGACAGTGACTAGTGAACTGTCCTTGCATAGCATTATGGGATGCATACATCATTAGAGCCTTTCATTATTTGTTTATTTACCACCATATTGTAAAGTCTGCATCCTACACATTGAGTAGTGTACTGTCCTGAAGCTGTAAGTATTGGTGGAGACTGAGACATACACATTACAATTTCCCCCATATCACTGTACTGGTGTCCTGTGGAACATTCCTTACCGGCCACTTTGTAGGTGTCAGCACTTTGTATATAAACTACAACAGAACTTGTACTACCAGTGCTGTGGACATGAGGATCTCCTAATATAAAGCGTGTTAGGTTAACCTTGGGTGACTTGGTTCCTGTAAAGTTTCTCTACAACTCTGTTCACGCCTAAGCAATAGATAGAAATATTAAATCATTTCCAGGGCCACTTTGCTGATCTAGAGTATTCATGCTTTTCCTGTTGCCAGGGTACTATAGATCCCACTTACAATATGTTTATTCCATTGGTATATAATTACATTTTAACACTGATTTCTAATAGATTTAAGCTTGAGTACTATATATTTAATTAAAATATGTTTATTAAACTTGTGTGTACATATACCTTTTCTTTTTTTTTTATGCCTGCTCTTTAATCTTTATTAAATTACTAAATATCGGACTACAATATATTTAATTTGGCATATTCAGTTTTAATCAGTGAAGCTTATTCTTTAATAGATATAAAGTACTATAGATAGTATTATACTATGTTATGGTAATTAGTATACACGTTTATTTATATTCGATATAAAGTACTATAGATACTATTATACTATGTTATGGTAATTGGTATACACGTTTATTTATATTCGATATAAAGTACTATAGATACTATTATACTATGTTATGGTAATTGGTATACAAGTTTTTTTTATAATAGATATAAAATACTATAGATACACTATGTTATGTTAATTAGTATACAAGTTTATTTATATTAGATATAAAGTACTATAGATACTATTATACTATGTTATTTTAATTAGTATACAAGTTATAATAGATATAAACCTAAATTATTATATATGTTGTTATACTATATTTTGTTAATTGGTTTACATGTTTTTTTATAATAGATCTAAAGTACTCTAGATTGTATTATATATTTTTGTAAATGGTATATAGGTATATATTCACATTGTAAAGCGCTGCGCAAACTGTTGGCGCTATATAAATCCTGTATAATAATAATAATATATTTATTATACTTTTTAAGACTGCTCTTTAATAGATCTATAACAATATCTACACTTCTATAGGTTTATATTATAAGCCTATAGAAGTGTAGATATTGTTATACTTTGTAGATCATGTGGGTGTATATGAATATTTTTTACTCTATACATATAGATAAAAACTTAAAGCACTATAGAACTCCTACTTTGTTTATTAAGTGGGTTCATATGTATGTTTTTCTATTTTTTTTCAACCCTACACATATATATAAACTTAAAGAACTCTAGATCTTAGTAGAGAATAATAATAGTAATTGATCAAAGGGTTTTATGAAATGATTATAGGATCAGATAGTTTTATTTATCAGAGACATTTCCAGGAACAGTCAGCCTTGTTCAATGATCAGTTTTTATTCTAACGTGCAAAAAGCAACCAATTAGAATACACCTTGGAAGTCTGACTTCAGCAGACTGAATGCTGATTGGTTGCTATAGGTAACTGCAGGATTCTCTTTAAGAACAAAGTTTTTTTTTTTTTTTTTTTTTTTTAAATGAACAAAGCTGAAGATGTTCGAAGAACATGAAAGTCTAAGTTGTATTTGCTTGCACTTTTTGTTAGGATCAGTGTCTTCCCATCCCCATCTTTCCCTGGGTTAGTTAGGAGTATCTGTGTATACAATGTTGCATCTTCTAAAACAATTGATGACTCCTGGTCTAATGGAGAATGCGGTGGTCTGTGGACCACCAAGGATGTTCTGTGTTTGATTTGCTGAGTTTAACTAACTTGGCATCAAAGTGTCATTAGAGTGTCATTTTGGCATCTAGACATCTGTAGCATTACCGAGCGTTCACTGGTGATTCAAAAGATATTAAATCATTTGGAAGAAAAAATATTCAGTTGGTGCAAGCCCAGGCTGAGCAGATGCCAAGGATGCCAATTGTCATATAAGACGGGTAAAGGATAAGGTAGAAGAAGGCATACTTACAGTTCCGTCTGGATCTGTGTGAGATTCTTAGTAGCCAAATGACATCCAGATGAGTGAAGTCTTGGGATTTGCAGAGGTGAACGTTCCTCCTCCGCACTTCACACCTCCTCTCTGTCGTGTAGAACTTTTCTGAGCAGCTTTTGTCCTCTCAGACTGTTCTGAGATCTTTTTATCAAACTTTTCTTTCTGTCTTAACTTTTTTTTTTTCCTCCTCCAGCCCCTCCTTGCCGTGTCCTGCTCTTTGCTAGTCTCTTTCCCTGGCTCAGCTTTTCTGGCTGGGGAAGTGATAGTTTAGCTATTCCTATGCTCTGTGCCTGGGGCAGTGAAGGCGTCACCAGTACAGAGGCAGGACTAAGCTTCCCTCCAGTCTTTCCTAGCCAGCTATTGGCCTGATCTAACCCCCCTGTGCCCTACACCTCTCCTCCCACCTACACCTTTTTCGGTGACCCTGTACCTTCAGCTGGTCCAGAGATGCTGCAACTGCAAATCTTCCATCTGTAACCTTTTTCCTAACTCATAGTTTGCACAGAGGGACCTGCACGCGCCAGACTGCAGGGAGAGATAGGAATATTGATTATTCCTATCTGCTAAAACTATCACACCGTGAACTTTTAACTCAAACTGCCTACAAAGATTAGTCATCTGGGTTGTTCATCCAGCAATCCTTGTAATGTAAAGCCTAGTACACACGATGAGAAAATCGAACAAAATATACCGCTTTCAAAGCGATCGTATGATAATCTGATATTTAGTACACAGCTTTCGAGAGCCGGTCGCGACAGTTCATGCAACATTATCTGAAGGGACAAACACACTAATTTTTGTCGTATGATACCAGAACGTACGATATTCATGTAATCCGTATAGTATTTGTCCAAAAAAAATGGAAGACCAAGACCACACATGCTCAGAAATGACAGAAGGCATTACAATACAATGCAACACATTATATCACTTCCGAAGTTGTATTCTGTCGTACAAGAATTTTCTAGCCTCAAGAGATTGTGAAGGCAGAAGATTTTTTTACCTTAATGCGTTCTATGCATTAAGATAAAAAAAACCTTCTGTGTGCAGCAGCCCCCCTAATACTTACCTGAGCCCCCAGTCTATCCAGCAATGTTGCAGGAGTGTCTCAGCTGCCCAAATCTCCCCTTCTCATTGGCTGGGACAGCACACGGCGTGATTGCCTCCCGCTGCTGTTAATCAAAGTCAGTCAGCCAATCAGGAGACCGAGCGGGAGGGGCGGGGTCACAGCTTTGTGTCTGAATGGACACAAGGAGCTGTGACTCAGCTCGGGTACCGTGTGGGGGCACTCAACAGGAGGGAGGGGCCAGGAGCACAGAAGAGGAGGATCTGGGCTGCTCTATGCAAAACCAACTGTATAGAGCAGGTAAGTATAACATGTTTGTTATTAAAAAAAAAAAGTAAACTCTTCATCTTCAATACTAGCATGCAAAAAAAAAGGACGATCGTTTCTCCGATTTTCTCATTATGTGTACGAGGCTTAAGGCTCGATCGTTTATTTTCAGTCAGCGGGCTGATCAAAAAGAAAGAACTGAACGGATTCCCACATCCACACAAGTAAGGTGGATGGAGCAATCCTCCCCGCTGTGCCATTGTATTCCTCCGCTGTCAGAATACACTGATCAGTTTTCCAACAGTCCTGTTTGATAGAAGTCTATCATTAAATTGGCTTCTGTCAAGCAGGAACGGACACACATGGATCACAATTTGTCCAGTCCCTGTTGAACCGGATACGTTTCGATCCATCTATAGCCAGTTTAGGATTGTTCTACAAACATGTGAGTTCACATTGGGCAAAGGTGCATTTTTGTGACTGTGAAAGGGGCAGGACTGTGGCGCTGGCCTGTGACAAATGAAACCTCAAACTTCACCTCTTCCGTTTACTGATCCTGCCAATTCATCCGTATGCATCAGAAACGCAGACTTTGATCAAACCTGAAATGAGTATGTTCAAGGTCTTCCAAATGCCTGCCCCCGATTTTGGGTGTCTGTCTTTGTGATCGTCATTGGAAGAAGAGAATTTGGACAAGTTGAGACCATCAACCTTCAGTCAAACAGCAAATCCAAAAATGCAGACTACTACAGTTTGGCCACATTTGCAGAATGAACTTCTCTGGTGAGAGCGACCCATCCGCTGGATGGTTCAACTACTATCATCAAAGAAATAGTGTCTCAAACACATCGAGGAAGACCTAAGGAACCTGCGACTGACCTACGTGGTGATCTACATGGTGAAAAATATCGCCACCAATTGCCAAAGGTGGAAGCGTTTTTGAGGAATCCAGCGGCACCCACAGCATTATAGTCATTGGGAAGATGATCTGCTCTCTGATTACCAGCTAGTGATTAAAGAAGAAGATGTGAACCAGATCCATTTTGGGCAATTAAATTTCTCTCACAAACCTATATAAACTTTCCCCATTTGGTTTATAAACTACCTGATCAAAAGAATGTCTCCCTACTCCTCACTGATCAATGTGTGATTCATTCAATCAGATTATGAGATTACAGGTGGAAACAGATTGATCATTTTTGATCATACAATCATATCTTAACTAGCAATCAAAATCCACTTCTCTATGTGTGGCATATTGATCCGATGGGTTACTGACTATAGATTGATTTTAGCCATCGAAAGAGATTGATTAGACTTGTCCAACTTAGACTAGTGTAAGTATGAATGTGCCATACCAGTGGGATCCCCATGGAAGTTGGAAATCACTGTAGTAGGCGCCGCTACCCCAATAATTTTCACCAGCCTCTGGGTCTTGTGCTGTGCGTCTGCCCTGTTGCATTATGAACACATTGGGTTGCTCACTCAGCAGGGAACCTTTGCATGTGCTCAGTGGATGCACAGCGTACTCTGATTGGATGAGGTGGAGAGGGGGTGACATACCTTGTCCAGTCAGAGATTATTTTGCCTTCTTTGAGAAATTGCAAAGAGTTCTTTGAACATTGCCCATGCCTAATGAGGGACGTCCTGTGTCCAGTTAGCAGCGGAGAACCAGAAGCCAGCGGCAATTCTAACTTCCACAGGTATGCCACAGTTATGGCACAAAGCAAGGTCCATAAGGACATGGATGAGCGGGTTTGGGTTGGAGTAAGTTGGCTGGCCTGCACAGAGTCCTGATCTCAACCCAATAAAACACCTTTGGGATGAATTAGAGCAGAGACTACGAGCCAGGCTTCTCATCAACATCAGTGCCTGACCTCACAAATGCGCTTCTGGAAGAATAGTCAAACATTCCCATAGACACACTCCTAAACCTTGTAGACAGCCTTCCCAGAAGAGTTGAAGCTGTTATAGCTGCAAAGGGTGGGCCAACTCAATATTGAACCCTACGTACCAAGACTGGGGATGCCATTTAAGTTCATGTGCGTATAAAGGCAGGTGTCCCAATACTTTTGGTATGTAGCTCATATATGGAATTTCAGTATTACAGAGTTGGGGAGCTCAGTTGTCAGATGGCCAGAAACAGCAGTGTGTAATTTGGCTCTGTAAACCTTCGGTTCTGGATGCATAGTGACCAAAAAGAGAAGATTGTTATGGCCCCACTCACTGAGGATGAAACCATCGTTTTTTAATTTATGTTGGAAGTGATGACAAATACAGCTCACTATAGACATCAGGGAATGGTCGGAGGTGCATGTGCGATTTGTCTCAATGGCTGCATGTACCGCATCCCTCTGAAATTGGAGCACATTGCTCATCTGAGCAGCCTTGTTTTGTCTATGGAGGAAGGAAGAGGAAGGAGTATGAAGGCAGTCTTGGCATGGCATGTGTTGGAAGGAATAACAGGGATCAGAAAGTGTTTTCTAGCCTGTCTGACCCTTTGTTCAACAAGAGCGATCATTTAGATCTGTCGGCTTCTGTCCCATACATAGTAGATTTTGTTGTGTCATTCATAGGTAGGCTGCATTTAATACACCGATCAGCCATAACATTATGTCCTATGACTGGTGAAGGGAATAGCATTGATTATCTCATTACAATGGCATTTGAAAGTCGGTGGGATAAATTAGGAAGCAAAGAAATCATGCTGTCCCTGAAGTTGATGTGTTGAAATTAGAAAAAAAATGGGCATCACAGTTTCTTTGGATGGGGCTGCTTGGCAGCAGACTGGTAAGGGTGTCTACAGCCAAAAGTGCCTATAATGGACATGTGAGCATCAGAACTGGACCACAGACCAATGCAAGAAGGTGGCCTAGTCTGATGAATCACGTTTTGTGAATGGCCGGGTGTGTGTGCTGGGGAAGAGATGGCACCAGGATGCAGTATGGGAAGAAGGCAAGCTGGCTGTAATGCTTTGATCAATGTTCTGCTGGGAAACCTTGGGTTCTGTCATTCATGCAGATGTTACTGGACATGTACTACCTACCTAAACATGTTTGCTGACCAAGTACATCCCTTCACGGAATTGGTATTCACAATGGAGAAAATGGCAGTGGTTTCTTTCAGCAGGATAATGCGCCCTGCAAAAATGGTTCAAGAGGAACACAGCAATGAGTTCAAGGTGTTTAATTGGCCTCCAAACTCTCCAGATCTCAATTCAATTGAGCATCTGTGGGATGTGCTGGAAAAACAAGTCCGCTCCATAGGGGCCCCACCTCACAACTTACAGGACTTAAAGGATCTGCTAGTGACAGCTTGGTACCGGAAACCACAGCTTAACTTCGCAGGTCTAATGGTGTCCATGCCTTCATGGGTCAGGGCTGTTTTGGTTGCAAAAGGGGACTTACTCAATATTAGGTAGGTGGTCATAAGTTTATGGCTGATTGATGTATCTATGTCCTTGTGTTTGAAAGCAGACCTTGCAGCAGGGGCGTACCTCAAGGGGTCCCAATTGCGACCTGGTCCCCCTGTACACCTGGATTGAAAGGGTGGCGGCATATAGAAGAACCAATCCCCTCCGTGTTCCTCCTACAGCCGCAGAAAGCCTGAGGAACATGAAGGGGATTGGTTCTTCTATGAGCTGCCCCCTTTGCCTCTCTTTTCCAGGTCCTTCTGTCCCTTTGCCCCTTTGTGCTCTCCCGGCCCCCATTTATGCCCTCCCAGTGCTGCCGGTACCCCACCCCCCCTCTCCTGCCAGATACTGTGGGTGATGCTGTCAGGATAGACAGTGGGGAAGGGGTAAATATGTAATTTACCAACCCCTTCCTTTTCTGAATAGGCCGAGACAGTGAACTATTCTGATCACTGACTCTGTCCATTTATAACTGAATCATCGTAAATTGTGTTTACAAAGCTTCAGTTTGTGAATAAATGGGAGGCACTGTATAGAGCTATTCCTGTATGTTAATTACGTGCAGCTAAGGCTGCAGATATGGAGATTGAGGGCTGTGTCCTCAATCTCCTTTCTCTGTCTCAAAGGTGACACATCAGAGGTCTGATTAGACTCCTAATATTTCACCAAAGAACCCAACAGGGTTACTAAAACAATTGTAAAAAAATAATAAAAAATCAAACAAAGTAAAAAAAAAAAAAGATAACAACTAATGGTAAAAAATAATTAAACTAAAATAAAAAAAAATACTGACACCAGTGGCGGAACTAGCAGGGTCCCAGAGGTCGAACTTGTGATCGGGCCCTGGCGTTCCGCCACTGTTGGGGGCAGAACATGTGAAAGGGTCCAACAGTGGGAGTGAAGGGCCCCTGGGCCTGGAGGGAAAGGCCCCTTTATGGTTTCTTGCACTGGGGCCCTAAAGGTTTTAGTTATGCCTCTGCCTTGCAGTACAATGCAAGGTCCACATATACTGCAACCCCCCCTTTTAAAAAAAAAACATTTGATGTAACTAGAAGCAAAACGTACCTAAAAAAAAAAGTTTTATTCATGCTTACCCTAACCTCCTCGTCCATTCTGCTGCGAGTGATGTCCCCTTCTTTCCAGGAAGATTTCTGAGAGATGCAGAACAGATGAAATCTGGCAGGAAGATACTCCGGTCCATTACTCTACATCACGGGACCTTAGTGGGGAGCTTTTATTGCCCTTGTGGCCTATTTCACCATAAGATGACTGGACTTCATTGGTGAATCCCTTGTGTTGTATTTCTGAGGTCTCATCTAATGCAGTCATTGCATGATGACTTTCCATGATGGACATATTTTAATTTTAGGAGAATGCAGCAGGAGGGGTGAGCCTATGAGGTGTGGGGGGGGGGGGGGGGCAGGAAATGTTCCTACTGAAGTCCCTATGAATTTGTGTGTTTTGAACTATTGGCATAGAGCAAACACAGAAATATCAGTTTTAGACTAACCCCTTAGAGCTGAACTCCAGGTATGATCTGCATTGCATACTTATATTGCTCCAGATTGGACCAATATAAGTATGTATCGCTCATACCTGGGGGGCCACTGGGGAAGCTGGCAATTACTGTAGGATTCAGAATTTCTACAATGATAGCCCGTGATCTTCTGGATCCTATGTGAGTGGCTTTCCCTCTGCACACTAACCACAGGTTGTCACTTGCTCGCCTCTACGGACATTCACAGAGCATCTTTTTTTTTTTTCAATGAATACAAGGTGTCCCCTGATTGAATCAGGTGGAGAGGAGGGGCAGTGACACCATGATATTCACCTCTTCTAATGAGAGTACATTTTGCAATAATTGAAAAAAATATAAGATGTTCTGTGAATGGTGGTAATGCTGAGCGAGTGAGCGACTGCCTGTGGTCTGTGTGTAGAGGGGAAACCCTTCGCACAGAGCCCAAACAAGACTCGGAGGATCATGATTCTCACTGTACATATTGCGACTACTAAAGTACAGGGATTGTCAGCTTCCCCAGCGGCCTACAAACTTACATTACTCCAAGCTGAACCAATCTAAATATGCAAAACCGATCATACCCGGAGTTCAGCTTTAATTTAACCATTTGCAGGCTAGTCTTATACTTAGTATTTATATTTACACCAGCTATAAGATAGTTGGTGATTCAAATCTGAAACAAATGAATCTGACATGTATGGGACTCCACTGTGTTTTGAGGCTGAATGATATCAATGGCCTAAAATAATGGGTCTTCAATAAATGGTAAGCTGTCATAAATTAGTACAATATCTTGCAAAAAAAAATATTGAGCTCCAAAAGGTACCACTGTAACGTTTGCTTCCAGTTCGTGCAACATTGCATTTGTCACATATCAGTAAAAAATAAAAAGGGACATTTTAGGGTCAGCAGAAAAGGCTTTCCTGCACGCTGGAAAATCTTCAACTTGCATTGTGTTTCGCACCGTGCCCCATATAAAATGCTACCAATAGTATTTACATTATCTACATTTAGAAAAAGAGACTTTCTCTTTCGTTCAACGATGGATACAGCGCTCCATAGATCATAACTACTGGGTTATATTGCCTCCTCCAGGAGGAGGACTAGGCAGAACAAAAAACACCTGGCTATGCCCATGGGCCGTTCTCAGCTGGTGTATAACCTCCTTTTTGCTCTAGGTAGTCAGTTTTAATCTGTCTAGTCAGGAGTAAGGACCTAGGCTCCCGACTGGGATCGTTGGTCCTAGCTGACAGCTCCTCTACTTCGGTGGCGAGGATTCTGTCTGCAGCGTTACCTGCACCATGGAAGGGTGAGTGCAGTCCCCCTTCTCCCCTTTTGGCATTTTTTGGGGTGGATGCGGGTAACCTCCAGAGATGGTCGGACCTGCCTGCAGGTTCCCTCCTCCCATCCTTAAATCCCTCAGTGAGCTGGGCCTGCCCCACTCCCTTTTCCCCCTGTCTGGACCGGGATTCTCATGGGGGTCCCAGAGCTGAGGATGCAACGGAGACCCCTGGGGTGTTCCCCACTATCCCCACTCTTTAAGGGTACTGTTATAGTGTAAGTCCTGCCCTGGTAGTCTGGAGGGGTCCCAGTGTAGGAGACCCCTAGATGCATGCCCTATGGTTTGCAATGTGAGTATAGTGCAGGGGGGGGGTCCCAGTGCAGAGACCAGTGCGTGTGTCCTACCTTCAGGGGGGGGGTCCCCTTGCAGAGGGTGCAGCCTTGCAGAGGGCGCAGGTAAGATCCTGGCAGCATGCTTCAGCATTTGTAGCTGATGGCCAATTTTTCTTAGTCTGGCTGGTCTCCAGCTGGCGTCCATGTTTGTGTAGCCCGATGATGTAATGGGGGCCACTTACCCTTAGTCCGGGAGAGGCTGGAGATGACAGAAGCCTCGTGGGAATGCTGAAGCTCCTCCTCAGTTTCCTCTTCCTGTGCCCGGGACATATGAACAGGGATGGCATCCATGGTGATGCTGGGTCCGAATTCTCGGCGCTCCTCCGATCGGTAGGAGGAGTCCTTGGGGCTCGCTGTTATCTCTCTCTCTGCTGATAGGTACCCTGAGCCTTGGGAAAATTGGATTTTTGTACTTACCGTAAAATCCATTTCTCATCGACGTACACAGCACCCACCCTTCTGGGGAGTTCTGATACTTCTAATACTGCTTGCTATGAAACTGATTACCTAGAGCAGAGAGGAGGGGTTATATACCAGCTGAGGACGGCCCATGGGTGTAGCCATGTGTTTATTTTTTTCTGCCTAGTCCTACTCCCAGAGGAGGCAATATAACCCAGTAGTTGTGATTTATGGAGCTCTGTGTCCGTTGATAAACTTCGACAAATTGATTTTACGGTAAGTACAAAAATCCCATTATTTTTGACTAGGTAAAAAGGTCAGGCTTGCCAAGACTGATGTTTCACTTTTAGGTGGATGCTGATTGGCTACATTACTGGCCTTTAATGTTCTCTGGGGACTCCTCTTGGGTTCCCAGTTCCACCATCCATTGATGACATGTACTTGCTTTCCCTGCTAAAGCGAAACAAAACTCTCTCAATCAACATTAAAGTGGTTCTTCAGTCGTTTTTCGAAAAATTAAAAGTCAACAGCTACAAAACTTGTAGACACTCACCTGTTCCAGGATCCAGAGCTGTCATCACCTGGCTGGTTTCCTCACCGGGCTTCATTCCGGCATACTGGCATACTAACTGTGGGCAGCTGGCTGTGACTGCTTCTCACTGCTCATGCACTATTTGAATGGTCCAACAGCTTTCTGGGACCTGTGACGTGTCCCAGAAGGCTGCAGGGGTAGAAGAGGGGTGCCGAACATCCGCTTGGATTCCAACCAGAAGTGGGAGCAGCTACCTTTCAAAACAGTGAACCTTGCAGGTGAGGGGGGGGGGGGGTGGAGTAGGAAGAGTGGAACTTCCTCTTCTGGGTGAAGTTCCACTTACCCACTTGCCGTCTGCTCACTAGAGCTCTACTGCGGCAAAGTGGTTAGTTATCGTCTGGCGACGTAGACCTACGTCGCCAGACTCCTCCCCTTGTGGGCGGCGCTCGCGCACCGCCGGAGGCTTGCTCCCGCTGTATTCAGTCACAGCGGGAGTCGGGCCAGGGGAGGAGCAGCGGCGATCGTCTGGGAATCGAGTGTGGAGATCCGCCTGCTTGTGTAAACACAAGCGGGCGGATCTCCTAAGTGACAGGCAGGGTCAGATTGCAGGGTTCAGCATAGCTGAACCTGCGATCTGTCCTTGTGTCACTCAGTCACCTCCCCCCACACACGTTAGTAAGCACCAGGCATACATTAACCCCTACCTCTCCAATAAAATTAACCCCTTCCTTGCCAGTGTCATTTTTACAGTAACAGTGCATATTTATAGCACTGATTACTGTAGTAATGTCACTGGTACCCCCAAAAGTGTCAAAAATGTCAGTCAAGGGTCCGATCTGTCCGCCGCAATGTCGCAGTCCCGCAAAAAAAAATCGCAGATCGCCGCCATTACTCGTTAAAAAAAAAAACACCAAAAATGACAGAAATCTTTCCCTTAGTAAACGCAATAACTTTTGCGCAAACCAATCAAAATTCGCTTATTGTGATTTTTTTTACCAAACATGGGTAGCAGAAAACAAATTGGCCATAAATTTTAAAAAATTTAGATTTTTAAATTTTTGGGGGGGGAATTTCATATAAAAAAATGTTTGGGTATGGCGTGGCACGACCGCGCAATTGCCAGTTAAAGTTGCACAGTGCCGAATTGCAAAAAGTGGCCCAGACGTAAGACCGCAAAATCCTCCGGTGGTAAAGTGGTTAAACTATTATAATCCTTATGCTGCTAGCGTTAGTTGATAGGAAGGTATACTCTATTTTCATTTTTTAACCCCTTTTTTTTGTTACATTTCTTCAATTGCTTCCTGGTCTCTGGCCTAGGCCAAAATTATGTCCTACATCCCAGGAGTCTTCATTGCATTCTTCTTTTTTTGTCTGGAAGGGGGGCTTTCTCAGCTAAGCAAACCCTCCTTCCTGCATGCCTGAGCTAAGGGCAAATGGGTTACAGGAAGTAAATGCTACATGAATCATTTGCCCTTACTCAAGAGGGTCGCAGCTTGAAATGCTAGGTGGTGTGTTTGAAAGT